>NC_086447.1:4578030-4930530 GCF_028390025.1 Pseudophryne corroboree | reverse complement strand
TATATGTACAGTGGCAGCAGAGTGTAAGCTCCTCAGCACAGGGATCAGGTCACTGTGGAATGGATGATGTCAGGATCACAGGCTGGGGTAGAGTGTAAGCTCCTCAGCCCAGGGATCAGGGCACTGTGTAATGGATAATGTCAGGATCACAGGCTGGGGTAGAGTGTAAGCTCTTCAGCCCAGGGATCAGGGCACTGTGTAATGGATGATGTCAGGATCACAGGCTGGGGTAAAGGTTAAGCTCCACAGCCAAGGGATCAGGGCACTGTGTAATGGATAATGTCAGGATCACAGGCTGGGGTAGAGTGTAAGCTCCTCAGCCCAAGAATCAAGGCACTGTGTAATGTATGACGTCAGGATCACAGGCTGGGGTAGAGTGTAAGCTCCTCAGCCCAGGGATCAGGTCACTGTGGAATGGATGATGTCAGGATCACAGGCTGGGGTAGAGTGTAAGCTCCTCAGCTCAGGGATCAGGGCACTGTGTAATGGATAATGTCAGGATCACAGGCTGGGGTAGAGTGTAAGCTCTTCAGCCCAGGGATCAGGGCACTGTGTAATGGATGATGTCAGGATAACAGGCTGGGGTAGAGTGTAAGCTTCTCAGCCCAGGGATCAGGGCACTGTGTAATGGATGATGTCAGGATCACAGGCTGGGGTAGAGTGTAAGCTCCTCAGCCCAAGAATCAAGGCACTGTGTAATGGATGATGTCAGGATCACAGGCTGGGGTAGAGTGTAAGCTCCTCAGCCCAGGGATCAAGGCACTGTGTAATGGATGATGTCAGGATCACAGGCTGGGGTAGAGTGTAAGCTCCTCAGCCCAAGAATCAAGGCATTGTGTAATGGATGATGTCAGGATCACAGGCTGGGGTAGAGTGTAAGCTCCTCAGCCCAAGAATCAAGGCACTGTGTAATGGATGATGTCAGGATCACAGGCTGGGGTAGAGTGTAAGCTCCTCAGCCCAGGGATCAGGTCACTGTGGAATGGATGATGTCAGGATCACAGGCTAGGGTAGAGTGTAAGCTCCTCAGCTCAGGGATCAGGGCACTGTGTAATGGATAATGTCAGGATCACAGGCTGGGGTAGAGTGTAAGCTCTTCAGCCCAGGGATCAGGGCACTGTGTAATGGATGACGTCAGGATCACAGGCTGGGGTAAAGTGTAAGCTCCACAGCCAAGGGATCAGGGCACTGTGTAATGGATGATGTCAGGATAACAGGCTGGGGTAGAGTGTAAGCTCCTCAGCCCAAGAATCAAGGCACTGTGTAATGTATGATGTCAGGATCACAGGCTGGGGTAGAGTGTAAGCTCCTCAGCCCAGGGATCAGGTCACTGTGGAATGGATGATGTCAGGATCACAGGCTGGGGTAGAGTGTAAGCTCTTCAGCCCAGGGATCAGGGCACTGTGTAATGGATGATGTCAGGATCACAGGCTGGGGTAAAGTGTAAGCTCCACAGCCAAGGGATCAGGGCACTGTGTAATGGATAATGTCAGGATCACAGGCTGGGGTAGAGTGTAAGCTCTTCAGCCCAGGGATCAGGTCACTGTGTAATGGATAATGTCAGGATCACAGGCTTGGGTAGAGTGTTAGCTCCTCAGCCCAAGAATCAAGGCACTGTGTAATGGATGATGTCAGGATCACAGGCTGGGGTAGAGTGTAAGCTCCTCAGCCCAGGGATCAGGTCACTGTGGAATGGATGATGTCAGGATCACAGGCTGGGGTAGAGTGTAAGCTCCTCAGCCCAGGGATCAGTGCACTGTGTAATGGATGATGTCAGGATCACAGGCTGGGGAAGAGTGTAAGCTCCTCAGCCCAGGGATCAGGGCACTGTGTAATGGATAATGGCAGGATCACAGGCTGGGGTAGAGTGTAAGCTCCTCAGCCCAGGGATCAGGGCACTGTGTAATGGATAATGGCAGGATCACAGGCTGGGGTAGAGTGTAAGCTCCTCAGCCCAGGGATCAGGCACTGTGTAATAGATGATGTCAGGATCACAGGCTGGGGTAGAGTGTAAGCTCCTCAGCCCAGGGATCAGGGCACTGTGTAATGGATAATGTCAGGATCACAGGCTGGGGTAGAGTGTAAGCTCCTCAGCCCAGGGATCAGGGCACTGTGTAATGGATGATGTCAGGATCACAAGCTGGGGAAGAGTGTAAGCTCCTCAGCCCAGGGATCAGGGCACTGTGTAATGGATAATGGCAGGATCACAGGCTGGGGTAGAGTGTAAGCTCCTCAGCCCAGGGATCAGGGCACTGTGTAATGGATAATGGCAGGATCACAGGCTGGGGTAGAGTGTAAGCTCCTCAGCCAAGGGATCAGGCACTGTGTAATAGATGATGTCAGGATCACAGGCTGGGGTAGAGTGTAAGCTCCTCAGCCCAGGGATCAGGGCACTGTGTAATGGATAATGTCAGGATCACAGGCTGGGGTAGAGTGTAAGCTCCTCAGCCCAGGGATCAGGGCACTGTGTAATGGATGATGTCAGGATCACAGGCTGGGGTAGAGTGTAAGCTCCTCAGCCCAGGGATCAGGGCACTGTGTAATGGATAATGTCAGGATCACAGGATGGGGTAGAGTGTAACCTCCGCAGCCCAGGAATCAGGGCACTGTGTAATGGATGATGTCAGGATCACAGGCTGGGGTAGAGTGTAAGCTCTGCAGCCCAGGGATCAGGGCACTGTGTAATGGATAATGTCAGGATCACAGGCTGGGGTAGAGTGTAAGCTCCTCAGCCCAGGGATCAGGGCACTGTGTAATGGATGATGTCAGGATCACAGGCTGGGGTAGAGTGTAACCTCCTCAGCCCAGGGATCAGGGCACTGTGTAATGGATGATGTCAGGATCACAGGCTGGGGTAGAGTGTAAGCTCCTCAGCCCAGGGATCAGGGCACTGTGTAATGGATGATGTCAGGATCACAGGCTGGGGTAGAGTGTAAGCTCCTCAGCCCAGGGATCAGGGCACTGTGTAATGGATAATGTCAGGATCACAGGCTGGGGTAGAGTGTAAGCTCCTCAGCCCAGGGATCAGGTCACTGTGTAATGGATGATGTCTGGATCACAGGCTGGGGTAGAGTGTAAGCTCCTCAGCCCAGGGATAAGGTCACTGTGTAATGGATGATGTCAGGATCACAGGCTGGGGTAGTGTAAGCTCCTCAGCCCAGGGATCAGGGCACTGTGTAATGGATGATGTCAGGATCACAGGCTGGGGCAGAGTGTAAGCTTCTCAGCCCAGGGATCAGGGCACTGTGTAATGGATAATGTCAGGATCACAGGCTGGGGTAGAGTGTAAGCTCCTCAGCCCAGGGATCAGGGCACTGTGTAATGGATGATGTCAGGATCACAGGCTGGGGTAGAGTGTTAGCTCCTCAGCCCAAGAATCAAGGCACTGTGTAATGGATGATGTCAGGATCACAGGCTGGGGTAGAGTGTAAGCTCCTCAGCCCAGGGATCAGGCACTGTGTAATAGATGATGTCAGGATCACAGGCTGGGGTAGAGTGTAAGCTCCTCAGCCCAGGGATCAGGGCACTGTGTAATGGATAATGTCAGGATCACAGGCTGGGGTAGAGTGTAAGCTCCTCAGCCCAGGGATCAGGGCACTGTGTAATGGATGATGTCAGGATCACAAGCTGGGGAAGAGTGTAAGCTCCTCAGCCCAGGGATCAGGGCACTGTGTAATGGATAATGGCAGGATCACAGGCTGGGGTAGAGTGTAAGCTCCTCAGCCAAGGGATCAGGGCACTGTGTAATGGATAATGGCAGGATCACAGGCTGGGGTAGAGTGTAAGCTCCTCAGCCAAGGGATCAGGCACTGTGTAATAGATGATGTCAGGATCACAGGCTGGGGTAGAGTGTAAGCTCCTCAGCCCAGGGATCAGGGCACTGTGTAATGGATAATGGCAGGATCACAGGCTGGGGTAGAGTGTAAGCTCCTCAGCCAAGGGATCAGGCACTGTGTAATAGATGATGTCAGGATCACAGGCTGGGGTAGAGTGTAAGCTCCTCAGCCCAGGGATCAGGGCACTGTGTAATGGATAATGTCAGGATCACAGGCTGGGGTAGAGTGTAAGCTCCTCAGCCCAGGGATCAGGGCACTGTGTAATGGATGATGTCAGGATCACAGGCTGGGGTAGAGTGTAAGCTCCTCAGCCCAGGGATCAGGGCACTGTGTAATGGATAATGTCAGGATCACAGGCTGGGGTAGAGTGTAACCTCCGCAGCCCAGGGATCAGGGCACTGTGTAATGGATGATGTCAGGATCACAGGCTGGGGTAGAGTGTAAGCTCTGCAGCCCAGGGATCAGGGCACTGTGTAATGGATAATGTCAGGATCACAGGCTGGGGTAGAGTGTAAGCTCCTCAGCCCAGGGATCAGGGCACTGTGTAATGGATGATGTCAGGATCACAGGCTGGGGTAGAGTGTAACCTCCTCAGCCCAGGGATCAGGGCACTGTGTAATGGATGATGTCAGGATCACAGGCTGGGGTAGAGTGTAAGCTCCTCAGCCCAGGGATCAGGGCACTGTGTAATGGATGATGTCAGGATCACAGGCTGGGGTAGAGTGTAAGCTCCTCAGCCCAGGGATCAGGGCACTGTGTAATGGATAATGTCAGGATCACAGGCTGGGGTAGAGTGTAAGCTCCTCAGCCCAGGGATCAGGTCACTGTGTAATGGATGATGTCTGGATCACAGGCTGGGGTAGAGTGTAAGCTCCTCAGCCCAGGGATAAGGTCACTGTGTAATGGATGATGTCAGGATCACAGGCTGGGGTAGAGTGTAAGCTCCTCAGCCCAGGGATCAGGGCACTGTGTAATGGATGATGTCAGGATCACAGGCTGGGGCAGAGTGTAAGCTCCTCAGCCCAGGGATCAGGGCACTGTGTAATGGATAATGTCAGGATCACAGGCTGGGGTAGAGTGTAAGCTCCTCAGCCCAGGGATCAGGGCACTGTGTAATGGATGATGTCAGGATCACAGGCTGGGGTAGAGTGTTAGCTCCTCAGCCCAAGAATCAAGGCACTGTGTAATGGATGATGTCAGGATCACAGGCTGGGGTAGAGTGTAAGCTCCTCAGCCCAGGGATCAGGCACAGTGTAATAGATGATGTCAGGATCACAGGCTGGGGTAGAGTGTAAGCTCCTCAGCCCAGGGATCAGGGCACTGTGTAATGGATAATGTCAGGATCACAGGCTACGGAAGAGTGTAAGCTCCTCAGCCCAGGGATCAGGGCACTGTGTAATGGATAATGTCAGGATCACAGGCTGGGGTAAAGTGTAAGCTCCTCAGCCCAGGGATCAGGTCACTGTGGAATGGATGATGTCAGGATCACAGGCTGGGGTAGAGTGTAAGCTCCTCAGCCCAGGGATCAGGGCACTGTGTAATGGATGATGTCAGGATCACAGGCTGGGGTAGAGTGTAAGCTCCTCAGCCCAGGGATCAGGCACTGTGTAATAGATGATGTCAGGATCACAGGCTGGGGTAGAGTGTAAGCTCCTCAGCCCAGGGGTCAGGGCACTGTGTAATGGATAATGTCAGGATCACAGGCTGGGGTAGAGTGTAAGCTCCTCAGCCCAGGGATCAGTGCACTGTGTAATGGATGATGTCAGGATCACAGGCTGGGGTAGAGTGTAAGCTCCTCAGCCCAGGGATCAGGCACTGTGTAATGGATGATGTCAGGATCACAGGCTGGGGTAAAGTGTAAGCTCCACAGCCAAGGGATCAGGGCACTGTGTAATGGATGATGTCAGGATCACAGGCTGGGGTAGAGTGTAAGCTCCTCAGCCCAGGGATCAGGGCACTGTGTAATGGATGATGTCAGGATCACAGGCTGGGGTAGAGTGTAAGCTCCTCAGCCCAGGGATCAGGGCACTGTGTAATGGATAATGTCAGGATCACAGGCTGGGGTAGAGTGTAAGCTCCTCAGCCCAGGGATCAGGTCACTGTGTAATGGATGATGTCAGGATCACAGGCTGGGGTAGAGTGTAAGCTCCTAAGCCCAGGGATCAGGTCACTGTGTAATGGATGATGTCAGGATCACAGGCTGGGGTAGAGTGTAAGCTCCTCAGCCCAGGGATCAGGGCACTGTGTAATGGATGATGTCAGGATCACAGGCTGGGGTAGAGTGTAAGCTCCTCAGCCCAGGGATCAGGCACTGTGTAATAGATGATGTCAGGATCACAGGCTGGGGTAGAGTGTAAGCTCCTCAGCCCAGGGATCAGGGCACTGTGTAATGGATAATGTCAGGATCACAGGCTGGGGTAGAGTGTAACCTCCTCAGCCCAGGGATCAGGGCACTGTGTAATGGATGATGTCAGGATCACAGGCTGGGGTAGAGTGTAAGCTCCTCAGCCCAGGGATCAGGGCACTGTGTAATGGATAATGTCAGGATCACAGGCTAGGGAAGAGTGTAAGCTCCTCAGCCCAGGGATCAGGGCACTGTGTAATGGATAATGTCAGGATCACAGGCTGGGGTAAAGTGTAAGCTCCTCAGCCCAGGGATCAGGTCACTGTGGAATGGATGATGTCAGGATCACAGGCTGGGGTAGAGTGTAAGCTCCTCAGCCCAGGGATCAGGGCACTGTGTAATGGATGATGTCAGCATCACAGGCTGGGGTAGAGTGTAAGCTCCTCAGCCCAGGGATCAGGCACTGTGTAATAGATGATGTCAGGATCACAGGCTGGGGTAGAGTGTAAGCTCCTCAGCCCAGGGGTCAGGGCACTGTGTAATGGATAATGTCAGGATCACAGGCTGGGGTAGAGTGTAAGCTCCTCAGCCCAGGGATCAGGGCACTGTGTAATGGATAATGTCAGGATCACAGGCTGGGGTAGAGTGTAAGCTCCTCAGCCCAGGGATCAGGTCACTGTGTAATGGATGATGTCAGGATCACAGGCTGGGGTAGAGTGTAAGCTCCTAAGCCCAGGGATCAGGGCACTGTGTAATGGATGATGTCAGGATCAGAGGCTGGGGTAGAGTGTAAGCTCCTCAGCCCAGGGATCAGGGCACTGTGTAATGGATGATGTCAGGATCACAGGCTGGGGTAGAGTGTAAGCTCCTCAGCCCAGGGATCAGGCACTGTGTAATGGATGATGTCAGGATCACAGGCTGGGGTAAAGTGTAAGCTCCACAGCCAAGGGATCAGGGCACTGTGTAATGGATGATGTCAGGATCACAGGCTGGGGTAGAGTGTAAGCTCTTCAGCCCAGGGATCAGGGCACTGTGTAATGGATGATGTCAGGATCACAGGCTGGAGTAAAGTGTAAGCTCCACAGCCAAGGGATCAGGGCACTGTGTTATGGATGATGTCAGGATCACAGGCTGGGGTAGAGTGTAAGCTCCTCAGCCCAGGGATCAGGGCACTGTGTAATGGATGATGTCAGGATCACAGGCTGGGGTAGAGTGTAAGCTCCTCAGCCCAGGGATCAGGGCACTGTGTAATGGGTAATGTCAGGATCACAGGCTGGGGTAGAGTGTAAGCTCCTCAGCCCAGGGATCAGGTCACTGTGTAATGGATGATGTCAGGATCACAGGCTGGGGTAGAGTGTAAGCTCCTAAGCCCAGGGATCAGGTCACTGTGTAATGGATGATGTCAGGATCACAGGCTGGGGTAGAGTGTAAGCTCCTCAGCCCAGGGATCAGGGCACTGTGTAATGGATGATGTCAGGATCACAGGCTGGGGTAGAGTGTAAGCTCCTCAGCCCAGGGATCAGGCACTGTGTAATAGATGATGTCAGGATCACAGGCTGGGGTAGAGTGTAAGCTCCTCAGCCCAGGGATCAGGGCACTGTGTAATGGATAATGTCAGGATCACAGGCTGGGGTAGAGTGTAACCTCCTCAGCCCAGGGATCAGGGCACTGTGTAATGGATGATGTCAGGATCACAGGCTGGGGTAGAGTGTAAGCTCCTAAGCCCAGGGATCAGGGCACTGTGTAATGGATGATGTCAGGATCAGAGGCTGGGGTAGAGTGTAAGCTCCTCAGCCCAGGGATCAGGTCACTGTGTAATGGATGATGTCAGGATCACAGGCTGGGGTAGAGTGTAAGCTCCTCAGCCCAGGGATCAGGGCACTGTGTAATGGATAATGTCAGGATCACAGGCTAGGGAAGAGTGTAAGCTCCTCAGCCCAGGGATCAGGGCACTGTGTAATGGATAATGGCAGGATCACAGGCTGGGGTAGAGTGTAAGCTCCTCAGCCCAGGGATCAGGTCACTGTGGAATGGATGATGTCAGGATCACAGGCTGGGGTAGAGTGTAAGCTCTTCAGCCCAGGGATCAGGGCACTGTGTAATGGATGATGTCAGGATCACAGGCTGGGGTAAAGTGTAAGCTCCACAGCCAAGGGATCAGGGCACTGTGTAATGGATGATGTCAGGATCACAGGCTGGGGTAGAGTGTAAGCTCCTCAGCCCAGGGATCAGGGCACTGTGTAATGGATGATGTCAGGATCACAGGCTGGGGTAGAGTGCAAGCTCCTCAGCCCAGGGATCAGGCACTGTGTAATAGATGATGTCAGGATCACAGGCTGGGGTAGAGTGTAAGCTCCTCAGCCCAGGGATCAGGGCACTGTGTAATGGATAATGTCAGGATCACTGGCAAGGGAAAGTGTAAACTCCTCAGCCCAGGGATCAGGGCACTGTGTAATGGATAATGGCAGGATCACAGGCTGGGGTAGAGTGTAAGCTCCTCAGCCCAGGGATCAGGGCACTGTGTAATGGATAATGTCAGGATCACAGGCTGGGGTAGAGTGTAAGCTCCTCAGCCCAGGGATCAGGTCACTGTGTAATGGATGATGTCAGGATCACAGGCTGGGGTAGAGTGTAAGCTCCTCAGCCCAGGGATCAGGTCACTGTGTAATGGATGATGTCAGGATCACAGGCTGGGGTAGAGTGTAAGCTCCTCAGCCCAGGGATCAGGTCACTGTGTAATGGATGATGTCAGGATCACAGGCTGGGGTAGAGTGTAAGCTCCTCAGCCCAGGGATCAGGGCACTGTGTAATGGATGATGTCAGGATCACAGGCTGGGGTAGAGTGTAAGCTCCTCAGCCCAGGGATCAGGCACTGTGTAATAGATGATGTCAGGATCACAGGCTGGGGTAGAGTGTAAGCTCCTCAGCCCAGGGATCAGGGCACTGTGTAATGGATAATGTCAGGATCACAGGCTGGGGTAGAGTGTAACCTTCTCAGCCCAAGGATCAGGGCACTGTGTAATGGATGATGTCAGGATCACAGGCTGGGGTAGAGTGTAAGCTCCCCAGCCCAGGGATCAGGGCACTGTGTAATGGATGATGTCAGGATCACAGGCTGGGGTAGAGTGTAAGCTCCTCAGCTCAGGGATCAGGTCACTGTGTAATGGATGATGTCAGGATCACAGGCTGGGGTAGAGTGTAAGCTCCTCAGCCCAGGGATCAGGGCACTGTGTAATGGATAATGTCAGGATCACAGGCTAGAGAAGAGTGTAAGCTCCTCAGCCCAGGGATCAGGGCACTGTGTAATGGATAATGTCAGGATCACAGGCTGGGGTAAAGTGTAAGCTCCTCAGCCCAGGGATCAGGTCACTGTGGAATGGATGATGTCAGGATCACTGGCTGGGGTAGAGTGTAAGCTCCTCAGCCCAGGGATGAGGGCACTGTGTAATGGATGATGTCAGGATCACAGGCTGGGGTAGAGTGTAAGGTCCTCAGCCCAGGGATCAGGCACTGTGTAATAGATGATGTCAGGATCACAGGCTGGGGTAGAGTGTAAGCTCCTCAGCCCAGGGATCAGGGCACTGTGTAATGGATAATGTCAGGATCACAGGCTGGGGTAGAGTGTAACCTCCTCAGCCCAGGGATCAGGGCACTGTGTAATGGATGATGTCAGGATCACAGGCTGGGGTAGAGTGTAAGCTCCTCAGCCCAGGGATCAGGGCACTGTGTAATGGATGATGTCAGGATCACAGGCTGGGGTAGAGTGTAAGCTCCTCAGCCCAGGGATCAGGGCACTGTGTAATGGATAATGTCAGGATCACAGGCTGGGGTAGAGTGTAACCTCCTCAGCCCAGGGATCAGGGCACTGTGGAATGGATGATGTCAGGATCACAGGCTGGGGTAGAGTGTAAGCTTTTCAGCCCAGGGATCAGGGCACTGTGTAATGGATGATGTCAGGATCACAGGCTGGGGTAGAGTGTAAGCTCCTCAGCCCAGGGATCAGGTCACTGTGTAATGGATGATGTCAGGATCACAGGCTGGGGTAGAGTGTAAGCTCCTCAGCCCAGGGATCAGGGCACTGTGTAATGGATGATGTCAGGATCACAGGCTGGGGTAGAGTGTAAGCTCCTCAGCCCAGGGATCAGGCACTAAGTAATAGATGATGTCAGGATCACAGGCTGGGGTAGAGTGTAAGCTCCTCAGCCCAGGGATCAGGGCACTGTGTAATGGATAATGTCAGGATCACAGGCTGGGGTAGAGTGTAGCCTTTTCAGCCCAGGGATCAGGGCACTGTGTAATGGATGATGTCAGGATCACAGGCTGGGGTAGAGTGTAAGCTCCCCAGCCCAGGGATCAGGGCACTGTGTAATGGATGATGTCAGGATCACAGGCTGGGGTAGAGTGTAAGCTCCTCAGCCCAGGGATCAGGTCACTGTGTAATGGATGATGTCAGGATCACAGGCTGGGGTAAAGTGTAAGCTCCTCAGCCCAGGGATCAGGGCACTGTGTAATGGATAATGTCAGGATCACAGGCTAGGGAAGAGTGTAAGCTCCTCAGCCCAGGGATCAGGGCACTGTGTAATGGATAATGTCAGGATCACAGGCTGGGGTAAAGTGTAAGCTCCTCAGCCCAGGGATCAGGTCACTGTGGAATGGATGATGTCAGGATCACAGGCTGGGGTAGAGTGTAAGCTCCTCAGCCCAGGGATCAGGTCACTGTGTAATGGATGATGTCAGGATCACAGGCTGGGGTAGAGTGTAAGCTCCTCAGCCCAGGGATCAGGGCACTGTGTAATGGATGATGTCAGGATCACAGGCTGGGGTAGAGTGTAAGCTCCTCAGCCCAGGGATCAGGCACTGTGTAATAGATGATGTCAGGATCACAGGCTGGGGTAGAGTGTAAGCTCCTCAGCCCAGGGATCAGGGCACTGTGTAATGGATAATGTCAGGATCACAGGCTGGGGTAGAGTGTAACCTCCTCAGCCCAGGGATCAGGGCACTGTGTAATGGATGATGTCAGGATCACAGGCTGGGGTAGAGTGTAAGCTCCTCAGCCCAGGGATCAGGGCACTGTGTAATGGAGATGTCAGGATCACAGGCTGGGGTAGAGTGTAAGCTCCTCAGCCCAGGGATCAGGTCACTGTGTAATGGATGATGTCAGGATCACAGGCTGGGGTAGAGTGTAAGCTCCTCAGCCCAGGGATCAGGGCACTGTGTAATGGATAATGTCAGGATCACAGGCTAGGGAAGAGTGTAAGCTCCTCAGCCCAGGGATCAGGGCACTGTGTAATGGATAATGTCAGGATCACAGGCTGGGGTAGAGTGTAAGCTCCTCAGCCCAGGGATCAGGTCACTGTGGAATGGATGATGTCAGGATCACAGGCTGGGGTAGAGTGTAAGCTCTTCAGCCCAGGGATCAGGGCACTGTGTAATGGATGATGTCAGGATCACAGGCTGGGGTAGAGTGTAAGCTCCTCAGCCCAGGGATCAGGTCACTGTGAAATGGATGATGTCAGGATCACAGGCTGGGGTAGAGTGTAAGCTCCTCAGCCCAGGGATCAGGTCACTGTGTAATGGATGATGTCAGGATCACAGGCTGGGGTAGAGTGTAAGCTCCTCAGCCCAGGGATCAGGGCACTGTGTAATGGATGATGTCAGGATCACAGGCTGGGGTAGAGTGTAAGCTCCTCAGCCCAGGGATCAGGCACTGTGTAATAGATGATGTCAGGATCACAGGCTGGGGTAGAGTGTAAGCTCCTCAGCCCAGGGATCAGGGCACTGTGTAATGGATAATGTCAGGATCACAGGCTGGGGTAGAGTGTAACCTCCTCAGCCCAGGGATCAGGGCACTGTGTAATGGATGATGTCAGGATCACAGGCTGGGGTAGAGTGTAAGCTCCTCAGCCCAGGGATCAGGGCACTGTGTAATGGAGATGTCAGGATCACAGGCTGGGGTAGAGTGTAAGCTCCTCAGCCCAGGGATCAGGTCACTGTGTAATGGATGATGTCAGGATCACAGGCTGGGGTAGAGTGTAAGCTCCTCAGCCCAGGGATCAGGGCACTGTGTAATGGATAATGTCAGGATCACAGGCTAGGGAAGAGTGTAAGCTCCTCAGCCCAGGGATCAGGGCACTGTGTAATGGATAATGTCAGGATCACAGGCTGGGGTAGAGTGTAAGCTCCTCAGCCCAGGGATCAGGTCACTGTGGAATGGATGATGTCAGGATCACAGGCTGGGGTAGAGTGTAAGCTCTTCAGCCCAGGGATCAGGGCACTGTGTAATGGATGATGTCAGGATCACAGGCTGGGGTAGAGTGTAAGCTCCTCAGCCCAGGGATCAGGTCACTGTGAAATGGATGATGTCAGGATCACAGGCTGGGGTAGAGTGTAAGCTCCTCAGCCCAAGAATCAAGGCACTGTGTAATGGATGATGTCAGGATCACAGGCTGGGGTAGAGTGTAAGCTCCTCAGCCCAGGGATCAGGTCACTGTGGAATGGATGATGTCAGGATCACAGGCTGGGGTAGAGTGTAAGCTCCTCAGCCCAGGGATCAGGGCACTATGTAATGGATAATGTCAGGATCACAGGCTGGGGTAAAGTGTAAGCTCTTCAGCCCAAGAATCAAGGCACTGTGTAATGGATGATGTCAGGATCACAGGCTGGGGTAGAGTGTAAGCTCCTCAGCCCAGGGATCAGGTCACTGTGGAATGGATGATGTCAGGATCACAGGCTGGGGTAGAGTGTAAGCTCCTCAGCCCAGGGATCAGGGCACTGTGTAATGGATAATGTCAGGGTCACAGGCTGGGGTAGAGTGTAAGCTCTTCAGCCCAGGGATCAGGGCACTGTGTAATGGATGATGTCAGGATCACAGGCTGGGGTAAAGTGTAAGCTCCACAGCCCAGGGATCAGGGCACTGTGTAATGGATGATGTCAGGATCACAGGCTGGGGTAGAGTGTAAGCTCCTCAGCCCAAGAATCAAGGCACTGTGTAATGGATGATGTCAGGATCACAGGCTGGGGTAGAGTGTAAGCTCCTCAGCCCAGGGATCAGGTCACTGTGAAATGGATGATGTCAGGATCACAGGCTGGGGTAGAGTGTAAGCTCCTCAGCCCAGGGATCAGGGCACTGTGTAATGGATAATGTCAGGATCACAGGCTGGGGTAGAGTGTAAGCTCCACAGCCAAGGGATCAGGGCACTGTGTAATGGATAATGTCAGGATCACAGGCTGGGGTAGAGTGTAAGATCCTCAGCCTAAGAATCAAGGCACTGTGTAATGGATGATGTCAGGATCACAGGCTGGGGTAGAGTGTAAGCTCTGCAGCCCAGGGATCAGGTCACTGTGTAATGGATGATGTCAGGATCACAGGCTGGGGTAGAATGTAAGCTCCTCAGCCCAGGGATCAGGTCACTGTGTAATGGATAATGTCAGGATCACAGGCTGGGGTAGAGTGTAAGCTCCTCAGCCCAGGGATCAGGGCACTGTGTAATGGATAATGGCAGGATCACAGGCTGGGGTAGAGTGTAAGCTCCTCAGCCCAGGGATCAGGTCACTGTGTAATGGATGATGTCAGTGTCACAGGCTGGGGTAGAGTGCAAGCTCCTCAGCCCAGGGATCAGGTCACTGTGTAATGGATGATGTCAGTGTCACAGGCTGGGGTAGAGTGTAAGCTCCTCAGCCCAGGGATCAGGGCACTGTGTAACAGATGATGTCAGGATCACAGGCTGGGTTAGAGTGTAAGCTCCTCAGACAAGGGATCAGGGCACTGTGTAATGGATAATGTCAGGATCACAGGCTGGGGTAGAGTGTAACCTCCTCAGCCCAGGGATCAGGGCACTGTGTAATGGATGATGTCAGGATCACAGGCTGGGGTAGAGTGTAAGCTCCTCAGCCCAGGGATCAGGGCACTGTGTAATGGATGATGTCAGGATCACAGGCTGGGGTAGAGTGTAAGCTCCTCAGCCCAGGGATCAGGGCACTGTGTAATGGATAATGTCAGGATCACAGGCTGGGGTAGAGTGTAAGCTCCTCAGCCCAGGGATCAGGGCACTGTGTAATGGATAATGTCAGGATCAGAGGCTGGGGTAGAGTGTAAGCTCCTCAGCCCAGGGATCAGGTCACTGTGTAATGTATGATGTCAGGATCACAGGCTGGGGTAGAGTGTAAGCTCCTCAGCCCAGGGATCAGGGCACTGTGTAATGGATAATGTCAGGATCACAGGCTAGGGAAGAGTGTAAGCTCCTCAGCCCAGGGATCAGGGCACTGTGTAATGGATAATGGCAGGATCACAGGCTGGGGTAGAGTGTAAGCTCCTCAGCCCAGGGATCAGGTCACTGTGGAATGGATGATGTCAGGATCACAGGCTGGGGTAGAGTGTAAGCTCTTCAGCCCAGGGATCAGGGCACTGTGTAATGGATGATGTCAGGATCACAGGCTGGGGTAAAGTGTAAGCTCCACAGCCAAGGGATCAGGGCACTGTGTAATGGATGATGTCAGGATCACAGGCTGGGGTAGAGTGTAAGCTCCTCAGCCCAGGGATCAGGGCACTGTGTAATGGAAGATGTCAGGATCACAGGCTGGGGTAGAGTGTAAGCTCCTCAGCCCAGGGATCAGGCACTAAGTAATAGATGATGTCAGGATCACAGGCTGGGGTAGAGTGTAAGCTCCTCAGCCCAGGGATCAGGGCACTGTGTAATGGATAATGTCAGGATCACAGGCTGGGGTAGAGTGTAGCCTTCTCAGCCCAGGGATCAGGGCACTGTGTAATGGATGATGTCAGGATCACAGGCTGGGGTAGATTGTAAGCTCCCCAGCCCAGGGATCAGGGCACTGTGTAATGGATGATGTCAGGATCACAGGCTGGGGTAGAGTGTAAGCTCCTCAGCCCAGGGATCAGGTCACTGTGTAATGGATGATGTCAGGATCACAGGCTGGGGAAGAGTGTAAGCTCCTCAGCCCAGGGATCAGGGCACTGTGTAATGGATAATGTCAGGATCACAGGCTGGGGTAAAGTGTAAGCTCCTCAGCCCAGGGATCAGGTCACTGTGGAATGGATGATGTCAGGATCACAGGCTGGGGTAGAGTGTAAGCTCCTCAGCCCAGGGATCAGGTCACTGTGTAATGGATGATGTCAGGATCACAGGCTGGGGTAGAGTGTAAGCTCCTCAGCCCAGGGATCAGGGCACTGTGTAATGGATGATGTCAGGATCACAGGCTGGGGTAGAGTGTAAGCTCCTCAGCCCAGGGATCAGGCACTGTGTAATAGATGATGTCAGGATCACAGGCTGGGGTAGAGTGTAAGCTCCTCAGCCCAGGGATCAGGGCACTGTGTAATGGATAATGTCAGGATCACAGGCTGGGGTAGAGTGTAACCTCCTCAGCCCAGGGATCAGGGCACTGTGTAATGGATGATGTCAGGATCACAGGCTGGGGTAGAGTGTAAGCTCCTCAGCCCAGGGATCAGGGCACTGTGTAATGGAGATGTCAGGATCACAGGCTGGGGTAGAGTGTAAGCTCCTCAGCCCAGGGATCAGGTCACTGTGTAATGGATGATGTCAGGATCACAGGCTGGGGTAGAGTGTAAGCTCCTCAGCCCAGGGATCAGGGCACTGTGTAATGGATAATGTCAGGATCACAGGCTGGGGTAGAGTGTAAGCTCCTCAGCCCAGGGATCAGGGCACTGTGTAATGGATAATGTCAGGATCACAGGCTGGGGTAGAGTGTAAGCTCCTCAGCCCAGGGATCAGGTCACTGTGAAATGGATGATGTCAGGATCACAGGCTGGGGTAGAGTGTAAGCTCCTCAGCCCAGGGATCAGGGCACTGTGTAATGGATAATGTCAGGATCACAGGCTGGGGTAGAGTGTAAGCTCCACAGCCAAGGGATCAGGGCACTGTGTAATGGATAATGTCAGGATCACAGGCTGGGGTAGAGTGTAAGATCCTCAGCCTAAGAATCAAGGCACTGTGTAATGGATGATGTCAGGATCACAGGCTGGGGTAGAGTGTAAGCTCTGCAGCCCAGGGATCAGGTCACTGTGTAATGGATGATGTCAGGATCACAGGCTGGGGTAGAATGTAAGCTCCTCAGCCCAGGGATCAGGTCACTGTGTAATGGATAATGTCAGGATCACAGGCTGGGGTAGAGTGTAAGCTCCTCAGCCCAGGGATCAGGGCACTGTGTAATGGATAATGGCAGGATCACAGGCTGGGGTAGAGTGTAAGCTCCTCAGCCCAGGGATCAGGTCACTGTGTAATGGATGATGTCAGTGTCACAGGCTGGGGTAGAGTGTAAGCTCCTCAGCCCAGGGATCAGGTCACTGTGTAATGGATGATGTCAGTGTCACAGGCTGGGGTAGAGTGTAAGCTCCTCAGCCCAGGGATCAGGGCACTGTGTAACAGATGATGTCAGGATCACAGGCTGGGTTAGAGTGTAAGCTCCTCAGACAAGGGATCAGGGCACTGTGTAATGGATAATGTCAGGATCACAGGCTGGGGTAGAGTGTAACCTCCTCAGCCCAGGGATCAGGGCACTGTGTAATGGATGATGTCAGGATCACAGGCTGGGGTAGAGTGTAAGCTCCTCAGCCCAGGGATCAGGGCACTGTGTAATGGATGATGTCAGGATCACAGGCTGGGGTAGAGTGTAAGCTCCTCAGCCCAGGGATCAGGGCACTGTGTAATGGATAATGTCAGGATCACAGGCTGGGGTAGAGTGTAAGCTCCTCAGCCCAGGGATCAGGGCACTGTGTAATGGATAATGTCAGGATCAGAGGCTGGGGTAGAGTGTAAGCTCCTCAGCCCAGGGATCAGGTCACTGTGTAATGGATGATGTCAGGATCACAGGCTGGGGTAGAGTGTAAGCTCCTCAGCCCAGGGATCAGGGCACTGTGTAATGGATAATGTCAGGATCACAGGCTAGGGAAGAGTGTAAGCTCCTCAGCCCAGGGATCAGGGCACTGTGTAATGGATAATGGCAGGATCACAGGCTGGGGTAGAGTGTAAGCTCCTCAGCCCAGGGATCAGGTCACTGTGGAATGGATGATGTCAGGATCACAGGCTGGGGTAGAGTGTAAGCTCTTCAGCCCAGGGATCAGGGCACTGTGTAATGGATGATGTCAGGATCACAGGCTGGGGTAAAGTGTAAGCTCCACAGCCAAGGGATCAGGGCACTGTGTAATGGATGATGTCAGGATCACAGGCTGGGGTAGAGTGTAAGCTCCTCAGCCCAGGGATCAGGGCACTGTGTAATGGATGATGTCAGGATCACAGGCTGGGGTAGAGTGTAAGCTCCTCAGCCCAGGGATCAGGCACTGTGTAATAGATGATGTCAGGATCACAGGCTGGGGTAGAGTGTAAGCTCCTCAGCCCAGGGATCAGGGCACTGTGTAATGGATAATGTCAGGATCACAGGCAAGGGAAAGTGTAAACTCCTCAGCCCAGGGATCAGGGCACTGTGTAATGGATAATGGCAGGATCACAGGCTGGGGTAGAGTGTAAGCTCCTCAGCCCAGGGATCAGGGCACTGTGTAATAGATAATGTCAGGATCACAGGCTGGGGTAGAGTGTAAGCTCCTCAGCCCAGGGATCAGGTCACTGTGTAATGGATGATGTCAGGATCACAGGCTGGGGTAGAGTGTAAGCTCCTCAGCCCAGGGATCAGGTCACTGTGTAATGGATGATGTCAGGATCACAGGCTGGGGTAGAGTGTAAGCTCCTCAGCCCAGGGATCAGGTCACTGTGTAATGGATGATGTCAGGATCACAGGCTGGGGTAGAGTGTAAGCTCCTCAGCCCAGGGATCAGGTCACTGTGTAATGGATGATGTCAGGATCACAGGCTGGGGTAGAGTGTAAGCTCCTCAGCCCAGGGATCAGGCACTGTGTAATAGATGATGTCAGGATCACAGGCTGGGGTAGAGTGTAAGCTCCTCAGCCCAGGGATCAGGGCACTGTGTAATGGATAATGTCAGGATCACAGGCTGGGGTAGAGTGTAACCTTCTCAGCCCAGGGATCAGGGCACTGTGTAATGGATGATGTCAGGATCACAGGCTGGGGTAGAGTGTAAGCTCCCCAGCCCAGGGATCAGGGCACTGTGTAATGGATGATGTCAGGATCACAGGCTGGGGTAGAGTGTAAGCTCCTCAGCCCAGGGATCAGGTCACTGTGTAATGGATGATGTCAGGATCACAGGCTGGGGTAGAGTGTAAGCTCCTCAGCCCAGGGATCAGGGCACTGTGTAATGGATAATGTCAGGATCACAGGCTAGGGAAGAGTGTAAGCTCCTCAGCCCAGGGATCAGGGCACTGTGTAATGGATAATGTCAGGATCACAGGCTGGGGTAAAGTGTAAGCTCCTCAGCCCAGGGATCAGGTCACTGTGGAATGGATGATGTCAGGATCACTGGCTGGGGTAGAGTGTAAGCTCCTCAGCCCAGGGATCAGGGCACTGTGTAATGGATGATGTCAGGATCACAGGCTGGGGTAGAGTGTAAGCTCCTCACCCCAGGGATCAGGCACTGTGTAATAGATGATGTCAGGATCACAGGCTGGGGTAGAGTGTAAGCTCCTCAGCCCAGGGATCAGGGCACTGTGTAATGGATAATGTCAGGATCACAGGCTGGGGTAGAGTGTAACCTCCTCAGCCCAGGGATCAGGGCACTGTGTAATGGATGATGTCAGGATCACAGGCTGGGGTAGAGTGTAAGCTCCTCAGCCCAGGGATCAGGGCACTGTGTAATGGATGATGTCAGGATCACAGGCTGGGGTAGAGTGTAAGCTCCTCAGCCCAGGGATCAGGGCACTGTGTAATGGATAATGTCAGGATCACAGGCTGGGGTAGAGTGTAACCTCCTCAGCCCAGGGATCAGGGCACTGTGTAATGGATGATGTCAGGATCACAGGCTGGGGTAGAGTGTAAGCTTTTCAGCCCAGGGATCAGGGCACTGTGTAATGGATGATGTCAGGATCACAGGCTGGGGTAGAGTGTAAGCTCCTCAGCCCAGGGATCAGGTCACTGTGTAATGGATGATGTCAGGATCACAGGCTGGGGTAGAGTGTAAGCTCCTCAGCCCAGGGATCAGGGCACTGTGTAATGGATGATGTCAGGATCACAGGCTGGGGTAGAGTGTAAGCTCCTCAGCCCAGGGATCAGGCACTAAGTAATAGATGATGTCAGGATCACAGGCTGGGGTAGAGTGTAAGCTCCTCAGCCCAGGGATCAGGGCACTGTGTAATGGATAATGTCAGGATCACAGGCTGGGGTAGAGTGTAGCCTTCTCAGCCCAGGGATCAGGGCACTGTGTAATGGATGATGTCAGGATCACAGGCTGGGGTAGAGTGTAAGCTCCCCAGCCCAGGGATCAGGGCACTGTGTAATGGATGATGTCAGGATCACAGGCTGGGGTAGAGTGTAAGCTCCTCAGCCCAGGGATCAGGTCACTGTGTAATGGATGATGTCAGGATCACAGGCTGGGGTAGAGTGTAAGCTCCTCAGCCCAGGGATCAGGGCACTGTGTAATGGATAATGTCAGGATCACAGGCTAGGGAAGAGTGTAAGCTCCTCAGCCCAGGGATCAGGGCACTGTGTAATGGATAATGTCAGGATCACAGGCTGGGGTAAAGTGTAAGCTCCTCAGCCCAGGGATCAGGTCACTGTGGAATGGATGATGTCAGGATCACAGGCTGGGGTAGAGTGTAAGCTCCTCAGCCCAGGGATCAGGTCACTGTGTAATGGATGATGTCAGGATCACAGGCTGGGGTAGAGTGTAAGCTCCTCAGCCCAGGGATCAGGGCACTGTGTAATGGATGATGTCAGGATCACAGGCTGGGGTAGAGTGTAAGCTCCTCAGCCCAGGGATCAGGCACTGTGTAATAGATGATGTCAGGATCACAGGCTGGGGTAGAGTGTAAGCTCCTCAGCCCAGGGATCAGGGCACTGTGTAATGGATAATGTCAGGATCACAGGCTGGGGTAGAGTGTAACCTCCTCAGCCCAGGGATCAGGGCACTGTGTAATGGATGATGTCAGGATCACAGGCTGGGGTAGAGTGTAAGCTCCTCAGCCCAGGGATCAGGGCACTGTGTAATGGAGATGTCAGGATCACAGGCTGGGGTAGAGTGTAAGCTCCTCAGCCCAGGGATCAGGTCACTGTGTAATGGATGATGTCAGGATCACAGGCTGGGGTAGAGTGTAAGCTCCTCAGCCCAGGGATCAGGGCACTGTGTAATGGATAATGTCAGGATCACAGGCTAGGGAAGAGTGTAAGCTCCTCAGCCCAGGGATCAGGGCACTGTGTAATGGATAATGTCAGGATCACAGGCTGGGGTAGAGTGTAAGCTCCTCAGCCCAGGGATCAGGTCACTGTGGAATGGATGATGTCAGGATCACAGGCTGGGGTAGAGTGTAAGCTCTTCAGCCCAGGGATCAGGGCACTGTGTAATGGATGATGTCAGGATCACAGGCTGGGGTAGAGTGTAAGCTCCTCAGCCCAGGGATCAGGTCACTGTGGAATGGATGATGTCAGGATCACAGGCTGGGGTAGAGTGTAAGCTCCTCAGCCCAGGGATCAGGGCACTATGTAATGGATAATGTCAGGATCACAGGCTGGGGTAAAGTGTAAGCTCTTCAGCCCAAGAATCAAGGCACTGTGTAATGGATGATGTCAGGATCACAGGCTGGGGTAGAGTGTAAGCTCCTCAGCCCAGGGATCAGGTCACTGTGGAATGGATGATGTCAGGATCACAGGCTGGGGTAGAGTGTAAGCTCCTCAGCCCAGGGATCAGGGCACTGTGTAATGGATAATGTCAGGGTCACAGGCTGGGGTAGAGTGTAAGCTCTTCAGCCCAGGGATCAGGGCACTGTGTAATGGATGATGTCAGGATCACAGGCTGGGGTAAAGTGTAAGCTCCACAGCCCAGGGATCAGGGCACTGTGTAATGGATGATGTCAGGATCACAGGCTGGGGTAGAGTGTAAGCTCCTCAGCCCAAGAATCAAGGCACTGTGTAATGGATGATGTCAGGATCACAGGCTGGGGTAGAGTGTAAGCTCCTCAGCCCAGGGATCAGGTCACTGTGAAATGGATGATGTCAGGATCACAGGCTGGGGTAGAGTGTAAGCTCCTCAGCCCAGGGATCAGGGCACTGTGTAATGGATAATGTCAGGATCACAGGCTGGGGTAGAGTGTAAGCTCCACAGCCAAGGGATCAGGGCACTGTGTAATGGATAATGTCAGGATCACAGGCTGGGGTAGAGTGTAAGATCCTCAGCCTAAGAATCAAGGCACTGTGTAATGGATGATGTCAGGATCACAGGCTGGGGTAGAGTGTAAGCTCTGCAGCCCAGGGATCAGGTCACTGTGTAATGGATGATGTCAGGATCACAGGCTGGGGTAGAATGTAAGCTCCTCAGCCCAGGGATCAGGTCACTGTGTAATGGATAATGTCAGGATCACAGGCTGGGGTAGAGTGTAAGCTCCTCAGCCCAGGGATCAGGGCACTGTGTAATGGATAATGGCAGGATCACAGGCTGGGGTAGAGTGTAAGCTCCTCAGCCCAGGGATCAGGTCACTGTGTAATGGATGATGTCAGTGTCACAGGCTGGGGTAGAGTGTAAGCTCCTCAGCCCAGGGATCAGGTCACTGTGTAATGGATGATGTCAGTGTCACAGGCTGGGGTAGAGTGTAAGCTCCTCAGCCCAGGGATCAGGGCACTGTGTAACAGATGATGTCAGGATCACAGGCTGGGTTAGAGTGTAAGCTCCTCAGACAAGGGATCAGGGCACTGTGTAATGGATAATGTCAGGATCACAGGCTGGGGTAGAGTGTAACCTCCTCAGCCCAGGGATCAGGGCACTGTGTAATGGATGATGTCAGGATCACAGGCTGGGGTAGAGTGTAAGCTCCTCAGCCCAGGGATCAGGGCACTGTGTAATGGATGATGTCAGGATCACAGGCTGGGGTAGAGTGTAAGCTCCTCAGCCCAGGGATCAGGGCACTGTGTAATGGATAATGTCAGGATCACAGGCTGGGGTAGAGTGTAAGCTCCTCAGCCCAGGGATCAGGGCACTGTGTAATGGATAATGTCAGGATCACAGGCTGGGGTAGAGTGTAAGCACCTTAGCCCAGGGATCAGGTCACTGTGGAATGGATGATGTCAGGATCACAGGCTGGGGTAGAGTGTAAGCTCCTCAGTCCAGGGATCAGGGCACTGTGTAATGGATAATGTCAGGATCACAGGCTGGGGTAGAAGGAAACTCTTCAGCCCAAGGGATCAGGGCACTGTGTAATGGATGATGTCAGGATCACAGGCTGGGGTAAAGTGTAAGCTCCACAGCCCAGGGATCAGGGCACTGTGTAATGGATGATGTCAGGATCACAGGCTGGGGTAGAGTGTAAGCTCCTCAGCCCAAGAATCAAGGCACTGTGTAATGGATGATGTCAAGATCACAGGCTGGGGTAGAGTGTAAGCTCCTCAGCCCAGGGATCAGGTCACTGTGAAATGGATGATGTCAGGATCACAGGCTGGGGTAGAGTGTAAGCTCCTCAGCCCAGGGATCAGGGCACTGTGTAATGGATAATGTCAGGATCACAGGCTGGGGTAGAGTGTAAGCTCCACAGCCAAGGGATCAGGGCACTGTGTAATGGATAATGTCAGGATCACAGGCTGGGGTAGAGTGTAAGATCCTCAGCCTAAGAATCAAGGCACTGTGTAATGGATGATGTCAGGATCACAGGCTGGGGTAGAGTGTAAGCTCTGCAGCCCAGGGATCAGGTCACTGTGTAATGGATGATGTCAGGATCACAGGCTGGGGTAGAATGTAAGCTCCTCAGCCCAGGGATCAGGTCACTGTGTAATGGATAATGTCAGGATCACAGGCTGGGGTAGAGTGTAAGCTCCTCAGCCCAGGGATCAGGGCACTGTGTAATGGATAATGGCAGGATCACAGGCTGGGGTAGAGTGTAAGCTCCTCAGCCCAGGGATCAGGTCACTGTGTAATGGATGATGTCAGTGTCACAGGCTGGGGTAGAGTGTAAGCTCCTCAGCCCAGGGATCAGGTCACTGTGTAATGGATGATGTCAGTGTCACAGGCTGGGGTAGAGTGTAAGCTCCTCAGCCCAGGGATCAGGGCACTGTGTAACAGATGATGTCAGGATCACAGGCTGGGTTAGAGTGTAAGCTCCTCAGACAAGGGATCAGGGCACTGTGTAATGGATAATGTCAGGATCACAGGCTGGGGTAGAGTGTAACCTCCTCAGCCCAGGGATCAGGGCACTGTGTAATGGATGATGTCAGGATCACAGGCTGGGGTAGAGTGTAAGCTCCTCAGCCCAGGGATCAGGGCACTGTGTAATGGATGATGTCAGGATCACAGGCTGGGGTAGAGTGTAAGCTCCTCAGCCCAGGGATCAGGGCACTGTGTAATGGATAATGTCAGGATCACAGGCTGGGGTAGAGTGTAAGCTCCTCAGCCCAGGGATCAGGGCACTGTGTAATGGATAATGTCAGGATCAGAGGCTGGGGTAGAGTGTAAGCTCCTCAGCCCAGGGATCAGGTCACTGTGTAATGGATGATGTCAGGATCACAGGCTGGGGTAGAGTGTAAGCTCCTCAGCCCAGGGATCAGGGCACTGTGTAATGGATAATGTCAGGATCACAGGCTAGGGAAGAGTGTAAGCTCCTCAGCCCAGGGATCAGGGCACTGTGTAATGGATAATGGCAGGATCACAGGCTGGGGTAGAGTGTAAGCTCCTCAGCCCAGGGATCAGGTCACTGTGGAATGGATGATGTCAGGATCACAGGCTGGGGTAGAGTGTAAGCTCTTCAGCCCAGGGATCAGGGCACTGTGTAATGGATGATGTCAGGATCACAGGCTGGGGTAAAGTGTAAGCTCCACAGCCAAGGGATCAGGGCACTGTGTAATGGATGATGTCAGGATCACAGGCTGGGGTAGAGTGTAAGCTCCTCAGCCCAGGGATCAGGGCACTGTGTAATGGATGATGTCAGGATCACAGGCTGGGGTAGAGTGTAAGCTCCTCAGCCCAGGGATCAGGCACTGTGTAATAGATGATGTCAGGATCACAGGCTGGGGTAGAGTGTAAGCTCCTCAGCCCAGGGATCAGGGCACTGTGTAATGGATAATGTCAGGATCACAGGCAAGGGAAAGTGTAAACTCCTCAGCCCAGGGATCAGGGCACTGTGTAATGGATAATGGCAGGATCACAGGCTGGGGTAGAGTGTAAGCTCCTCAGCCCAGGGATCAGGGCACTGTGTAATAGATAATGTCAGGATCACAGGCTGGGGTAGAGTGTAAGCTCCTCAGCCCAGGGATCAGGTCACTGTGTAATGGATGATGTCAGGATCACAGGCTGGGGTAGAGTGTAAGCTCCTCAGCCCAGGGATCAGGTCACTGTGTAATGGATGATGTCAGGATCACAGGCTGGGGTAGAGTGTAAGCTCCTCAGCCCAGGGATCAGGTCACTGTGTAATGGATGATGTCAGGATCACAGGCTGGGGTAGAGTGTAAGCTCCTCAGCCCAGGGATCAGGTCACTGTGTAATGGATGATGTCAGGATCACAGGCTGGGGTAGAGTGTAAGCTCCTCAGCCCAGGGATCAGGCACTGTGTAATAGATGATGTCAGGATCACAGGCTGGGGTAGAGTGTAAGCTCCTCAGCCCAGGGATCAGGGCACTGTGTAATGGATAATGTCAGGATCACAGGCTGGGGTAGAGTGTAACCTTCTCAGCCCAGGGATCAGGGCACTGTGTAATGGATGATGTCAGGATCACAGGCTGGGGTAGAGTGTAAGCTCCCCAGCCCAGGGATCAGGGCACTGTGTAATGGATGATGTCAGGATCACAGGCTGGGGTAGAGTGTAAGCTCCTCAGCCCAGGGATCAGGTCACTGTGTAATGGATGATGTCAGGATCACAGGCTGGGGTAGAGTGTAAGCTCTGCAGCCCAGGGATCAGGGCACTGTGTAATGGATAATGTCAGGATCACAGGCTAGGGAAGAGTGTAAGCTCCTCAGCCCAGGGATCAGGGCACTGTGTAATGGATAATGTCAGGATCACAGGCTGGGGTAAAGTGTAAGCTCCTCAGCCCAGGGATCAGGTCACTGTGGAATGGATGATGTCAGGATCACTGGCTGGGGTAGAGTGTAAGCTCCTCAGCCCAGGGATCAGGGCACTGTGTAATGGATGATGTCAGGATCACAGGCTGGGGTAGAGTGTAAGCTCCTCACCCCAGGGATCAGGCACTGTGTAATAGATGATGTCAGGATCACAGGCTGGGGTAGAGTGTAAGCTCCTCAGCCCAGGGATCAGGGCACTGTGTAATGGATAATGTCAGGATCACAGGCTGGGGTAGAGTGTAACCTCCTCAGCCCAGGGATCAGGGCACTGTGTAATGGATGATGTCAGGATCACAGGCTGGGGTAGAGTGTAAGCTCCTCAGCCCAGGGATCAGGGCACTGTGTAATGGATGATGTCAGGATCACAGGCTGGGGTAGAGTGTAAGCTCCTCAGCCCAGGGATCAGGGCACTGTGTAATGGATAATGTCAGGATCACAGGCTGGGGTAGAGTGTAACCTCCTCAGCCCAGGGATCAGGGCACTGTGTAATGGATGATGTCAGGATCACAGGCTGGGGTAGAGTGTAAGCTTTTCAGCCCAGGGATCAGGGCACTGTGTAATGGATGATGTCAGGATCACAGGCTGGGGTAGAGTGTAAGCTCCTCAGCCCAGGGATCAGGTCACTGTGTAATGGATGATGTCAGGATCACAGGCTGGGGTAGAGTGTAAGCTCCTCAGCCCAGGGATCAGGGCACTGTGTAATGGATGATGTCAGGATCACAGGCTGGGGTAGAGTGTAAGCTCCTCAGCCCAGGGATCAGGCACTAAGTAATAGATGATGTCAGGATCACAGGCTGGGGTAGAGTGTAAGCTCCTCAGCCCAGGGATCAGGGCACTGTGTAATGGATAATGTCAGGATCACAGGCTGGGGTAGAGTGTAGCCTTCTCAGCCCAGGGATCAGGGCACTGTGTAATGGATGATGTCAGGATCACAGGCTGGGGTAGAGTGTAAGCTCCCCAGCCCAGGGATCAGGGCACTGTGTAATGGATGATGTCAGGATCACAGGCTGGGGTAGAGTGTAAGCTCCTCAGCCCAGGGATCAGGTCACTGTGTAATGGATGATGTCAGGATCACAGGCTGGGGTAGAGTGTAAGCTCCTCAGCCCAGGGATCAGGGCACTGTGTAATGGATAATGTCAGGATCACAGGCTAGGGAAGAGTGTAAGCTCCTCAGCCCAGGGATCAGGGCACTGTGTAATGGATAATGTCAGGATCACAGGCTGGGGTAAAGTGTAAGCTCCTCAGCCCAGGGATCAGGTCACTGTGGAATGGATGATGTCAGGATCACAGGCTGGGGTAGAGTGTAAGCTCCTCAGCCCAGGGATCAGGTCACTGTGTAATGGATGATGTCAGGATCACAGGCTGGGGTAGAGTGTAAGCTCCTCAGCCCAGGGATCAGGGCACTGTGTAATGGATGATGTCAGGATCACAGGCTGGGGTAGAGTGTAAGCTCCTCAGCCCAGGGATCAGGCACTGTGTAATAGATGATGTCAGGATCACAGGCTGGGGTAGAGTGTAAGCTCCTCAGCCCAGGGATCAGGGCACTGTGTAATGGATAATGTCAGGATCACAGGCTGGGGTAGAGTGTAACCTCCTCAGCCCAGGGATCAGGGCACTGTGTAATGGATGATGTCAGGATCACAGGCTGGGGTAGAGTGTAAGCTCCTCAGCCCAGGGATCAGGGCACTGTGTAATGGAGATGTCAGGATCACAGGCTGGGGTAGAGTGTAAGCTCCTCAGCCCAGGGATCAGGTCACTGTGTAATGGATGATGTCAGGATCACAGGCTGGGGTAGAGTGTAAGCTCCTCAGCCCAGGGATCAGGGCACTGTGTAATGGATAATGTCAGGATCACAGGCTAGGGAAGAGTGTAAGCTCCTCAGCCCAGGGATCAGGGCACTGTGTAATGGATAATGTCAGGATCACAGGCTGGGGTAGAGTGTAAGCTCCTCAGCCCAGGGATCAGGTCACTGTGGAATGGATGATGTCAGGATCACAGGCTGGGGTAGAGTGTAAGCTCTTCAGCCCAGGGATCAGGGCACTGTGTAATGGATGATGTCAGGATCACAGGCTGGGGTAGAGTGTAAGCTCCTCAGCCCAGGGATCAGGTCACTGTGGAATGGATGATGTCAGGATCACAGGCTGGGGTAGAGTGTAAGCTCCTCAGCCCAGGGATCAGGGCACTATGTAATGGATAATGTCAGGATCACAGGCTGGGGTAAAGTGTAAGCTCTTCAGCCCAAGAATCAAGGCACTGTGTAATGGATGATGTCAGGATCACAGGCTGGGGTAGAGTGTAAGCTCCTCAGCCCAGGGATCAGGTCACTGTGGAATGGATGATGTCAGGATCACAGGCTGGGGTAGAGTGTAAGCTCCTCAGCCCAGGGATCAGGGCACTGTGTAATGGATAATGTCAGGGTCACAGGCTGGGGTAGAGTGTAAGCTCTTCAGCCCAGGGATCAGGGCACTGTGTAATGGATGATGTCAGGATCACAGGCTGGGGTAAAGTGTAAGCTCCACAGCCCAGGGATCAGGGCACTGTGTAATGGATGATGTCAGGATCACAGGCTGGGGTAGAGTGTAAGCTCCTCAGCCCAAGAATCAAGGCACTGTGTAATGGATGATGTCAGGATCACAGGCTGGGGTAGAGTGTAAGCTCCTCAGCCCAGGGATCAGGTCACTGTGAAATGGATGATGTCAGGATCACAGGCTGGGGTAGAGTGTAAGCTCCTCAGCCCAGGGATCAGGGCACTGTGTAATGGATAATGTCAGGATCACAGGCTGGGGTAGAGTGTAAGCTCCACAGCCAAGGGATCAGGGCACTGTGTAATGGATAATGTCAGGATCACAGGCTGGGGTAGAGTGTAAGATCCTCAGCCTAAGAATCAAGGCACTGTGTAATGGATGATGTCAGGATCACAGGCTGGGGTAGAGTGTAAGCTCTGCAGCCCAGGGATCAGGTCACTGTGTAATGGATGATGTCAGGATCACAGGCTGGGGTAGAATGTAAGCTCCTCAGCCCAGGGATCAGGTCACTGTGTAATGGATAATGTCAGGATCACAGGCTGGGGTAGAGTGTAAGCTCCTCAGCCCAGGGATCAGGGCACTGTGTAATGGATAATGGCAGGATCACAGGCTGGGGTAGAGTGTAAGCTCCTCAGCCCAGGGATCAGGTCACTGTGTAATGGATGATGTCAGTGTCACAGGCTGGGGTAGAGTGTAAGCTCCTCAGCCCAGGGATCAGGTCACTGTGTAATGGATGATGTCAGTGTCACAGGCTGGGGTAGAGTGTAAGCTCCTCAGCCCAGGGATCAGGGCACTGTGTAACAGATGATGTCAGGATCACAGGCTGGGTTAGAGTGTAAGCTCCTCAGACAAGGGATCAGGGCACTGTGTAATGGATAATGTCAGGATCACAGGCTGGGGTAGAGTGTAACCTCCTCAGCCCAGGGATCAGGGCACTGTGTAATGGATGATGTCAGGATCACAGGCTGGGGTAGAGTGTAAGCTCCTCAGCCCAGGGATCAGGGCACTGTGTAATGGATGATGTCAGGATCACAGGCTGGGGTAGAGTGTAAGCTCCTCAGCCCAGGGATCAGGGCACTGTGTAATGGATAATGTCAGGATCACAGGCTGGGGTAGAGTGTAAGCTCCTCAGCCCAGGGATCAGGGCACTGTGTAATGGATAATGTCAGGATCACAGGCTGGGGTAGAGTGTAAGCACCTTAGCCCAGGGATCAGGTCACTGTGGAATGGATGATGTCAGGATCACAGGCTGGGGTAGAGTGTAAGCTCCTCAGTCCAGGGATCAGGGCACTGTGTAATGGATAATGTCAGGATCACAGGCTGGGGTAGAAGGAAACTCTTCAGCCCAAGGGATCAGGGCACTGTGTAATGGATGATGTCAGGATCACAGGCTGGGGTAAAGTGTAAGCTCCACAGCCCAGGGATCAGGGCACTGTGTAATGGATGATGTCAGGATCACAGGCTGGGGTAGAGTGTAAGCTCCTCAGCCCAAGAATCAAGGCACTGTGTAATGGATGATGTCAAGATCACAGGCTGGGGTAGAGTGTAAGCTCCTCAGCCCAGGGATCAGGTCACTGTGGAATGGATGATGTCAGGATTACAGGCTGGTGTAGAGTGTAAGCTCCTCAGCCCAGGGATCAGGGCACTGTGTAATGGATAATGTCAGGATCACAGGCTGGGGTAGAGTGTAAGCTCCACAGCCCAGGGATCAGGGCACTGTGTAATGGATGATGTCAGGATCACAGGCTGGGGTAGAGTGTAAGCTCCTCAGCCCAGGGATCAGGGCACTGTGTAATGGATGATGTCAGGATCACAGGCTGGGGTAGAGTGTAAGCTCCTCAGCCCAGGGATCAGGGCACTGTGAAATGGATGATGTCAGGATCACAGGCTGGGGTAGAGTGTAAGCTCCTCAGCCCAGGGATCAGGGCACTGTGTAATGGATGATGTCAGGATCACAGGCTGGGGTAGAGTGTAAGCTCCTCAGCCCAGGGATCAGGGCACTGTGTAATGGATGATGTCAGGATCACAGGCTGGGGTAGAGTGTAAGCTCCTCAGCCCAGGGATCAGGTCACTGTGGAATGGATGATGTCAGGATCACAGGCTGGGGTAGAGTGTAAGCTCCTCAGCCCAGGGATCAGGTCACTGTGTAATGAATGATGTCAGGATCACAGGCTGGGGTAGAGTGTAAGCTCCTCAGCCCACGGATCAGGTCACTGTGTAATGGATGATGTCAGGATCACAGGCTGGGGTAGAGTGTAAGCTCCTCAGCCCAGGGATCAGGGCACTGTATAATGGATGATGTCAGGATCACAGGCTGGGGTAGAGTGTAAGCTCCTCAGCCCAGGGATCAGGTCACTGTGGAATGGATGATGTCAGGATCACAGGCTGGTGTAGAGTGTAAGCTCCTCAGCCCAGGGATCAGGGCACTGTGTAATGGATGATGTCAGGATCACAGGCTGGGGTAGAGTGTAAGCTCCTCAGCCCAGGGATCAGGGAACTGTGTAATGGATAATGTCAGGATCACAGGCTGGGGTAGAGTGTAAGCTCCTCAGCCCAGGGATCAGGGCACTGTGTAATGGATAATGTCAGGATCACAGGCTGGGGTAGAGTGTAAGCACCTTAGCCCAGGGATCAGGGCACAGTGTAATGGATAATGTCAGGATCACAGGCTGGGGTAGAGTGTAAGCTCTTCAGCCCAGGGATCAGGGCACTGTGTAATGGATGATGTCAGGATCACAGGCTGGGGTAAAGTGTAAGCTCCTCAGCCCAGGGATCAGGGCACTGTGTAATGGATGATGTCAGGATCACAGGCTGGGGTAAAGTGTAAGCTCCACAGCCAAGGGATCAGGGCACTGTGTAATGGATGATGTCAGGATCACAGGCTGGGGTAGAGTGTAAGCTCCTCAGCCCAAGAATCAAGGCACTGTGTAATGGATGATGTCAGGATCACAGGCTGGGGTAGAGTGTAAGCTCCTCAGCCCAGGGATCAGGTCACTGTGGAATGGATGATGTCAGGATTACAGGCTGGTGTAGAGTGTAAGCTCCTCAGCCCAGGGATCAGGGCACTGTGTAATGGATAATGTCAGGATCACAGGCTGGGGTAGAGTGTAAGCTCCTCAGCCAAGGGATCAGGGCACTGTGTAATGGATAATGTCAGGATCACAGGCTGGGGTAGAGTGTAAGCTCCTCAGCCCAGGGATCAGGGCACTGTGTAATGGATGATGTCAGGATCACAGGCTGGGGTAGAGTGTAAGCTCCTCAGCCCAGGGATCAGGGCACTGTGTAATGGATGATATCAGGATCACAGGCTGGGGTAGAGTGTAAGCTCCTCAGCCCAGGGATCAGGGCACTGTGTAATGGATGATGTCAGGATCACAGGCTGGGGTAGAGTGTAAGCTCCTCAGCCCAGGGATCAGGGCACTGTGAAATGGATGATGTCAGGATCACAGGCTGAGGTAGAGTGTAAGCTCCTCAGCCCAGGGATCAGGGCACTGTGTAATGGATGATGTCAGGATCACAGGCTGGGGTAGAGTGTAAGCTCCTCAGCCCAGGGATCAGGGCACTGTGTAATGGATGATGTCAGGATCACAGGCTGGGGTAGAGTGTAAGCTCCTCAGCCCAGGGATCAGGTCACTGTGGAATGGATGATGTCAGGATCACAGGCTGGGGTAGAGTGTAAGCTCCTCAGCCCAGGGATCAGGTCACTGTGTAATGAATGATGTCAGGATCACAGGCTGGGGAAGAGTGTAAACTCCTCAGCCCAGGGATAAGGGCACTGTGTAATGGATAATGGCAGGATCACAGGCTGGGGTAGAGTGTAAGCTCCTCAGCCCACGGATCAGGTCACTGTGTAATGGATGATGTCAGGATCACAGGCTGGGGTAGAGTGTAAGCTCCTCAGCAAAGGGATCAGGGCACTGTGTAATGGATGATGTCAGGATCACAGGCTGGGGTAGAGTGTAAGCTCCTCAGCCCAGGGATCAGGGCACTATGTAATGGATAATGTCAGGATCACAGACTGGGGAACAGTGTAAGCTCCTCAGCCCAGGGATCAGGGCACTGTGTAATGGATAATGTCAGGATCACAGGCTGGGGTAGAGTGTAAGCTCTTCAGCCCAGGGATCAGGTCACTGTGTAATGGATGATGTCAGTGTCACAGGCTGGGGTAGAGTGTAAGCTCCTCAGCCCAGGGATCAGGGCACTGTGTAATGGATGATGTCAGCGTCACAGGCTGGGGTAGAGTGTAAGCTCTGCAGCTCAGGGATCAGGGCACTGTGTAATGGATAATGTCAGCATCACAGGCTGGGGTAGAGTGTAAGCTCTGCAGCCCAGGGATCAGGGCACTGTGTAATGGATGATGTCAGGATCACAGGCTGGGGTAGAGTGTAAGCTCCTCAGCCCAGGGATCAGGTCACTGTGGAATGGATGATGTCAGGATCACAGGCTGGTGTAGAGTGTAAGCTCCTCAGCCCAGGGATCAGGGCACTGTGTAATGGATAATGTCAGGATCACAGGCTGGGGTAGAGTGTAAGCTCTTCAGCCCAGGGATCAGGGCACTGTGTAATGGATGATGTCAGGATCACAGGCTGAGGTAAAGTGTAAGCTCCACAGCCAAGGGATCAGGGCACTGTGTAATGGATAATGTCAGGATCACAAGCTGGGGTAGAGTGTAAGCTCCTCAGCCCAGGGATCAGGGCACTGTGTAATGGATGATGTCAGGATCACAGGCTGGGGTAGAGTGTAAGCTCCTCAGCCCAGGGATCAGGGCACTGTGTAATGGATGATATCAGGATCACAGGCTGGGGTAGAGTGTAAGCTCCTCAGCCCAGGGATCAGGGCACTGTGTAATGGATGATGTCAGGATCACAGGCTGGGGAAGAGTGTAAACTCCTCAGCCCAGGGATAAGGGCACTGTGTAATGGATAATGGCAGGATCACAGGCTGGGGTAGAGTGTAAGCTCCTCAGCCCAGGGATCAGGGCACTGTGTAATGGATGATGTCAGGATCACAGGCTGGGGTAGAGTGTAAGCTCCTCAGCCCAGGGATCAGGGCACTGTGAAATGGATGATGTCAGGATCACAGGCTGGGGTAGAGTGTAAGCTCCTCAGCCCAGGGATCAGGGCACTGTGTAATGGATGATGTCAGGATCACAGGCTGGGGTAGAGTGTAAGCTCCTCAGCCCAGGGATCAGGGCACTGTGTAATGGATGATGTCAGGATCACAGGCTGGGGTAGAGTGTAAGCTCCTCAGCCCAGGGATCAGGTCACTGTGGAATGGATGATGTCAGGATCACAGGCTGGGGTAGAGTGTAAGCTCCTCAGCCCAGGGATCAGGTCACTGTGTAATGAATGATGTCAGGATCACAGGCTGGGGTAGAGTGTAAGCTCCTCAGCCCACGGATCAGGTCACTGTGTAATGGATGATGTCAGGATCACAGGCTGGGGTAGAGTGTAAGCTCCTCAGCCCAGGGATCAGGGCACTGTGTAATGGATGATGTCAGGATCACAGGCTGGGGTAGAGTGTAAGCTCCTCAGCCCAGGGATCAGGGCACTGTGTAATGGATGATGTCAGGATCACAGGGTGGGGTAGAGTGTAAGCTCCTCAGCCCAGGGATCAGGGCACTATGTAATGGATAATGTCAGGATCACAGGCTGGTGTAGAGTGTAAGCTCCTCAGGAACAATAGGTGTGAAGAAGGAATTACATGAACAATGAGAGGATGCGGGTGATTAGGCAGGAGAGGGGCAGCCAGGCGGGGAGAGGATAATGTGCAGCGCTCTGTGATTTACACCCCCCCCCCCCCCCCCTTCCCATCTGATGCAGTATAGATGGGTAATTATCACCTGAGCGCCCTGTGCACTCAGCTCTGACTGCTCCCTCATTACACAGCGTCTTCAGGGTGAAGGGAACAGGGTGTATGCAGGGTGACATCAGGGTGATGGGAGCAGGGTGATATCAGGGTGATAGGAGCAGGGTGTATACAGGGTGACATCAGGGTGATGGGAGCAGGGTGTATACAGGGTGACATCAGGGTGATGTGAGCAGGGTGACATCAGGGTGATAGGAGCAGGGTGTATGCAGGGTGACATCAGGGTGATAAGAGCAGGGTGTATGCAGGGTGACATCAGGGTGATGGGAGCAGGGTGTATGCAGAGTGATGGGAGCAGGGTGTATAGGGTGATATCAGGGTGATGGGAGCAGGGTGTGAATAGGGTGACATCAGGGTGAAGGGAGCAGGGTGTATACAGGGTGACATCAGGTGATGTGAGCAGGGTGACATCAGGGTGATAGGAGCAGGGTGTATGCAGGGTGACATCAGGGTGATAAGAGCAGGGTGTATGCAGGGTGACATCAGGGTGATGGGAGCAGGGTGTATGCAGAGTGATGGGAGCAGGGTGTATAGGGTGATATCAGGGTGATGGGAGCAGGGTGTGAAGAGGGTGACATCAGGGTGAAGGGAGCAGGGTGTGAATAGGGTGACATCAGAGTGATGGGAGCAGGGTGTGAATAGGGTGACATCAGGGTGATGGGAGCAGGGTGTATGCAGGGTGACATCAGGGTGATAAGAGCAGGGTGTGTGCAGGGTGATAGGAGCAGGGTGTATGCAGGGTGACATCAGGGTGATGGGAGCAGGGTGTATGCAGAGTGATGGGAGCAGGGTGTGTGTATAGGGTGATATCAGGGTGATAGGAGCAGGGTGTGAATAGGGTGACATCACGGTGATAGGAGCAGGGTGTATGCAGGGTGAGAGCAGGGTGATGGGAGCAGGGTGTGTATAGGGTGATGGGAGCAGGGTGTGTATAGGGTGATATCAGGGTGATGGGAGCAGGGTGTATACAGGGTGAGAGCAGGGTGATGGGAGCAGTGTGATATCAGGGTGATAGGAGCAGGGTGTATACAGGGTGACATCAGAGTGATGGGAGCAGGGTGTATACAGGGTGACATCAGGGTGATAGGTGCAGGGTGTGTATAGGGTGACATCACGGTGATGGGAGCAGGGTGTGAATAGGGTGACATCAGGGTGATGGAAGCAGGGTGCGAATAGGGTGATGGGAGCAGGGTGTATACAGGGTGACATCAGGGTGATTGGAGCAGGGTGTGAATAGGGTGACATCAGGGTGATAGGAGCAGGGTGTGAATAGGGTGACATCAGGGTGATGGAAACAGGTTGTGAATAGGGCAACATCAGGGTAATGGGAGCAGGGTGTGAATAGGGTTACATCAGGGTGATGGGAGCAGGGTGTGAATAGGGTGACATCAGGGTGATAGGAGCAGGGTGTATACAGGGTGACATCAGGGTGATTGGAGCAGGGTGTGAATAGGGTGACATCAGGGTGATGGCAGCAGGGTGTATGCAGGGTGATATCAGGGTGATGGGAGCAAGGTCTGAATAAGGTGACATCAGGGTGATGGGAGCAGGGTGTATACAGGGTGACATCAGGGTGATGGGAACACTGTGTGCAGGGTGACATCAGGGTGATGGGAGCAGGGTGTGTGCAGGGTGACATCAGGGTGATGGAAGCAGGTTGTGAGTAGGGTGACATCAGGGTGATGGGAGCAGGGTGTATACAGGGTGAAATCAGGGTGATGGGAGCAGGGTGTATACAGGGTGACATCAGGGTGATAGGAGCAGGGTGTATACAGGGTGACATCAGGGTGATGGAAGCAGGTTGTGAGTAGGGTGACATCAGGGTGATGGAAGCAGGTTGTGAGTAGGGTGACATCAGGGTGATGGGAGCAGGGTGTATACACTATACAGGGTGATATCAGGGTGATGGGAGCAGGGTGTATACAGGGTGACATCAGGGTGATGGGAGCAGGGTGTATACATGGTGACATCAGGGTGATGGGAGCAGGGTGTATACAGGGTGACATCAGGGTGATGGGAGCAGGGTGTATACAGGGTGACATCAGGGTGATGGGAGCAGGGTCTGAATAAGGTGATATCAGGGTGATGGCAGCAGGGTGTATGCAGGGTGATATCATGGTGATGGGAGCAAGGTCTGAATAAGGTGACATCAGGGTGATGGGAGCAGGGTGTATACAGGGTGACATCAGAGTGATGGGAGCAGGGTGTATACAGGGTGACATCAGGGTGATAGGTGCAGGGTGTGTATAGGGTGACATCACGGTGATGGGAGCAGGGTGTGAATAGGGTGACATCAGGGTGATGGAAGCAGGGTGCGAATAGGGTGATGGGAGCAGGGTGTATACAGGGTGACATCAGGGTGATTGGAGCAGGGTGTGAATAGGGTGACATCAGGGTGATAGGAGCAGGGTGTGAATAGGGTGACATCAGGGTGATGGAAACAGGTTGTGAATAGGGCAACATCAGGGTAATGGGAGCAGGGTGTGAATAGGGTTACATCAGGGTGATGGGAGCAGGGTGTGAATAGGGTGACATCAGGGTGATAGGAGCAGGGTGTATACAGGGTGACATCAGGGTGATTGGAGCAGGGTGTGAATAGGGTGACATCAGGGTGATGGCAGCAGGGTGTATGCAGGGTGATATCAGGGTGATGGGAGCAAGGTCTGAATAAGGTGACATCAGGGTGATGGGAGCAGGGTGTATACAGGGTGACATCAGGGTGATGGGAACACTGTGTGCAGGGTGACATCAGGGTGATGGGAGCAGGGTGTGTGCAGGGTGACATCAGGGTGATGGAAGCAGGTTGTGAGTAGGGTGACATCAGGGTGATGGGAGCAGGGTGTATACAGGGTGACATCAGGGTGATGGGAGCAGGGTGTATACAGGGTGACATCAGGGTGATAGGAGCAGGGTGTATACAGGGTGACATCAGGGTGATGGAAGCAGGTTGTGAGTAGGGTGACATCAGGGTGATGGAAGCAGGTTGTGAGTAGGGTGACATCAGGGTGATGGGAGCAGGGTGTATACACTATACAGGGTGATATCAGGGTGATGGGAGCAGGGTGTATACAGGGTGACATCAGGGTGATGGGAGCAGGGTGTATACATGGTGACATCAGGGTGATGGGAGCAGGGTGTATACAGGGTGACATCAGGGTGATGGGAACACTGTGTGTGCAGGGTGACATCAGGGTGATGGGAGCAGGGTGTGTGCAGGGTGACATCAGGGTGATGGAAGCAAGGTCTGAATAAGGTGATATCAGGGTGATGGGAGCAGGGTGTATAAAGGGTGATGGGAGCAGGGTGTGTATAGGGTGATATCAGGGTGATGGTAGCAAGTTGTGAATAGGGTGACATCAGGGTGATAGGAGCAGGGTGTATGCAGGGTGAGAGCAGGGTGATAGGAGCAGGGTGTGTATAGGGTGATATCAGGGTGATGGGAGCAAGGTGATATCAGGGTGATATGAGCAGGGTGTATACAGGGTGACATCAGGGTGATAGGAGCAGGGTGTATACAGGGTGACGTCAGGGTGATGGGAGCAGGGTCTGAATAGGGTGACATCAGCGTGATGGGAGCAGGGTGCGAATAGGTTGATGGGAGCAGGGTGCGAATAGGGCGATAAAAGCAGGGTGTGAATAGGGTGACATCAGGGTGATGGGAGCAGGGTGTTAATAGGGTGACATCAGGGTGATGGGAGCAGGGTGCAAATAGGGTGATGGGAGCAGGGTGTATACAGGGTGACATCAGGGTGATTGGAGCAGGGTGTGAATATGGTGACATCAGGGTGATAGGAGCAGGGTGTTAATAGGGTGACATCAGGGTGATGGAAGCAGGTTGTGAGTAGGGTGACATCAGGGTGATGGGAGCAGGGTGTATACTGGGTGACATCAGGATGATGGGAGCAGGGTGTATACAGGGTGACATCAGGGTGATAGGAGCAGGGTGTATACAGGGTGACATCAGGGTGATGGAAGCAGGTTGTGAGTAGGGTGACATCAGGGTGATGGGAGCAGGGTGTATACAGGGTGATGGGAGCAGGGTGTATACAGGGTGACATCAGGGTGATAGGAGCAGGGTGTATACAGGGTGACATCAGGGTGATGGGAGCAGGGTGCGAATAGGGTGACATCAGGGTGATGGGAGCAAGGGCTGAATAAGGTGATATCAGGGTGATGGGAGCAAGGGCTGAATAAGGTGATATCAGGGTGATGGGAGCAGGGTGTTTGCAGGGTGACATCAGGGTGATAGGAGCAGGGTGTATACATGGTGACATCAGGGTGATGGGAGCAGGGTGTATACAGGGTGACATCAGGGTGATGGGAGCAAGGTCTGAATAAGGTGATATCAGGGTGATGGGAGCAGGGTGTTTGCAGGGTGACATCAGGGTGATAGGAGCAAGGTGTATACAGGGTGACATCAGGGTGATGGGAGCAGGGTCTGAATAAGGTGATATCAGGGTGATGGGAGCAGGGTGTATACAGGGTGACATCGGGGTGATGGGAGCAGGGTGAGAATAGGGTGACATCAGGGTGATAGAAGCAGGTTGTGAATAGGGCGACATCAGGGTGATGGAAGCAGGGTGTAAATAGAGCGATATCAGGGTAATGGGAGCAGGGTGTGAATAGGGTGACATCAGGGTGATGGGAGCAGGGTGAGAATAGGGTGACATCAGGGTGATGGGAGCAGGGTGTGAGTAGGGTGACATCAGGGTGATGGGAGCAGGGTGTATACAGGGTGACATCGGGGTGATGGGAGCAGGGTGAGAATAGGGTGACATCAGGGTGATAGAAGCAGGTTGTGAGTAGGGCGACATCAGGGTGATGGAAGCAGGGTGTAAATAGAGCGACATCAGGGTAATGGGAGCAGGGTGTGAATAGGGTGACATCAGGGTGATGGGAGCAGGGTGAGAATAGGGTGACATCAGGGTGATGGGAGCAGGGTGTGAGTAGGGTGACATCAGGGTGATGGGAGCAGGGTGTATACAGGGTGACATCAGTGTGATTGGAACAGGGTGTGAATAGGGTGACATCAGGGTGATGGGAGCAGGGTGAGAATAGGGTGATGGGAGCAGGGTGTATACAGGGTGACATCAGGGTGATTGGAACATGGTGTGAATAGGGTGACATCAGGGTGATGGGAGCAGGGTGTGAATAGGGTGACATCACGGTGATAGAAGCAGGTTGTGAATAGGGCGACATCAGGGTGATGGAAGCAGGGTGTAAATAGGGCGACATCAGGGTGATGGGAGCAGGGTGAGAATAGGGTGACATCAGGGTGATGGGAGCAGGGTGTGAGTAGGGTGACATCAGGGTGATGGGAGCAGGGTGTATACAGGGTGACATCAGTGTGATTGGAACAGGGTGTGAATAGGGTGACATCAGGGTGATGGGAGCAGGGTGCGAATAGGGTGATGGGAGCAGGGTGTATACAGGGTGACATCAGGGTGATTGGAACAGGGTGTGAATAGGGTGACATCAGGGTGATGGGAGCAGGGTGTGAATAGGGTGACATCAGGGTGATGGGAGCAGGGTGTATACAGGGTGATATCAGGGTGATGGCAGCAGGGTGTGACTAGGGTGACATCAGGGTTATCGGAGCAGGGTGTATACAGGGTGACATCAGGGTGATGGGAACAGAGTTTGAATAGGGTGACATCAGGGTGATTGGAGCAGGGTGTATGCAGGGTGATATCAGAGTGATGGCAGCAGGGTGTGACTAGGGTGACATCAGGGTGATGGGAGCAGGGTGTATACAGGGTGACATCAGGGTGATGGGAGCAGGGTGTATACAGGGTGACATCAGGGTGAAGGGAGCAGGGTATATACAGGGTGACATCAGGGTGATGGGAGCAGGGTGTATACAGGTTGACATCAGGGTGATGGGAGCAGGGTGTATACAGGGTGACATCAGGGTGATGGGAGCAGGGTGTATACAGGGTGACATCAGGGTGATGGGAACAGGGTGTATACAGGGTGACATCAGGGTGATGGGAGCAGGGTGTATACAGGGTGACATCAGGGTGATGGGAGCAGGGTGTATACAGGGTGACATCAGGGTTATGGGAGCAGGGTTTATACAGGGTGACATCAGGGTGATGGGAGCAGGGTGTATACACTATACAGGGTGATATCAGGGTGATGGGAGCAGGGTGTATACAGGGTGACATCAGGGTGATGGGAGCAGGGTGTATACAGGGTGACATCAGGGTGATGGGAGCAGGGTGTGTACAGGGTGACATCAGGGTTATGGGAGCAGGGTGTATACAGGGTGACATCAGGGTGATGGGAACAGGGTGTATACAGGGTGACATCAGGGTGATGGGAGCAGGGTGTATACAGGGTGACATCAGGGTGATGGGAGCAGGGTGTATACAGGGTGATATTAGGGTGATAGGAGCAGGGTGTATACAGGGTGATATTAGATTGATGGGAGCAGGGTGTATACAGGGTGATATTAGGGTGATGGGAGCAGGGTGTATACAGGGTGATATTAGGGTGATGGGAGCAGGGTGTATACAGGGTGATATTAGATTGATGGGAGCAGGGTGTATACAGGGTGATATTAGGGTGATGGGAGCAGGGTGTATACAGGGTGACATCAGGGTGATGGGAGCAGGGTGTATACAGGGTGATATTAGGGTGATGGGAGCAGGGTGTATACAGGGTGATATTAGGGTGATGGGAGCAGGGTGTATACAGGGTGACATCAGGGTGATGGGAGCAGGGTGTATACAGGGTGACATCAGGGTGATGGGAGCAGGGTGTATACAGGGTGATATTAGATTGATGGGAGCAGGGTGTATACAGGGTGATATTAGGGTGATGGGAGCAGGGTGTATAGGGTGATATTAGGGTGATGGGAGCAGGGTGTATACAGGGTGATATTAGGGTGATGGGAGCAGGGTGTATACAGGGTGATATTAGGGTGATGGGAGCAGGGTGTATACAGGGTGATATTAGATTGATGGGAGCAGGGTGTATACAGGGTGATATTAGGGTGATGGGAGCAGGGTGTATACAGGGTGACATCAGGGTGATGGGAGCAGGGTGTATACAGGGTGACATCAGGGTGATGGGAGCAGGGGGTATACAGGGTGATATTAGGGTGATGGGAGCAGGGTGTATACAGGGTGACATCAGGGTGATGGGAGCAGGGTGTATACAGGGTGATATCAGGGTTATGGGAGCAGGGTGTATACAGGGTGACATCAGGGTGATGGGAGCAGTGTGTGACTATGGTGACATCAGGGTTATGGGAGCAGGGTGTATACAGGGTGACATCAGGGTGATGGGAGCAGGGTGTATACAGGGTGACATCAGGGTGATGGGAGCAGGGTGTATACAGGGTGACATCAGGGTGATGGGAGCAGGGTGTATACAGGGTGACATCAGGGTGATGGGAGCAGGGTGTATACAGGGTGACATCAGGGTGATGGGAGCAGGGTGTATACAGGGTGATATTAGGGTGATGGGAGCAGGGTGTATACAGGGTGATATTAGGGTGATGGTAGCAAGGTGTATACAGGGTGGTATTAGATTGATGGGAGCAGGGTGTGGGATGTATACAGATTGACACAGTGTAGGGTAACCTGGGTGAGACAGGTGATGTCGGGTGTAGTACGGTATATACTGTAAGTATATAAATACAGGATGGCTACAGTAGGGAAAGCCGGGTGAGAGGAATAATATCGGGTGTATATATAGGGTGAAGTGTAGGAGTCCGGGTTACCATATGGGGTGTAGTACTCTGGTGTATGTTCGGAACCTAATATTTTTTGTGAAATATTCTGTTGGTGTATATAATTGGGGTGTAGGATGCCGGGTGTATATAATTGGGGTGCAGGATGTCGGGTGTATATAATTTGGGTGCAGGATGACGGGTGTATATAATTGGGTATAGGACTCCGGGTATATATGTGTGCACAGTATATATAAAGGATGCCGGGTGTATATATGGAGATGGGATGCCGGGTGTATATGGGGTGGGTGTATATGGAGTGTACTGTATGTATATGTATATATATATATATATATATATATATGTAGATGCCGGGTGTATATAGATATATGTAGATGGAGGTGTAAATATGGGGTGTATATAGATATATGTAGATGCCGGGGTGTATATGGGGTGGGTGTATATGGAGTGTACTGTATGTATATGTATATATATATATATATATATATATATATGTAGATGCCGGGTGTATATAGATATATGTAGATGGAGGTGTAAATATGGGGTGTATATAGATATATGTAGATGCCGGGTGTATATAGATATATGTAGATGTCGGGTGTATATGGGGTGTATATAGATATATGTAGATGCCGGGTGTATATAGATATATGTAGATGCCGGGTGTATATAGATATATGTAGATGGCGGGTGTATATGGGGTGTATATAGATATATGTAGATGGAGGGTGTATATGGGGTGTATATAGATACTGTATATGTAGATGCCGGGTGTATATAGATATATGTAGATGCCGGGTGTATATGGATATGTGTAGATGGCGGGTGTATATAGATATATGTAGATGGAGGGTGTATATAGATATATGTAGATGCCGGGTGTATATGGGGTGTATATATAGAGAGAGGGTGTTGGGGGGTACCGGGGCATCCTGAGGCTGCTCCGGGCGCTGCTCCCCACCAGTCTCCGGGTCTCTGAGTCGCCCCCCGGCTCCATCCTCCCATGTCCCGCCGGCTGACGTCCGTTGTGTCCCGGAGTGACGGGCAGAGGTGACCCCGCAGCGCGCGATGTACTATGCGGGATCTGCAGCTGTGATCCGGGGGAGACTGCGGCGATGTGCTGGCGATGCGGAGCCGCCTCTCATCAGGCTGATTAGTAAATCGCTGGATTCTGCTGCAGCCCGATGTCTGTATGTATGTATATTATATATACCCCCTATATACTATATACCGTATATATATATATATATATATATATATATATACTTCCTATATACTATATACCCCTCTCTCTCTCTCTCTCTCTCTCTCTCTCTCTCTCTCTATATATATATATATACACCCTATATACCTTTAAATCCTATATCCGTCGATATACCCCTGTATACTATATCTATTTTTATCCTGTATACTATATCTATCTATATACCCCTGTATACTATATCTATATACCCCTGTATACTATATTTATATACCCCTGTATACTATATCTAGCTATATACCCCTGTATACTATATTTATTTTATCCTGTATACTATATCTATCTATACACCCCTATATACTATATCTATATACCCCTGTATACTATATCTATTTTATCCTGTATACTATATCTATCTACAGTATATACCCCTTTATACTATATCTATATACCCCTGTATACTATATTTATATACCTCTGTATACTATATTTATATACCCCTGTATACTATATCTAGCTATATACCCCTGTATACTATATTTATTTTATCCTGTATACTATATCTATCTATACACCCCTATATACTATATCTATATACCCCTGTATACTATATCTATTTTATCCTGTATACTCTATCTATCTATCTATCTATCTATCTATCTATCTATCTATCTATCTATCTATCTATCTATCTATCTACCCCTGTAAGTGTATACTATTTCGATTTTATCCTGTATACTATATGTATCTATATATCCCTGTATACTATATCTATCTATATACCCCCTGTATACTATATATATATATATATATATATATATATATATTTACCCCTGTATACTATATCAATCTATATACCCCCTGTATGCTATATATATCTATTTAACCCTGTATACTATATCTATCTATATACCCCCTGTATACTACATCTATATACCCCCTGTATACTATATCTATTTATATACCACTGTATTCTACATCTCTCTATATACCCCTGCATACTATATCTATTTATATACCCTCTGTATACTCTATCTATATACCCATATATACTAAATATATCTAATTACCCCTGTATACTATATATTTTTTATCCTGTATACTATATCTATCTATATACCCCTGTATGCTATATCTATATACCCCTGTATTCTATATCTATCTATATACCCCTGTATACTTGTATACTATATCTATTTTATCCTGTATACTATATCTATCTATATACCCCTGTATACTATATCTATCTATATACCCCCTGTATACTATATCTATCTATATACCCCCTGTATACTATATATATATATATATATATATAATATATATATTTACCCCTGTATACTATATCTATCTATATATCCCCTGTATACTACATCTATATACCCCCTGTATACTATATTTATATACCACTGTATTCTACATCTCTCTATTTACCCCTGCATACTATATCTCTCTATATACCCCTGTATACTACATCTATCTAATTACCCCATGTATACTACATCTGTCTATATACCCCTGTATACTACATCTATCTATATACCCCTGTATACTATATCTATATACCCCGTGTATACTATATCTATCTATATACCCTGTATACTATATCTATCTATATACCCCTGTATACTATATTTATATACCCGTCTACTATATCTATCTATATACCCCCTGTATACTATATCTTACTATATACCCCCTGTATACGATATATATACCCCTGTATACTATATCTATCATTAGGCCCCCTGTATACTACTTCTATATACCCCCTTTATACTATATCTATATACCACTGTATTCTACATCTCTCTATATACCCCCTGTATACTATATCTGTATACACCTGTATACTATATCAATCTATATACCCTCTGTATACTATATCTATCTATATAACCCCTGTATAGTATATCTATCTATTTACCCCCTGTATACTATATCTATCTATATAACCCCTGTATAGTATATCTATCTATATACACCCTGTATACTATATCTATCTATATAACCCTGTATAGTATATCTATCTATATACGTATACTATATCTATCTATATAACCCTGTATAGTATATCTATCTATATACACCCTGTATACTATATCTATATAACCCTGTATAGTATATCTATCTATATACACCCTGTATACTATATCTATCTATATAACCCTGTATAGTATATCTATATACACCCTGTATACTATATCTATCTATATAACCCCTGTATAGTATATCTATCTATATACACCCTGTATACTATATCTATCTATATAACCCTGTATAGTATATCTATCTATATACACCCTGTATACTATATCTATCTATAAAACCCCTGTATAGTATATCTATCTATATACACCCTGTATACTATATCCAGTGGCGTAACTAGCAAAGTGAGGAATCTGTGCTTCGAAGGCGCACGCCGCAAAAAGGGGGTGTGACCTTGCGGAAATGGGCGTGGCTTTGCATAAAGGGGTGTGGCGTTGCAGGAAAAGACTACCTCATGACCCAGTTTTGCAACCTGCACGCCCAGACGTTGGCCACCACAGGAAAAAAAATAAATCCTGATTCATTCCCCTTACATTATTTGTCATTTTTCCTCCTTATAGTAATGCCCAGTATACATTATGCCACACACTGCAATGGCCCTTACACATTATGCCACACACTGTAATGCCCCCGACACATTATCTCACACACCGCAATGTCCGTGATACATTATGCCACACACCGCAATGCCCGTTATACATTATACCACATACCACAATGCCCGTGATACATTATGCCACATATCGCAATGCCCGTTACACATTATGCCACACACCGCAATGCCCATTACACATTATGCCACACACCGCAATGCAGAGGCGTAACTAGGGTAGGGCGAGTGGGGCACATGCCCTGGGTACCTTGGCAGGCCCAGCAGAGGCCCCCCCACCCACCGGCGGCGGCCAGGGCATCATGCCCCACTCGCCCGCGTCACGCCGCAATGTGAGAGGAGGAGAGCGCAGGCACTGTGGGGCATGTATCTGGCACTGTGGGGCAATGTATCTGGCACTGTGGGGCAATGTATCTGGCACTGTGGGGCATTGTAACTGGCACTGTGGGGCATGTAACTGGCACTGTGGGGGATTTTCAGTGGCCACACCCCTTCTGTTTTTTTGTTTTTGTTTGTTTTTTTGGGGGAGGGCGCCGCCACTCTTTATCTTGCCCTGAGCTCCGAAAACCCTAGTTACGCCTCTGCCGCAATGCCCATTACACATTATGCCACACACCGCAATGCCCATTACACATTAAGTCCTACAGTAAGGCTTCTAATTACTTTTAAATTACCTGCTCGTTGCCAGGGGTTTCATGCTCTTGGTTCCATGCACGGTGCCAGGGGTTTCATGCTCTTGGTTCTATGCTCGTTGTCAGGGGTTTTCATGCTCATGGTGTCATGCTCGTTGTCAGGGGTTTCATGCGCTGGGTGTTATGCTTGTTGCCAGGGGTGTCATGTGCTGGGTGTCAAGCTTGTTGCCAGGGGTTTCATGCACTGGGTGTCATGCTCATTGCTAGGGGGTTATGCTTGTTGCCAGGGATTTCATGAGCTGGGTGTTGTGTTTGCAACCAGGGGGTAATGCTTGCTGCTTGTTGCTAGGGGTGTGCTCCCAGTGCCACATATGCCCCTGGTGCTATATATTCCCCCAAAGTGCCAGATAAAAATATGGGGGGGGGGGGATGCGCATATTTGGCACATGGTGGGGGGGATATTTGGCACTGGGGGCAAATGTGTAGCTGGCACTGGGGGGCATATGGGGCACTGGGGGCATATGTGCTTCTGGCACTATGCCCCCCCCCCCTCCCCCAGTGCCAGGTACACTCCCTCCCCCGCTGCTGTGCGGGAATAAGCCGGAGGGCACAGCGCGCGCCTCTCCTGGCTGGTTCCGTTCTGTGTTTCCAGCAGCATGTCAGTCAAATGAAGTGACGGTTTGTGAGCCAATCAGAGCTTGCGGACCGGCAGCTGCGGCCCCTGATTGACTGCCGGTCCACTGAGCTCTGATTGGCTCACAAACCGGCACTTCATTTAACAGACACGCCGCCGCCACAGGAGACCCAGGAGGGACACAGAGGAGAGGCGCGCGCTGTGCCCTCCTGCTCCTTCCCGGACTCACAGCAGCAATCAGTGGCGGCGCCCCCGCAGCCCTGCACCTCCAAGCGTCCGCAGTGGCTGCGGGGGCGGGAGTTACGCCACTGACTACATCTGTCTATATACACCCTGTATACTATATCTATATACCCCCTGTATACTACATCTATCTATATACCCCCTGTATACTACATCTATCTATATACACCCTGTATACTATATCTATCTATATTCCCATGTATGCTATATCTATATACCCCCTGTATACTACATCTATCTATATACCACTGTATTCTACATCTCTTTATATACCCCCTGTATACTATATCTATTTATATACCACTGTATGCTACATCTATTTATATACCCCTGTATACTACATCTATCTATATACACCCTGTATACTACATCTATCTATATACCCATGTATGCTATATCTATATACCCCCTGTATACTACATCTATCTATATACACCCTGTATACTATATCTATCTATATTCCCATGTATGCTATATCTATATACCCCCTGTATACTACATCTATCTGTATACACCCTGTATACTATATCTATCTATATTCCCATGTATGCTATATCTATATACCCCCTGTATACTACATCTATCTATATACCACTGTATTCTACATCTCTCTATATACCCCCTGTATACTATATCTATCTATATACACCCTGTATACTATATCTATCTATATTCCCATGTATGCTATATCTATATACCCCCTGTATACTACATCTATATACACCCTGTATACTATATTTATCTATATTCCCATGTATGCTATATCTATATACCCCCTGTATACTACATCTATCTATATACCACTGTATTCTACATCTCTCTATATACCCCCTGTATACTATATCTAATTATATACCACTGTATGCTACATCTATTTATATACCCCTGTATACTACATCTATCTAATTACCCATTGTATACTACATCTATCTATATACCCCCTGTATACTACAACTATCTATATACCACTGTATTCTACATCTCTCTATATACCCCCTGCATACTATATCTATATACACCTGTATACTATATCTATTTATATACCCCTGTATACTATATCTATTTATATACCCCTGTATACTATATCTATCTATATACCCCCTGTATACTATATCTATCTATATACCCCTGCATACTACATCTATCTAATTACCCCATGTATACTACATCTATCTATATACCCCTGTATACTACATCTATCTATATGCCCCACGTATACTACATCTATCTATATACCCCTGTATACTACATCTATCTATATACCCCTGTATACTACATCTATCTAATTACCCCATGTATACTACATCTATCTATATACCCCTGTATACTACATCTATCTATTTACCCCATGTATACTACATCTATCTATATACCCCTGTATACTACATCTATCTAATTACCCCTGTATACTATATCTATTTTTATCCTGTATACTATATCTATCTATATACCCCTGTATACTATATCTATATACCCCTGTATACTATATTTGTATACCCCTGTATACTATATCTAGCTATATACCCCTGTATACTATATTTATTTTATCCTGTATACTATATCTATCTATACACCCCTATATACTATATCTATATACCCCTGTATACTATATCTATTTTATCCTGTATACTACATCTATCTAATTACCCCATGTATACTATATCTATCTATATACCCCTGTATACTACATCTATCTAATTACCCCATGTATACTACATCTATCTATATACCCCTGTATACTACATCTATCTAATTACCCCATGTATACTACATCTATCTATATACCCCTGTATACTACATCTATCTAATTACCCCATGTATACTACATCTGTCTATATACCCCTGTATACTACATCTATCTATATACCCCTGTATACTACATCTATCTAATTACCCCATGTATACTACATCTATCTATATTCCCCTGTATACTATATCTGTCTATATACCCCTATATACTATATCTATCTATAGACCCCTGTATACTACATCTGTCTAATTACCCCATGTATACTATATCTGTCTATATACCCCTATATACTATATCCATCTATATACCCCTGTATATTATATCTATATATCCCCTGTATACTATATTTATCTATATACCCATGTACACTATATCCGTCTAAATACACCCTGTATACTATATCTATATACCCCTGTATACTATATGTATCTATCTATATACCCCATGTATTGTGTGTGTGTGTGTGTGTGTGTGTGTGTGTGTGTGTGTGTGTGTGTATATATATATATACTGTATATATATCCCTGTATACTATATCGATCTATATACACCCTGTATACTATATCTATATACTTCCTGTATGCTATATCTATTTACCTCCTATGTACTATATCTATATACCCCCTGTATACTATATCTATTTATATACGCCTGTATACTATATCTATTTACCTCCTGTATGCTTTATCTATATACCTCTGTATACTAAAAATTCTATATACATCTATATACTATATTTATCTACATACCCCTGTATACTATATATACCCTTGTATACTGCATCTATCTATATACCCCTGTATACTACATCTATAAACCTGTATACTATACTATATATACCCCCTGTATACTACATCTATATACCTCTGTATACTATATCTATCTATATACCCCCTGTATATATATATATATATATATATATATACACACCTCTGTATATTATATCTATATACCCCCTGTATGCTACATCTATATACCTTTGTATATTATATCTATCTATATACCCCCTGTATACTATATATATGTATCTATATACCCCATGTACTGTATAATATATCAATCTATATACCCCTGTATACGATGGGGGTAATTCAGATCTGATCACTGGGTTGCGTTTTTCGCTGTCCTGCAATCAGATATGAAATGATGTTTCCAGTGTGTGCGGTGTGTGTAGTGTGTGTAGTGTGTGCAGTGTGTGGTGTGTGTGGTGTGTGTGGTGTGTGCAGTGTGTGCGCAGCCCAGGACTTACCCCTACAGTGCGATACACACAGGCTGTTCGGACCGGAGCTGACGTCACACACCCGCCCTGACCACACTTGGGCACGCCTGCGTTATTCCTGACACTCCCAGGAAAGTCAGTTACCACCCACATACGCCCGCTTCCTGTCACTCAGCATGTGAACGCCCGTGCAATCGAAATTTTCGCATCAGCCCGTCGCTGGTCAGCGTTGCCTGTTGTTGCTTGGTGACGTGCATGCACATTGCAACGCATGCGCAATCTCTCACTGATTGCCCGCTATCTATCTATCTATCTATCTATCTATCTATCTATCTATCTATCTATCTATCCCTGCATACTGCATCAATATACCCTTGTATACAGTCTCTCTCTCTATATATATATCCCTATGTAATATATCTATATACCCTTGTATACTGCATTATATATATATATATATATATATATATATATATATGGAACCAAATCCACCCAAACATATAGATCAGAGGCAAGATCAGAGTCCGTCTCAGGACTTCCCGCCAGACTCTGATCCCAAAACAAGGCAAAACGTCATCATTCCGCTGCCAGATTCTCGTGGGTTTTGGATTCTATATAAGTCCCCGGTGATCGGCGCCATCTTTACTCCGGCATTGGAGAGTGTACTGGACGGACGTGTTCATCTGCAGTACTGGGTGTCGTGCCATGGTGTGGGGTGGGTACTCTGTCTGCTGTATCTGAAAGGGGTGCCATGTCTTCTGTACCAGTCCAGGGGTGCTGCTAAGTCTGCCGTATCAGTCCAGGGGTGCTGCTAAGTCTGCCGTATCAGTATAGGGGTGCTGCTAAGTCTGCCGTATCAGTCCAGGGGTGCTGCTAAGTCTTCTGTACCAGTCCAGGGGTGCTGCTAAGTCTGCTGTATCAGTCCAGGGGTGCTGCTAAGTCTGCCGTATCAGTCCAGGGGTGCTGCTAAGTCTGCCGTATCAGTATAGGGGTGCTGCTAAGTCTGCCGTATCAGTCCAGGGGTGCTGCTAAGTCTGCCATATCAGTCCAGGGGTGCTGCTAAGTCTTCTGTACCAGTCCAGGGGTGCTGCTAAGTCTGCCATATCAGTCCAGGGGTGCTGCTAAGTCTTCTGTACCAGTCCAGGGGTGCTGCTAAGTCTGCCGTATCAGTCCAGGGGTGCTGCTAAGTCTGCTGTATCAGTCCAGGGGTGCTGCTAAGTCTTCTGTACCAGTCCAGGGGTGCTGCTAAGTCTGCCGTATCAGTCCAGGGGTGCTGCTAAGTCTGCCGTATCAGTCCAGGGGTGCTGCTCTGTACACTGTATTAAGTCTCAAGCAGAGTAGCACCTCATTACCTAATTAAGGTGTGCAAACTAGGGCCCCTTCTCTTTGTAACTGATGTATTTATACATATTTCTGAAGGTAGGAGACACCTTCATCCTAATTTACACCCTGCCCCACCCACCCTCACTGATTTTAATAGTCTAGCACTTTGCCTGCATATGTAGAATGAGCGCACTGAGGTAAGACTCCTACATTTTGGTTTACTATGGCAGTCAATATTGGGGGGATTCTCTGGGGTGCGGGGCTCCCTGTGCCTGCCGTGGCTGGAGGTCCCTGGGGCATCACAATTTAACACTTTCATTACACTGTGGCACTTATAGTTTGTCTTATATATATATATATATATGTAACACTTTCACATCATTTTCTTTTACTCCTCACATTACTCACACATGCAGCAACAGCTGCTCCTACCTCTTTAACCCTATATTTTTATCACTCCTGCGATGCCCTGGGGTTGTCTGGCTGGGTGGCTCTGGGGTGTCCTGCCCCCCGGACCAGAAACCCTATAGTTAGTGTTAGGGACTTACCCAATGAGAGGCTACCTTGATGCGGTGGGTAAGCTCATAGCCCTGGCCAGGAATATGCTAAGTGCCTCTGGTTACTACAGGTTGAGCTAGTGTGAGACAGTGCACCTGCTACCTTTTCCCTCTGTACACTGTATTAAGTCTCAAGCAGAGTAGCACCTCACTACCTAATTAAGGTGTGCAAATTAGCGCCCACTTCCCTAGGGGTGCTGCTGATCCTGCTGTAGGAGTAATCTGTCCGTCCCAGTGTACAATGTAAATAATAATAGCTAAATACAAAAAGCCCAAAATTATAATTGCAAATATATATATATATATTGTTTGTGCTGTGTACTACACAATTTACATTTTATTTTTGTGATGCTGTCGGTGAAGGAAAACCGCAGTGTGTAATTATATATATATATATATCTATGATGTGGTCTTCACTCACCGCTATGATATTTCTGACTTCTCCAATTCCCCTTTTCCCCTCTCTGACCACCACTTGCTCTTATTCAACTTATCTATCTCTGCTTCCCTATCTCTCCCTCCTAAGGCTACCACCACGAAGCGTAACATTGAGGCTATTGACACCTCATCCCTATCCTCCCTGTGACTCACTTCTCTCTCCTCTTCTCTCTCTCATGCCCTGAACCAGCTACATCCCTATACGGGTGTAGTACTGGTGACCGGCGGTCTCCTGACCGCCGGTCACCTTACCGACGCCGGGATCCCGGCAGCATACCGACGCCGGGATCCCGGCGGGGAGGGGCGAGTGCAGCAAGCCCCTTGCGGGCTCGCTGCGCTCGCCACGCTGCAGGCTCGGTGGCGACCTGCGGTCGCCACGGGTTCTATTCCCACTCTATGGGTGTCGTGGACACCCACGAGTGGAAATAGGCCCTGTTGGTCGGCATGCCGACCATCGGGATAGTGAGCCGTCGTGCTCACGGAGGAGGTCATGTGACTGTTGGTCAGCTGACCGGCGGTCACATGAATACCACCCCCCTATACAATGCATCTCTTACTTCTGCTCTTGACTCCAGCAACCACTATTCACCCTAACAGATCAACACCTCAACCCTGGCACACCAAATGCACCAGATATCTGCAAAAATGCTCACGTACTGCTGAGCGACACTGGAGGAAATCACGCTCTAAGGCAGACTTCCTCCATTTCACACTTATGCTCCCATCCTTCAGTGCTGCCCTTTCCCCTCGCTAAACAATCATACTTCAAGAACCTCATCTCCTCCCAGTCTTCCAACCCCCGGCGCCTCTTTGCCACTGACAACTCCCTCTTCTGCTCACCACCACCTCCTCTCCCATCCTCATTGTCTGCTCAACTTTGCCACTTATTTTATATCCAAGATTGACTCCATAGGTCAGGACATCACATCCCACCAGACCAGCCATCACCCATCCCTTGCCACCCCTCCCCTCTCACCAACTCTGACATCTTTCTCCCATGTATCTGGTGAGGAAGTCACGGCCCTCATCCGTTCCTCCGCACCACCACCTCCCCACTTGACCCTATCCCCTCCCACCTTCTCCGCTACCTCTCTCCTTCTGCCTGTTCCCATCTTGCCCACCTTCTCAATCTCTCCCTCTCGTCAGGCACTGTCCCCTCTGCCTTCACGCATGCACTCATCTCCCCTATTTTTAAAAAAACCTACCCTTAATTCTAACACCCTCTCCAACTACCGGCCCATCTCTCTCCTCCCTTTTGCCTCCAAACTCCTTGAGTGTATAACCTCCTGACTGTCTTTCTTTCCTCCCACTCACTGCTTGACCCACTCCAGTCTGGTTTCCGTTCTCTCCACTCCACTGAAACTGCCCTCACAAAAGTCTGCAATGACCTCCATGCAGCCAAATCTAAGGACAGTGTCGGACTGGGGTATGAAGGGCCCACTGGGGGGATTGCAGTTATAGGGGCCCCTATTCAGGGGTGTGACAGCCTACAAAGGGAGTGTGCCCAGCCTCCACAGACGCTTGAAATGCACAATAGTCTTGTGCAGTGTAATCCAACATATCTACCATGTATAATACAAGTGCGGTCTGGAACCTGATCCCTAGAGGAAGGAGTGGGCCCTCAGGCAGTGGGGCCCACCAGTGGTTTCCCCTGTACCCCTGTGGGCCAGTCCGACCCTGTATAAGGGCCACTACTCTCTGCTTATTCTTCTTGACCTCTCTGCTGCTTTTGACACTGTGGACCACCCTCTCCTTCTGCAAATCCTTCACTCCCTTGGTCTACATAATACTGCCCTCTCCTTTCTGTCCTCCTACCTCTCAGTTTGTTCATTCTCTGTCTCCTCTCATGACTCCACCTCCCCCTCACTTCCACTAATTTTTGGTGTCCCCCAAGTTCTGTTCTTGGTCCTCTTCCTTTCTCGCTCTATACATACTCTTTAGGTAAACTCAGTTCTTTTAACTTCTAATATCACCTCTATGCTGATGACACTCAAATCTACCTCTCCTCCCCTGATCTCTCCCCACCTCTCCTCACTCATACCTCTAACTGTCTCTCTGCTATCTCTTCCTGGATGTCCCAGCGCTTTCTTAAACTCAACATGTCCAAGACTGAGCTGATCATCTTGCCTCCCTCCCGCATAACCTCACCTCCCACAATCTCATTATCCATTGATGGCACTACTGTCTCCTCTAGCCCCCAAGTGTGCTGTCTTTGCGTAATCCTTGACTCCTCCCTCTCCTTCACACCTCACATTCAGCACCTCTCACAAACCTGGCATTTTCATCTCAAAAACATCTCCATGATCAGACCCTTCCTGACCCAGGATGCTACTAAGACTCTTATCCACTCACTGGTCATCTCCAGACTGGACTACTGTAATCTCCTAGCTAGCATCCCTGACAAATAGCTCTCTCCACTCCAATCTATCCTCAATGCTGCTGCCCGGCTCCTCTTTCTCTGGAATTCTCCACGTCTCTACAGAACTTCAAACGGGCTCTTAAGACCCACTTCTTTACCAAACCCAGCCAAATCTCATCCTAACCCTCTGTCTCACACTCTGTCTACCCCATCTGTGTCATCCTTGTCTGTCTACCCCTCCCCTTTAGTATGTAAGCTCTCACGAGCAGGGCCCTCTTCCCTCATGTGCTTATCCTTTTCTTACTTTAATAATCCTCAACTGCCCAAATCCTGCAGTTCTCGGCCACCTTGATACTTATCTCAGTGTCGTCTACTGATGTAGCTATGTCTATATACCCTGTACTTGTCCTATATTATCTTCAACTGTAAGTCACTGTTTTGATTATTTGTTTATGTACTCTGTAATTGGGCGCTGTGGAACCCTTGTGGCGCCATATAAATAAAGGGTAATAATAATAATTTCTGATTCCGTTGTGTGATGCTGTCGGTGAAGGTCAACCCCACTTTGTGTTGATAGAAATGGAGGCTACCACTAGTGCTGAAGCTGCTGCCACTAGTCATGACTTTGACAATACAAGTCCATCAACGTCATCGGCTAAGGCAGATGCTCAGGGGCACAGAGGGCTTAGGCCAGGGTATGTAAAATCATTTAATTTCAGAGTGGTAAAGAAAAAAAAAATCAAAAGGAAAGTTATCTGCAGAGGCAGTAAGACACACTGGGCCTTCAGAACCATCAGACATTCTTGAGGAACGTTTAGGTGTGTCAACATCAGCTATGTGTTAGTCTGACATTTCTCACACTGTCCTCATAGAGAAGCCTCTTTCACCTCCTTCCAACATTTCTGCACATGTGGGGAGCAGTACAAGTAAAGATGGTGATGACGAGGAGGATATAATAGAAATTGAGGATGCGTGTGTGGAAGTGGGGCGGGATGAGGGGGATATGTGTGTACTATCTGACAGTGAGGATGTTGATGATGACGTTGTTTGTGTAAGTCAGCCAATGGTGGCTGCAGTTGTTGACCGTGATATAAAGAAAGCCATTGCAATGGGTGTAGTATGTTACAGCAGCGGTCGGGATCCCGGCTCCAGGATCTGGCAAGTGTAAACGAGTCCCTTGTGGACTCACTGCACCCACCACACTTTGGGCACGGTGGCGCGCCACACTATTTATTCTCCCTCTAGGGGGGTCGTGGACCCTCAAGAGGAAGAATAGTTGTCGGTATGCCGGGTGTCGGGATTCCGGCGCCGGTATACTGAATACCACCCATTGCAATGCTTAGGGTGTGGGATTATTTTTACCCCATTCCTGACAATGTTTATGAAAGCATCTGCTCCATTTGTGAGGCCAAATTTAGTAGAGGTATGAACGTTAGACATCTCTCTTTGGAGCATTTTTTGGGGCATAGTTTATAAAAGTACCATCCTGCCTGACACTGCAGTGCCACTCCTAGATGGGCCAGGTGTTTGTGCTGCACACTTGGGTCGCTTAGCTTAGTCACACAGCGACCTCGGTGCAAATTTTAGGCCTAAAAATAATATTGTGAGGTGTAAGGTGTTCAGAATAGACTGGAAATTAGTGGAAATGATTGTTATTGAGGTTAATAATACTATAGGATCAAAATGACCCCCAAATTCTATGATTTAAGCTGTTTTTATGTTTTTTTTCCCAAAAAGTCCAGATACAAAACCAAAACCCGCAAGGACGATTTTGGTAAAACCAATACAGATCTAAAACACAAAACCTAAAAATGGCCGATGTACACCCCTAATAAAAACATATTCCTCCTGAGATATATCTGCGCCTCAGTAGTTCTGCGCCTTTTTTCCACATATATGATGGTACAGGTGAAACTCAGAAAATGAGAATATCGTGCAAAAGTTCATTTATTTCAGTAATTCAAGTTAAAAGGTGAAAGTAATATGTTATATAGCTCGTTACATGTAGGGAGATATTTCAGGCCTTTATTTGTTATCATTTACAGCTTAACAAAACCCCAAATCTCAGAAAACGAGAATATTACATAAAATCAATAAAAAAGGATTGTAAATACAGAAATGAAGCCACACAAAACAAAGAGCGTCAGATTGACAACACGGACACGCGCTCAACATAAATCTGCAGCTCTCACTACAGATGGAGCCATGTTCATCTAGCCTTCTCTGCTGCACCTAGGTGCACCAAGGCTTATTAGCATAAACCTTTCATCTATTGTTCTCAGCTGCAATACAATACAGAGAGAACATTACAGCAGGGGAATAAGTCCATCTGCCCTGGCTCAGTTACACCTAGTAAAGGGGTAGATGAGCAGGGCTCCATCTCTACATGCAGCACGGCGTCACCCTTGGTGGGAATTGAAAGCTGGTACAACAATCTCTTTATTTTCTAAACACATTTTATTGGGTTTTACAGAATGTTATTACAATGAAAACAGACTTTTATAAGAGCTGGAGAAAAAGTCAAGGTAACTTCAAAGAGAGATGAAGGAACACAATCGTGTTATTACAAGGCGATGATGTCATGGATGGAGAAGAGGCTGGAACTATGTACAACAACGACCAATCAACCTATTATGTACAACATAAAAGGGGGATGAAAGGGAAACTACATGAGGATAGAGGAGGGGGGAGGAGGGGAGAGCGAGGGAAGCCAAAAGATGAAACACAGGACATATTACCAAAGTGATCATTGCAGAACTATCAGTGCGCCTACATTAGAATAGAAACTAGAGGGGCAGGAGTGGGGTAGGAGAGGGGTAGGAGAGGGGTAGGAGTGGAGTAGGAGAGGGGTAGGAGTGGAGTAGGAGAGGAGTGGGAGAGGGGTAGGAGTGGGGTAGGAGAGGGGTAGGAAAGGGGCAGGAGTGGGGTAACAGTGTGGCAGGAGAGGGGTAGGAGGGGGGCAGGAGACGGCTAGGAGAGGAGTAGGAGTGGGGCAGGAGTGGGGTAGGAGAGGGGCAGGAGTGGGGTAGGAGTGTTGTAGGAGAGGGGCAGGAGTGGGATAGGAGAGGGGCAGGAGTGGGGTAGGAGAGGGATAGGAGAGGGGTAGGAGTGGGATAGGAGAGGGGTAGGAAAGGGATAGGAGTGGGGTAGGAGAGGAGCAGGAGTGGAGTAGGAGAGGGGCAGGAGTGGAGTAGGAGAGGGGCAGGAGTGGTGTAGGAGAGGGGTAGGAGTGGAGTAGGAGAGGGGCAGAAGAGGGGCAGGAGTGGTGTAGGAGAGGGGCTGGAGTGGTGTAGGAGAGGGGTAGGAGTGGAGTAGGAGTGGGGCAGAAGAGGGGCAGGAGTGGGGTAGGAGAGGGGTAGGAGAGGCATAGGAGAGGGATAGGAGTGGGGTAGGAGAGGAGTAGGAGAGGGGCAGGAGTGGTGTAGGAGAGGGGTAGGAGTGGAGTAGGAGAGGGGTAGGACTGGAGTAGGAGTGGGGCAGAAGAGGGGCAGGAGTGGGGTAGGAGAGGGGTAGGAGAGGGGCAGGAGTGTGGTAGGAGGGGGACAGGAGAGGGGCAGGAGTGGGATAGGAGAGGGGTAGGAGAGGGATAGGAGAGGGGCAGGAGTGGAGTAGGAGAGGGGCAGGAGTAGGATAGGAGAGGGGTAGGAGTGGGATAGGAGAGGGGTAGGAGAGGGATAGGAGTGGGGTAGGAGAGGAGTAGGAGAGGGGCAGGAGTAGAGTAGGAGAGGGGCAGGAGTGGTGTAGGAGAGGGGTAGGAGTGGAGTAGGAGAGGGGTTGGAGTGGAGTAGGAGTGGGGCAGAAGAGGGGTAGGAGAGGGGCAGGAGGGGGGCAGGAGTGGGGTAGGAGAGGGGCAGGAGTGGGGTAGGAGAGGGGCAGGAGTGGGGTAGGAGAGAGGCAGGAGAGGGGCAGGAGTGGGGTAGGAGAGGGGCAGGAGTGGGGTAGGAGAGGGGCAGGAGTGGGGCAGGAGTGGGGTAGGAGAGAGGCAGGAGAGGGGCAGGAGTGGGGTAGGAGAGGGGCAGGAGTGGGGTAGGAGAGGGGCAGGAGTGGGGTAGGAGAGGAGTAGGAGTGGGGCAGGAGTGGTGTAGGAGAGGGGTAGGAGTGGGGTAGGAGTGGAGTAGGAGTGGGGCAAGAGAGGGGCAGGAGTGGTGTAGGAGAGGGGTAGGAGTGGAGTAGGAGAGGGGTAGGAGTGGAGCAGGAGAGGGGCAGGAGTGGTGTAGGAGTGGAGTAGGAGAGGGGTAGGAGAGGGGCAAGAGAGGGGCAGGAGTGGTGTAGGAGAGGGGTAGGAGTGGATTAGGAGAGGGGTAGGAGTGGAGCAGGAGAGGGGCAGGAGTGGTGTAGGAGAGGGGTAGGAGAGGAGTAGGAGAGGGGTAGGAGTGGAGTAGGAGTGGAGCAGGAGTGGTGTAGGAGAGGGGTAGGAGTGGAATAGGAGTGGAGTAGGAGAGGGGCAGGAGTGGAGTAGGAGAGGGGTAGGAGGGGGACAGGAGAGGGGCAGGAGTGGGGTAGGAGAGGGGTAGGAGTGTGGTAGGAGGGGGACAGGAGAGGGACAGGAGAGGGGCAGGAGTGGGATAGGAGAGGGGTAGGAGAGGGATAGGAGAGGGGCAGGAGTGGAGTAGGAGAGGGGCAGGAGTGGAGTAGGAGAGGGGCAGGAGTGGGATAGGAGAGGGGTAGGAGTGGGATAGGAGAGGGGTAGGAGAGGCATAGGAGAGGGATAGGAGTGGGGTAGGAGAGGAGTAGGAGAGGGGCAGGAGTGGAGTAGGAGAGGGGCAGGAGTGGTGTAGGAGAGGGGCAGGAGTGGAGTAGGAGAGGGGTTGGAGTGGAGTAGGAGTGGAGTAGGAGTGGGGCAGAAGAGGGGTAGGAGAGGGGCAGGAGGGGGACAGGAGTGGGGTAGGAGAGGGGCAGGAGTGGGGTAGGAAAGAGGCAGGAGAGGGGCAGGAGTGGGGTAGGAGAGGGGCAGGAGTGGGGTAGGAGAGGGGCAGGAGTGGGGTAGGAGAGGAGTAGGAGTGGGGCAGGAGAGGGGCAGGAGTGGTGTAGGAGAGGGGTAGGAGTGGAGTAGGAGTGGGGCAAGAGAGGGGCAGGAGTGGTGTAGGAGAGGGGTAGGAGTGGAGTAGGAGAGGGGTAGGAGTGGAGCAGTAGAGGGGCAGGAGTGGTGTAGGAGAGGGGTAGGAGTGGAGTAGGAGAGGGGTAGGAGTGGGGCAAGAGAGGGGCAGGAGTGGTGTAGGAGAGGGGTAGGAGTGGAGCAGGAGAGGGGCAGGAGTGGAGCAGGAGAGGGGCAGGAGTGGAGCAGGAGAGGGGCAGGAGTTGTGTAGGAGAGGGGTAGGAGAGGAGTAGGAGAGGGGTAGGAGTGGAGCAGGAGTGGGGCAGGAGTGGAGTAGGAGAGGGGTAGGAGGGGGACAGGAGAGGGGTAGGAGTGGGGTAGGAGAGGGATAGGAGTGGGGCAGGAGTGGAGTAGGAGAGGGGCAGGAGTGGAGTAGGAAAGGGGTAGGAGTGGGGTAGGAGAGGGGCAGGAGTGGGGTAGATCCATCCCCAGAACGTTACATCTACAGAGTAAACAGATGTGTTATGTGTCATTGGGAACGTCACTCAGTGTTTTCATATAACGTGAGAATGTGACGGAGTTATTTGATCTCATGGCTCCCGGGTCACATAGACTTTATCAGCTTTATTATTAATATCAGGGATAGCAGGGGACTGGGACTCAAGGTCGACACCACTTAGATCAACACCAATTGGTTGACACACCTTAGGTCGGCACCTGAAATAGGTCAACACAGACAAAAGGACAACATGAACAAGTTTGACATGGGAAAAGGTTAACATGAGTTTTTTATGTTTTTTTGGTGTAGTTTTCTCTGTAATGTGACCGGGAACCCCAATTAGTGCACCCCGTCCCCTCGCATGTCTCGCCATGCTTCGGGCGAAGTTACCGTTCCCAATCGTAGTCCACGTGGATCGTAAAGTATGAAAAAGTTAAAAAAAAAAAACTAAACAAAAATGTGAAAAAATCATGTCGACCATTTTCCATGTCGACCTATTTGAGATGTTGATCTAAGTTGTGTCGACCAACTGGTGCGGACACCGATAGTAGAGCTTCTATGGAAGCGGAGAGAATGGAATGGTTTTGTCGGTCAGTGATGGGGATGATCCCTTTGTACAATGGGGGTAATTCCAAGTTGATCGCAGCAGGAATTTTTTTAGCAGTTGGGCAAAACCATGTGCACTGCAGGGGAGGCAGATGTAACATGTGCAGAGAGAGTTAGATTTGGGTGGGGTGTGTTCAATCTGCAATCTAATTTGCAGTGTAAAAGTAAAGCAGACAGTGTTTACCCTGCACAGAAATAAAAGAACCCACCCAAATCTAACTCCCTCTGCACATGTTACATCTGCCTCCCCTGCAGTGCACATGGTTTTGCCCAACTGCTAAAAAAATTCCTGCTGCAATCAACTTGGAATTACCCCCAATGTGTAAGAATTCTCTTTTCTGCAGCTGTAACAGTGAGCAGACGTATTGTAAGATGTTTCCCGGGGCCTAAGTCCCAATTTGTGAAATGACCACAGATAGAGGCCAAAGGATCGGGAACCAAGTGAGCACAACATGGAGTTAATGAAACATATGACTTTCCCGCATTCCCGCACACAATGATAGAATGTCGCCTGGACAATTCCCAGATTCCAGATCAGTCATGTGATTACGCTGAGCTGCGGAGATACAGGCGCGGTGAATCATTCCTCCGTGCGGTTCCTGTAGATAAGAAGACCGTACGTATTTAATTGTATAATGAGACGAGACCCGGTAGTGACTGAATAGAGGGAATATCTGTCATCCATTTCCAAAGCCAGGATTCCCAAGAGTTATGGGCCCTACAGACATGGCGATACGCCGCCGAGCTGCCCGACCGCCGATACGGCAGACAGGCGACCCGGCGGTGGGGGGGGGGGGGGGGGGGGGGGCAGTGAGGGGGGGATGGGGGGGGTGTCTTCACTCTTCCTGTCACCTGGCTCCATAGCAGTGCAGGCTAATATGGACGAGGTCGTTCATATCTTTCACTAATATCGCCCAGTGTGTAGGGCGCATTAGATTGTGATACGATACCAATGTTACATGGGGATATAGTAAAGTAATTTTACTGTGGCAATCAATTTAGGCAAGGTAGAAAATCTAGCTGTTAACTCATTATCCGCCGCAGGTTCAGGAAGTGATTGAATGTAATGTCTGATTTGTAGGAACATGTAAAAGTTCTGTCTTCATAATTAAAACGTTGCTTGCAGGTCAGTAAATGAGTAGAATTGGCCTCAGGGTCAAACACTTTTGCAATAGATGCAAGTCCCTTATCTCTCCATTGCAGATACAAGGTGTTAGATAAAGAAGGGTTAAAGGTGGGATTGCCCCAAAAAAAACAACATATGGAGAGTATAGGGCGCTAGGACTACATATGCGATTAATCTTAATCCAAGTACGATAGGTAAACAGCGGGTTGTTCAGAATGTGACTGGGAATATCTGATAGTATGGAGTGTAACTGTGCATTGGGAGGATATGGAGTAAATAAGGAGACATCCAATTGGTCAGTGTATGAATTAGATTCGAGTAGCCAATCACATATATAACGGAAGTGATATCTGGAAGACCTTTACTATGGGGCGCTCTCATCTTATTAAATGTGACTCTTGGTCGTTTCCCTGGCCAAATAAACCGAGAAAAACAAGTAGTTAAATGTCTTTAACAGAGAGGCTAATCGGTAACATTTGCATTATGTAAAAGATTTCAATATATCAATGATGGGAGTATAATTCTGCATATACAGTTTGGACAGGTCTGCCATAATATTAACACCAAGGTACATCAGTGACGTATGAGATGTGAAAAGGCTGAAGAGCAGGAACAGAACCACCTCTGTGTGTTATTCATAGAAAGAACTTGGACTTTATCACCTGAAACTAATCCAAATGAAGCTAAAGATCTAAAGCCGCAGGTATAGAAGTATCAGGAATGGAAAGAATCAGGTCATCAGCGTACAACGCCACCGTTACTCATTTATTATTTATCTGGATTCCTTCTATATGCCAGGAGGCTCGAATGGTAACCGCTAGCGGCTCTAAAGCCAGAGCAAATAAAAAAGGGGGGACATCGGGCAGCCGTGCCTCATTCCTCGCCCTATAGGAAAGTGAATATATGTGGTCGTTACATGAAATCTGCGAGAGCGGGTCACTGTATAAGGTTTTTAATATAGAAATAAAGCTCCAAATAATCGGAGAGTAGTGAACAGATGTGACCATTTAACAAGGTCAAATACCTTTTTTCGGCATCAAAGGAGACTATAACTCTGGGGGTATTACATTGAGGCTCTTGAGAATGTTGAATCGCCGACAATACTCTTCTAATATTTACCACCGAGTGTCGGCCAGATATAAAACCCATTTAATCTGAGTGAATCGTTTGTGGTAAAATTGGTTTCATCCTGTCTGATAAAAGTTTGGTCAATATTTTGTAATCCACATTCAGTAGTAAAATTGTACGGTATGAACCAGGAAGGGAAAGGTCTTTACCTGGTTTGGGGAGCAGTTTAATAACAGCAGAGTTAAAGTAAAGAGGAATTGTTTGGGTGTGAATGTGATTGTAAAATGCAACCAAGTGTAACCCAACTATTTGGTGGCAGGGGATCCAGAAGGCTTTAATTGTTGAACTTTTTTTGTGGCATCTTCTAAAGTAATTGGGGCTATTAATGACTCAGATAAAGAGTTCGGAACCGGAGGAAGATCAAAATGTTGCCATGATCTATTGGATTCTACACTGTCATTAACCCTTGAGTAGGTGTATCAGAATAAATATATTAGTATAGTAAGTTTTCATAACCTCAGGGATTTGGCTATTAGAATTTGTCAATGAGCCATTGTCCATCTTCAATGGATGAACCAACATAGGCGGTTGTGTACCTCGCAGTAAATTAGTAATTTCCTGGTCCTGTTGCCATATTTATGAAATTTATAGTTAACAGAGCAGAGATATCTCACTTCTAGTCTTGAGATACTCATCAGAATATATTTTAGCAGTAGTATACGCCAGTTTAGTAGAGGGATTAGGGGTCGATTTAAATCATTGAAAAGCATCGGTCAACTGAGATTGTAGTTCTAGATAAATAAGATATAATCACACCACGAAGGACTGCTTGCCAGAACAAAGAAGGGTTTTGCGTTTTTATATTCCTCACGTGTCGATTCCATCTTACTGCGAAAAGAGATAGACTGGGAGGAGTGAGCTGGAAACCACCGTCTGAAACTACCTCTATCTAGATTCTTCTGGAGAGTCATCCAGACCAAAGCATGGTCAGTGAGAGCAATTGGTTCAATCAGAACATCTAAAACCTTTGGGAATTGTGAATAAGATAACAGGATATAATCTATGCGTGATAAAGTCTGGTGTTCTGCTGAAAGGCATGGAAAATCCTTTTCGTTGGGTGAATGGCTCTCAACACATCTATTAGTTGTCATTTTTTTGCCAATGCAGGATCCCCAAATTTTGGGAGTATAAGGGGAGACTTGAGTATAATAACCTTATCCTCTCCCCTATTCTGGATAAGTCAAAGACCACCACAAAAGATCAATGGGTTTGAACTATGTAATAGTAACTTGTTAAGTAAATGGGAGAAAAGGATTTTTTATATACCGTAGGCGCATGTGTCGTACAGAGCACATATTTAGAGTTTTTTATAAGAACCTCTACATTAACATAACGGCCATCCGGGTCAACTTCTAAAGAAATGACAGAAAGGGGGAGCAATCAACCGGGCCAATATGGCCACTCCACGGGATTTAGAATTATAGGGTGCCGCTGCCACTAAGATCCACCCCAACATTTGTAGTTTCCTCGTTTCCTCAGCAGTCAAATGTGTCTCTTGTAGGCAGGCAATTTACATTTTTAGTTTAGAGAGATACATAAGCAACTTACGTCTCACGGCAGGAGAATTCATTCTGCCCACATTCCATGTGCCTAATCCGACTGCCATTAGGTTATCGGAACATCATAGATATGCCTATTTCCCATTCTTTCAGTTATTGAAAAGGAAGAGGATGGGGAATGTGAAAACACAATAGGTAAAGGACAAACAGACAAACAAGGGGATACATAACACCAAAAGCAAAAAAACATTTGTAAAATTGAGTAGATCAATCATTGGAGTCAACCTGAAAAATAAACTGCAAAAATGACTGATACCACTAGAGTTAGGGCAAACATTATACACCATGGGGGTCATTCCGAGTTGATCACTCGCTAGCAGTTTTCAGCAGCCGTGCAAACGAATTGTCGCTGCCCACTGGGAGTGTATTTTCGCTTTGCAGAAGTGCGAACGCCTGTGCAGCAGAGCGCCTGCAAAATCTTTTTGTGCAAAACAAGACCAGCCCTGTAGTTACTCTTCGTGTGTGTTGATTCTAACGATGGAGGGACGGCTTGACGTCACACACCCGCCCAGCCACGCATGCGTTTTTTCTGCCACGCCTGCATTTTTCTAAGCACTCCCTGAAAACGGTCAGTTGCCACCCAGAAACGCCCTCTACATGTCAATCTCCTTGCGGCCGGCTGTGCGATTGGAATCGTCGCTAAAACCAGTGCAAAACCACAATGGACTATGTACCCATACGAGGCGCGTAATGCGCAGATTAGCCATTTTTTTTTCACTGATCGCTACGCAGCGAACAACGGCATCTAACAATCAACTCGGAATGACCCCCCATATCGGGATCACTGTTACAGGGCCTCAACCCCGGTCAAAACGTTTAGATAGTACAGACCAGTAATATATATGGATAAGATCATACCATGAGAAGAAATTCAAAATAGGCAATAGATATTCATTCAGAAGTATAAAGCAATTAAAATAAAAATAATGTTGCAGACTTATTAGTTGCTACAACAAATGGGAAATTAACTCGTAGTAAGGAAATGGCGAGTCCAACGGGAATGAGTCCGAAAAAAAGAGACATCCTTCAGTTATCATAGGGAGGCAGAAAGCTCAAATGTAATTACGGGCGCCGGAGGTAATTCAGCTGGCATCCGGTGGAGAATCAGTAATATCCTGATGAGAATCAGCATATCTTCTCTCAGCCAATCAGCATCAGCCGGGTTAGCGAAGTCTTTAAATGTAGATCCTTCAAAGAGTTGAAGTTTAGCCAGATAAATGAGGGCAAATTTACGTGAGTCAGCCACTAGATGAGCACATATTGGGGAAAAATCTATCCGAGCACGAGATAATTCAACTGAAAAGTCCTGGAAAATATACAATTTGGCAGACTCCCGTTGTAAAAATGTCTTATTTCATGAGGCTGACCAGATTGCTTGTTTACGTAGATAATTAAGGCATCGGAACAGAACCACTCTTGGATGAGAATGATTCGATGATGTGGTCTGCCCCACTCTGTGGACTCTTTCAATAATCAGATAACCCGTATTCTGTCTCAATCTCAAGTAGTGATGGTAGGGTATTGCGAACAAAGGGTGAGATTCAAATGATACATCACGCCCAATTTTCTTTCTAAAATGATCTCCGTTATCGTGCATATTGCGCCCATAGTAATCAGGTTTAGCTGTGTAAAGGGTCGGGTGCCTCGCTACTTCGGGGGTAACAAGCTGAAATAATGATACAACATCCCTGAGGGCAGAAACAGAACAGGTGTGGAAAGGGGTGAAAAGAATTGAATCCCGCCCAGTGTGTGCTAACACAGGGCCTTTAACTATTTCCAGTAGACCAATGAGGCGTATATATTGTTTCTGTTAGAACGATTCTCAAGGTCATCGACCTTGTTCCATAAATGGTAATTTTCCTTCTCCAATTTATGGACCGTTTGTTTGAGATCTTGAAACAGTTCTCCAACTCTGTTCTGTATCCGTAACTCTGAGTTAGGTGTCGAAATTGAGAAGTGATGTCAGACACCGCTTGGGATAGAAGAGGGCCCATTGTTGATTTGATAGCATCTACAACGTCATTGTATGTAACATATGAATCATGCGAGGCTATCGCTTTCTTCGTGGCTGGAGAAGAAGCTGCGTTATCTCTTATCGGAAGCCATGTCCGGGTTCGCTCTACATTTTTCCTTACGTTGTTGTGAATTTTGCTGAGCCGCTGAAGAGGCTAAATATCTTTCCATATGGAAAGGTTAAGAGTGGATCATAGTAAGGGTTGAAAGTGTATATCACTGTCAAGTACGAGCTAGAGAAGGACAGTGACCGCAATGAGGCCCTGCAGTAATGTCTTTAGAACATTAGGAAACTATAGATAATCTAATAAGGCTGTTGTAGGCAATATATTGTGATGAAAACTGTGTGCCCGGTAAGGCAGTCGGTGCACCAATGGCTCTGATTTTTTTTTTTTTTTTTTAGTGTTTTGTAAGGTACTCACAGTCACTGTGAATTGCTGAACAAACTCCTTAATTAAGATGGCTGCCGCAGCCCAGTGAAAGTGTAGCGCCGGCGTCGTCAGATCACTACGCTCCTGGGCAGTAGCGCTGGTGTCCGTCAGGGAAAGGATCCGCTCACCACCAGAGAGGTAAGTGTAGGTAGCCAGGGTGCCAGAGATGAGTGCCGGACCGGGTATCCGCGATCACGATCGCAGCAGTGGAGCTTGGTCTCCCTGAGATGTAAGGAACGCAGGGTCCCGGCTGGTGTTGGCAAGGATTCCGATGTGAGGTGGGATTGAATAGAGCTACTGGGTAGCATTTAGGAAGGATACAATGCTCTTTTTTTAGAAGCCAAGGAGCAGAAAGCTCTGTCGAGACACGTCTCTCCTCTTTCCTGGCCAGGCCATGCATCTCAGCAATCTCTTTGTCAATGTGAAGTTTTGAGACCACTTTAGGAAGGTAATCAGCCCTGGTTCTAAGGAGTTCCCTGCCCGGATGGAATATCAGAAAGGGGAAGCGTCACGAAAAGAGCTCCTATATCCGAAACTCTACGAGCAGAGGCAACAGCCAGAAGAAAGTGTTATCCACGTCAGCCACTTGAAGTCTACAGATCGCAAAGGTTTAAAAGCAACTTTCTGTAAAGGCCGGAGCACTAAGGACAAATCCCCCTGGGCTACCAGTGGGACAAATGGTGGCTGAATGACACCCCCTGAAGGAAAGTCCAAATGTCAGGTAAGGAGGCAATCTGTCACTGGAACCAGACAGACAGAGCAGAAATTTTTACCTTTATGGACGCCATCGCAGTCTCAGATCCAATCCAGCTTGGAGAAAAGCAAGAATCCCAGCCACTCTAAAGGCAGTAGGATCAAAGCCGCGAGTTGAACTCCACTGAAAAGAAGAATGCCATATTCTATAAAAAATCCTGGCCAAAGAAGGCCTACGAGCCCCAAGCATCCTCTGGATGACTGAACGTGAGAAGCCCTTAGATGTTAAGAGCCATGCCATCAAATACAGATGAGCCAGGTCTGGGTGTTGAAACGGCTCCTGGGTCAGCAGATCTGGCCATAGGGGAAGCCGGAAAGGCATGTATATGGACAGACCCTGTAGGTCTGCAAACCAACAGAGTCGAGGCCAGTCTGAAGCTATGAGAAGCAAGGTGCCTCCCTCCCACTAGAACTTGCATAGAACTCTTGGGAGGCGTGACACCAGAGGAAAGATATGTAGAAGTTCCACCATGCTGCCAGCGCATCCACAAAGGTGGCATTGGGATCCATGGTTCTGGACCCACAAATCGGTAGTTTGTGGTTGTTCCGGAAGGCCATGAGATCCATGTCTCATGGCCTTCCATAACAACCACAAACTACCAAGTGAGGGGTGATCAAACTGAAATGTAATTTGCAGTGTAAAAATAAAGCAGCCAGTATTTACCCTGCACAGAAACATTATAACCCAGCCAAATCTAACTCTCTCTGCAAATGTTATACCTGCCCCCACCTGCAGTGCACATGTTTTATCTGCCCCACCTGCAGTGCACATATTATATCTGCCCCACCTGCAGTGCTCATGGTTTTACCCATTAGCTAACAAATTACCCCCTTTCTGCAAAAGTGAGCTCTCTTGTGGTCATTCCAAGTTGTTCGCTAGCTGCATTCGTTCGCTGTGCAGCGATGAGGCAAAAAAAACGGCACTTCTGCGCATGCGGTGCAATGTGCAGGTGCGACGTACTATTACAACGAACTATGTCGTTTCGGGTCTAGCGAAACTTTTCAATCGCACATGAAGTGGGCATTTCTGGGTGTCAACTGACCGTTTTCAGGGAGTGTTCAAAAAAACGCAGGCGTGCCAGGAAAAACGCAGGCGTGGCTGGGCGAACGCAGGGCGTGTTTGCAACGTTAAAACAGGAACTGAATAGCCTGAAGTGATCGCAAGCGCTGAATAGGTTTTGAGCTACTCTAAAACTGCACACAAAAAAAACAACTTTGTAGCCGCTCTGCGGTCCTTTCGTTTGCACTTCTACTAAGCTAAAATACACTCCCAGTGGGCGGCGGCATAGCGTTTGCATGGCTGCTAAAAACTGCTAGCGAGCGATCAACTTGGAATGACCACCTCTGTACACTGCCTGAAGCTCCAGTATGTTAATGAGCAGGTGACTCTCTTGAACTGTCCAACGTCCAAGGACCTTTGCTTGGTCACTGTAACCCACCCGCAAAGGCGTGCATCCGTGGTAAAGAGTACCCAAGCCGAAATGCAGAGTGGGAAGACCTTGTCCAGGTGAGGAGTCTGTTACCACCACTGAATAGAAAGCCAGACATCCGGGGAGAGGACCACTGTTTGAGATCTGATTTGGTGATATTGTCTGTTCCACGAGATCAGATGCTGAAGAGACCCGGAATGAAACTGGGCGTATCCCACCTTCTCCTCTGGAAGAAAGATCCTCTGGAACGGAGAAACTAGGAGGGCTCCTAGATGTGACATCCTCTGGGCCGGAGACAAGGAGGACTTTTTCCAGTTGATAATACAACCATGTTCCTATAGGAAAGCAATGGTCAGACGAAGATATTGTTGCAACACCTCCGGAGACCAGGCTAGGATTAACAAGTCGTCCAGGTAAGGCAGATTTAGAATTCCCTGCCACCCGAGATGTGCAACCATAACTGCCATTTTTGGGCTTTTGACCCGAGGGGCCGTAGAAAGTCTGAAAGGTAATACTGGGAACTGGTAGTGCTGTTGGAGGATAGCAAACCTGAGGTATCGCTGATGTTTGACAGTGGTTATAGTGCAAGGATTATGGAATGCAAAGTCTAAATGCAAAATTAGAGTACACTGATAAACTTGTTGAGACCCTTGAGATTGAGTATGAGTTGAAAGGAACCATTCGGCTTCCAGACCAGGAACACGGTGGAGTAGAAGCCTGTCCCCCACTGCTCTGGAAAAACTGGTATTATGACTCCAGACTGCAGAAGAAAGTGTACGGCCTGTTGCAGAGCTTTCAAAAGAAAAAAGTATTGGATGGTGCGCAATAAATGAAAATGTGTAACTTTGTTTACTCTTGGCTCTGAGATCTAAGGCTGGAAGACCCATACAAAAAACCTGCTGAGGACACTTCTGAAAAGTTAGAGTGTATCCGTAAGAGACAAGTTCTCGCAGCGAGGTGTCTATCGCAAGGACTCTGCAAACCGTAGTAAGTATCCCACCCTGGAGTCCCCCAATAGAAGGCCCGCCTCCTCATGTGAAGGGCTTGTCATCTGGCCGCCCAGAACTGCTTGGGCCGGGGCTTGCTGGACTTTGAATATCCAGCCTGCTTGGTAAAGGGCTAGCCCTTAGATTTACTTTGAGGGCCAAAGGACTGAAAGGAGGATGTCACATGCTTAGGAACTACAGCTGAAGGCAGGAAGGTGGTTTTTGAAACTGCAACCAGGGTCACAATTTTGTCTAATTCAGGACCAAAAAGTACATCTCCTGTGAAGGGCAGGGATTCAAGTGCCTTCTTGGAATCTGTGTGCGCCCTCCAAGAATGGAGCCAGAGAACACGTCTACCTGTTATTTGACTGGTTAATGAAACTGAGCTCCAGTGCATGGAGACAGGGTTTATAGAGGAGGCTCCAATGCATCCTAGGACAGCCTAAAGCTTTAGCCTGTTGGTGCCTCTGGATTAAGATCCACTGTACACCCCGATGTTTTCTTGTGGAAACAAATGTATCCTGTTGCAGAAATAGGTGTTGCTACACCAGGACCTGTGCCCGCTTGCCCTGGTGGTCTAGTGGGGTCCCTGCCCATAGCAGTGTCCATGCCAGCACAGTGGTCCATCTCTCCATACCACTGCGGACCGTGATCAATGGGTTTCACAGAGGGAACCCTCTTACCTGTCCCCTCAGTGCCGGGCACGTAGTCCCAGGTCCACACAGAAGCGGTGCTAGAAGCCGCATGTGACCCCTGCCGCAAGTATCTGTCCAGAGGCTTCTGCCAGCTGGAGTTTGGGACCAGCATGGGCGGTGATGGCGCTGCAGTGCTGAAGTCACACAGACTTACAGCATTGCAAGCGCTGAAGATAAAGTCCAAGAAAGTAAAAAATAAGATTAATTACCTACCAGTAAATCCTTTTCTCGTAGTTCGTAGGGGATACTGAGAATCCATTTAGTACCATGGGATATAGACGGGTCCACTTGGAGCTACGTGCACTATAAAAGTTTGATAACGTGTGCTGGCTCCTCCCTCTATGCCCACCCTACCAGACTCAGTCTAGGAAACTGCCCGAGGAGACGGACATACTTTGAGAGAAGGATATAGATAAGGAAAGTGGTGTGATTTCGAACCAGCACAACCAGAACAAGCGGAAAGCCATGCTAACCAAACATGAAAACAGGGACAGCAACAGCTGAACCAAACAGTACGTAACCGTGCAGGGAGAACGAAGTATCGGGCAGGCTCCCAGCATCCTCTACGGACTACGAGAAAAGGATTTACCGGTAGGTAATTAAAATCCTATTTTCTCTTATGTACTAGAGCAGGCATGTCCAAACTGCGGCCCTCCAGCTGTTGTAAAACTATATATCCCAGCATACCCTGATACAGTTTTGCTGTCAGAGAATGCTAAAGCTGTGTCAGGGCATGCTGGGATGTGTAGTTTCACAACAGCTGGAGGGCCGCAGTTTGGACATGCCTGTACTAGAGGATACTGGGGTTCCATTTAGTACAATAGGGAAGTACCTAAGCTCCCAGACCGGGTGGGAGAGTGCTGAGGTTCCTGCAGAACAGATTGACCAAACTTAAGATCTTCAGAGGCCAAAGTATGGAACTTTTAAAACTGGGCAAACGTGTCCGAACCTGACCAAGTAGCTGCTCGACAGAGCCGCCCAAGAGGAACCCACTAACCTAGTAAAGTGGGCCTGTACCAATTTCGGGATCGGCAGACCTGCCGTGGAATATGTATGCTGGATAGTAGTGAACCTGATCCAGCGAGCAATTGACTGCTTTGAAGCAGGACACCCAATCTTATTGGCATCATAAAGAACAAACAGCAAGTCCGATTTCCTGTGATGAGCAGTTCACCTCACATATACCATCAAAGCCCTCACAACGTCCAAAAACCTTGAAGTAGCAGAGGCGTCCGTAGCAACCAGAACCACAACAGGCTGGTTGATGTGAAACGCTGACAACACCTTAGGTAGGAATTGCTGACGAGTCCTGAGTTCAGCTCTGACCTCATGGAAAATCAAGTAGGGGCTCTTGTGGGACAAGGCCCCCAGCTCCAACACGCGCCTTGCCGAAGCCAAGGCCAACAGCGTGACGGTCTTCCACGTAAGATACTTTACATCTACCTCCTGCAACGGTTCAAACCAGTCCGATTGGAGGAATTGCAGAACCAAATTGAGATCCCAAGGTGCCGTGGTAGGCACAAAGGGAGGTTGGATGTGAAGAACAGCTTTCAAGAACGTCTGGACCTCAGTGAGAGAAGCCAATTGTTTTTGAAAGAAAATAGACAATGCCGAACTCTGAATTCAGCCGTTCAACTTCCATGCTGTCAAACGCATCCGTGGTAAGTCTTGATAAATTAACAGGTCCTGCTGCAGAAGAGCCTCTCGAAGAGGCAGAGGCCACGGAACTTCGATTAACATCTCGAGAAGATATCCGCATACCAGACCCTTCGTGGCCAGTCCGGAGCAATGAGAATTGCTTGAACCCTTTCCCTTTTTATTTTTTTGAGAATTCTTGGGATCAGAGGAATGGGAGGAAAAAAGTACACCAGCCCGTAGACTCACTGAGTCGTCAGGGTGTCTACCGCTACGGCTTGTGGGTCCCTCGACCTGGAACAATACCGCTTGAGCTTCTTGTTGAGTCGAGAGGCCATCATGTCGATTTGTGGATAATCCCACTGACGTGTCAGCCACTGGAACGCCTCCGGGTGGAGGCCCCATTCCCCCGGGTGCAGGTCGTATCTGCTGAGGAAATCTGCTTCCCAGTTGTCTACTCCCGGAATGAAGATCGCGGACAATGCCACAGCGTGTTTTTCAGCCCAGAGGAGGATTCTTGACACCTCCTGACATTGCGGCTCTGCTTTTTGTTCCTCCCTGTCGGTTTATGTACGTCACATTGTCCGACTGGACCTGAATGTCCTGATTCTGAAGAAGAGATGAGGCCTGCAGAAGGGCGTTGTAGATAGCCCTGAGTTCCGGGATGTTTATTCGAAGAAAAATTTCCTGACTTGATCATCTTCCTTGAAACTGCACCCCCTGGGTGACTGCACCCCAACCTCTGAGGCTTGCATCTGTGGTTAGCAGAATCCAATTTTGAATACCGAACCTCCAACCCTCGACTAGGTGAGAAATCTGTAGCCATCACAGGAGGGAGATCCTGGCTTTTGGTGACAGACAAATCCTCTGATGCATGTGAAGATGCGATCTGGACCATTTTTGTCCAACAGATCTAGCTGGAACGTCCTCGCATGAAACCTTCCGTACTGAATTGCTTCGTAAGAAGCCACCATTTTCCCCAGAAGGCAGATGCACAGATGTACTGAGATTCGGGTCGGCTTCAAAACAGCCCAAACCACCGACTGGATCACCATTGCCTTTTCCAATGGAAGGAACACTCTCAGACTCTGTGTCCAGTATCATTCCCAGGAAATGAAGCTTCTGCATTGGATCTAGGTGAGATTTTGGTAGGTTCAGAATCCACCCATGATCCAGGAGTAATCTGGCTGTGAGACCAATGTTCTCCAACAACTGTTCCCTGGATGCAGCCTTTGTCAAAAGATTGTCCAAGTACGGAACTATGTTCTCTCCCTGTCTGCGGAGCAATCTCATCTCCACCATCACTTTGGTGAACATCCTCGATGCTGCGGAGAGACCAAATGGCAGGGCCTGAAACTGGTAATGGCAGTCCTGCAGTGCAAAGCGTAGATAAGCCTGATGAGGCGGCCAGATCGGAATGTGAATGTACGCATCCTTGACATGCAGACACGCTAGGTATTCTCCCTCCTCGTCCAGTTTCGGTACCACAAACAAGCTGGAATAGCAACCCTTGTTGTGTAGATGAGGTGGAACTGGAATAATGACCTGGGTCTGTAACAGTTTTTGAATGGCGTTGTGTAAGTTTACTCTAGCCTCTTGTGAAACTGGTAAGCCTGATTTGAAGAATCTGTGAGGTGGGAGCTCCTGGAACTCCAGTCTGTAGCCCTGGGATATAAGGTCTATGACCCAGGGATCCTGGCACGAACCTGTCCAGATTTGACTGAAGAATTTAAGCCGGCTCCCACCCTCAAGTCTTCCAGGCATCGCGGTCCACCGTCATGTGGAAGGCTTTGAGGAAGCAGAACCTGAGGGGTGCTCCTGTGAACCAGCAGTCGCTGGTTTGCGTGGTTTACCTCTAGCACCTCTGGCGCCGGTAGAAGAATCTCTGGCCTTGCCCCTAAATTTGGCAGTCTGAAAGGACTGTAGATTAGGTCCTGAGTAGGCCTTTCTTGCTGGCAGAGCTGCAGAACATACCTGTGGACATACCCGCAGTAGCTCGGGAGATCCATTTGTCGAGTTCATCTCCAAATAAGGCCTCTCTTGTGAAAGGTAGGCCTTCCACTCCTTTCCTGGAGTCCGCGTCAGCAGTCCACTGACATAACCATAATCCTCTGCGTGCCCACACTGCCATAGCTGTAGTGCGTGCATTAAGAAAACCTATTTCTTTTATGGCTTCCACCATAAAATTGGCAGAGTCTTGTACATATTGCAGGAGCAAAATAATTTCCTCTTGAGGTAAGGTGTCTAACCCTTCAAGTAAATTACCTGACCATGTAGCAATGGCTCTTGTAATCCACCCACATGCTATAGTGGGTCTCTGGGCCACCCCAGCAGCTGTATACAAGGATTTGAGTGTAGTCTCAATCTTGCGATAAGCAGCATCTTTTAGGGAGACTGCACCAGGCACAGGTAGTACAATTTTATGGGAGAGCCTGGAGACTGACGCATCCACTATCGGTGGATTTTCGCATTTTTTCCTATCCTCAGGAGGAATAGATGATAACAACCGCCTGATAATTTGAAATTTCTTATCTGGATTAACCTACGGTTCTTCAGACAGGATATTTAGTTCCTTTGACACAGGAAAAGTGGCTGAGGATTTATTCTTAATATTAAAGTGAGATTCCTCACTCTCCTCTGTCACCTTATCAGGGATATTTAGAACTTCTCTGATCGCGTCTATAAGTGCCTCTACACCCTGTGACAGAGTACCCTCTCCTACCTCTGTGTCCACCTCATCTTCCTCCCTTTCTGACCCTTCATCATCAGAGTCAGAATGCAGTATATGGGCCAAGGTACGTTTTTGCGGACCAATGGTAGAGGACTGAGATGCTGGTTTGGGTACTGAGTCCTTTTTCACAAACTCATCCATAGACTGCCTGAAGTATTGCGTCTCTTTCTCATTTCTAGAAAATTTTCTAGAAATGGTGGAAATCATTACCTTAATGGAGTCCAGCCATGCTGGTTCTGCCCCACTAGCCTGGGAAGGTGCACTACACTGAGGACACATTAGTGAACCCCCTAGAGAAGAGGAACACTCTGCCGTACATGAAACACACTCTTTGCCTGACATACTACAGTAGTGACAGCACACACACAGGAAAAAGTGAAATGCACAATTAACCCACAAAGAGCCCTTCCAGGGAGACAGAGGGAGTATGGAACCAACACACAGCGCCCTTATCGCTAATGCCAAGCTTAGCCGGGTCGCAGACTAAGTACCTAGATTAGGGACATAGTACACTAATAATCGCCCCGTGTAGAAGCTGCGCGTCTCCGTACCCTCATGCTGCCATAATGGCCGACGACCCGCTAACCGGGACGCCGGCTCAGTATTCACCACTCTTCATTCTTCTGTCTCTGTTAGGGGTGGCGGTGTGCTGCGGGAATGTACGCTCGCCGTGGTGGGGCTTGCGAATAGTTCCCTCAGGAGCTAGTGTCCGGTCAGCGGGGAACGGGACCATTAACCCTGTAGAAGTTTGGGCCGTTCCTCCCCTAAGTCCCACGAAGCAGGCAGGCTGGTGTCATCCAGTCCTGCCTGAAAATAACAAATTCATAAAACAAAGGCAGAAAACTCTTCAGGAGATTCCATCAGCGTGACCGGCTCCTCCGGGCACATTATCTAAACTGAGTCTGGTAGGAGGGGCATAGAAAGGAGGGGGGGGGGGGGGGGGGGGCAGCACACACAATCAAACTTCTACAGTGCCCATGGCTCCTAGTGGACCCATCTATATGCCATGGTTCTAAATGGAGGAGAAAAGATGGCGTTGTATAAACGGTAATTATAATATTTATAAAGTGAAAAGATTACACCAAGCTGTCAGGGTGTGATGAAGTAAGCAGCGGTCAGGGTGCGATGAAGTAAGCAGCGGTCAGGGTGCGATGAAGTAAGCAGCGGTCAGGGAGTGATGAAGTAAGCAGCGGTCAGGGAGTGATGAAGTAAGCAGCGGTCAGGGTGTGATGAAGTAAGCAGCGGTCAGGGTGTGATGAAGTAAGCAGCGGTCAGGGTGTGATGAAGTAAGCAGCGGTCAGGGTGTGATGAAGTAAGCAGCGGTCAGGGTGTGATGAAGTAAGCAGCGGTCAGGGTGTGATGAAGTAAGCAGCGGTCAGGGTGTGATGAAGTAAGCAGCGGTCAGGGTGTGATGAAGTAAGCAGCGGTCAGGGTGTGATGAAGTAAGCAGCGGTCAGGGTGTGATGAGTAAGCAGCGGTCAGGGTGTGAAGCCACCAGAGGCTGTGGGGGACTGAGATCAGGAGAAGGTGGAGGACGGGGTGCACAGAACAGCAGAACCAAAGAAGCCCCCGCAGATCGGGCAGCAGGAAAACTCCCCTGATACACTGCGGGTACATCAATATTCCCACTACTGCCACCTTGTGCCCATAATGTACACTACATAGACGAATGAGCACACGTACTAACAGAGCCAACATTTACCAGCGTGTGTGCTCCAGTGCCCACCGTGTGTAACCCCTAATGGGGGCATAGCGCACCATCTCCACTCCATCTATTCATGCCAATGGGTAATAAACAGCTAGTACTTTTCTTAAAACAATTTTATTTCTCTACAGAAAGTTGCTGGGCTGGAGGAAACGGTCTCTCCAGACACACAAAGCCTGTAGCAGAGCGATACATGGAAGGTACTCTCACCCCAACATAACAAGACTGCCCTTCATGCTACACCAACACAGGAACACACAGAGCACAATGAAGAGACAGGAAGTGACACAACTCCGAAGACCGGACATCGCCAGTGACGTATCTCCATAGCCCTGTCCCCGTCACACTGTTACTGTATCACTGTCCCCGTCACACTGTTACTGTATCACTGACACCGTCACACTGTTACTGTATCGCCAGAGACCTGTCCCCGTCACACTGTTACTGTATCACTGACACCGTCACACTGTTACTGTATCCCCGGAGACCTGTCCCCGTCACACTGTTACTGTTTCCCCGGAGACCTGTCCCCGTCACACTGTTACTGTATCCCCGGAGACCTGTCCCCGTCACACTGTTACTGTATCCCCGGAGACCTGTCCCCGTCACACTGTTACTGTTTCCCCGGAGACCTGTCCCCGTCACTGTATCCCCGGAGACCTGTCCCCGTCACACTGTTACTGTATCCCCGGAGACCTGTCCCCGTCACACTGTTACTGTATCCCCGGAAGCCTGTCTCAGTCACACTGTTACTGTATCACTGTCCCCGTCACACTGTTACTGTATCCCCGGAGACCTGTCCCCGTCACACTGTTACCGTATCCCCGGAGACCTGTCCCCGTCACACTGTTACCGTATCCCCGGAGACCTGTCCCCGTCACACTGTTACTGTATCCCCGGAGACCTGTCCCCGCCACACTGTTACTGTATCCCCGGAGACCTGTCCCCGTCACACTGTTACCGTATCCCCGGAGACCTGTCCCCGTCACACTGTTACCGTATCCCCGGAGACCTGTCCCCGTCACACTGTTACTGTATCCCCGGAGACCTGTCCCCGTCACACTGTTACTGTATCCCCGGAGACCTGTCCCCGTCACATTGTTACTATATCCCCGGAGACCTGTCCCCGTCACACTGTTACCGTATCCCCGGAGACCTGTCCCCGTCACACTGTTACCGTATCCCCGGAGACCTGTCCCCGTCACACTGTTACTGTATCCCCGGAGACCTGTCCCCGTCACACTGTTACTGTATCCCATGAGACCTGTCCCCGTCGCACTGTTACTGTATAACTGTCCCGTCACACTGTTACTGTATCCCCGGAGACCTGTCCCCGTCACACTGTTACTGTATCCCCGGAGACCTGTCCCCGTCACACTGTTACTGTTTCCCCGGAGACCTGTCCCCGTCACACTGTTACTGTATCCCCGGAAGCCTGTCTCAGTCACACTGTTACTGTATCACTGCCCCCGTCACACTGTTACTGTATCGCCAGAGACCTGTCCCCGTCACACTGTTACTGTATCCCCGGAGACCTGTCCCCGTCACACTGTTACTGTATCACTGTCCCGTCACACTGTCACTGTATCACTGTCACTGTATCACTGTCCCAGTCACACTGTCACTGTATCACTGCCCCCGTCACACTGTTACTGTATCGCCAGAGACCTGTCCCCGTCACACTGTTACTGTATCCCCGGAGACCTGTCCCCGTCACACTGTTACCGTATCCCCGGAGACCTGTCCCCGTCACACTGTTACCGTATCCCCGGAGACCTGTCCCCGTCACACTTTTACTGTATCCCATGAGACCTGTCCCCGTCACACTGTTACTGTATCCCCGGACACCTGTCCCCGTCACACTGTTACCGTATCGCCAGAGACCTGTCCCCGTCACACTGTTACTGTATCGCCAGAGACCTGTCCCCGTCACACTGTTACTGTATCGCCAGAGACCTGTCCCCGTCACACTGTTACTGTATCGCCAGAGACCTGTCCCCGTCACACTGTTACCGATTCCCCGGAGACCTGTCCCCGTCATATTGTTACTGTATCGCCAGAGACCTGTCCCCGTCACACTGTTACTGTATCGCCAGAGACCTGTCCCCGTCACACTGTTACCGTTTCCCTGGAGACCTGTCCCCGTCACACTGTTACTGTATCACCGGAGACCTGTCCCCGTCACATTGTTACTGTATCCCCGGAGACCTGTCCCCATCACACTGTTACCGTTTCCCTGGAGACCTGTCCCCGTCACACTGTTACCGTATCGCCGGAGACCTGTCCCCGTCACACTGTTACTGTATCCCCGGAGACCTGTCCCCGTCACACTGTTACTGTATCCCCGGAGACCTGTCCCCGTCACACTGTTACTGTATCCCCGGAGACCTGTCCCCGTCACACTGTTACTGTATCCCCGGAGACCTGTCCCCGTCACACTGTTACTGTATCCCCGGAGACCTGTCCCCGTCACACTGTTACTGTATCCCCGGAGACCTGTCCCCGTCACACTGTTACTGTATCCCCGGAGACCTGTCCCCGTCACACTGTTACTGTATCGCCAGAGACCTGTCCCCGTCACACTGTTACTGTATCCCCGGAGACCTGTCCCCGTCACATTGTTACTATATCCCCGGAGACCTGTCCCCGTCACACTGTTACTGTATTACTGGAGACCTGTCCCCGTCACACTGTTACTGTATCCCCGGAGACCTGTCCCCGTCACACTGTTACTGTATCACCGGAGACCTGTCCCCGTCACACTGTTACTGTATCGCCAGAGACCTGTCCCCGTCACACTGTTACTGTATCGCCAGAGACCTGTCCCCGTCACACTGTTACTGTATCGCCAGAGACCTGTCCCCGTCACACTGTTACCGATTCCCCGGAGACCTGTCCCCGTCATATTGTTACTGTATCGCCAGAGACCTGTCCCCGTCACACTGTTACCGTTTCCCTGGAGACCTGTCCCCGTCACACTGTTACTGTATCACCGGAGACCTGTCCCCGTCATATTGTTACTGTATCCCCGGAGACCTGTCCCCGTCATATTGTTACTGTATCGCCAGAGACCTGTCCCCGTCACACTGTTACTGTATCCCCGGAGACCTGTCCCAGTCACACTGTTACTGTATCCCCGGAGACCTGTCCCCGTCACACTGTTACTGTATCCCCGGAGACCTGTCCCAGTCACACTGTTACTGTATCCCCGGAGACCTGTCCCAGTCACACTGTTACTGTATCCCCGGAGACCTGTCCCAGTCACACTGTTACTGTATCCCCGGAGACCTGTCCCCGTCACATTGTTACTGTATCCCGGGAGACCTGTCCCCGTCACACTGTTACTGTATCCCCGGAGACCTGTCCCCGTCACACTGTTACTATATCCCCGGAGACCTGTCCCGTCACACCGTTACTGTATCCCCGGAGACCTGTCCCCGTCACACTGTTACTGTATCACTGTCCCCGTCACACTGTTACTGTATCCCCGGAGATCTGTCCCCGTCACACCGTTACTGTATCACTGTCCCCGTCACACTGTCACTGTATCACTGTCCCCGTCACAATGTCACTGTATCACTGTCCCCGTCACAATGTCACTGTATCACTGTCCCCGTCACACTGTTACTGTATCCCCGGAGACCTGTCCCCGTCACACTGTTACTGTATCCCCGGAGACCTGTCCCCGTCACACTGTTACTGTATCCTCGAAGACCTGTCCCCGTCACACTGTTACTGTATCACTGTCCCCGTCACACTGTTACTGTATCCCCGGAGACCTGTTCCCGTCACACTGTTACTGTATCCCCGGAGACCTGTTCCCGTCACACTGTTACTGTATCCCCGGAGGCCTGTCCCCGTCACACTGTTACTGTATCCTCGAAGACCTGTCCCCGTCACACTGTTACTGTATCACTGTCCCCGTCACACTGTTACTGTATCCCCGGAGACCTGTCCCCGTCACACTGTTACTGTATCCCCGGAGACCTGTCCCCGTCACACTGTTACTGTATCCCCGGAGACCTGTCCCAGTCACACTGTTACTGTATCCCCGGAGACCTGTCCCAGTCACACTGTTACTGTATCCCCGGAGACCTGTCCCCGTCACATTGTTACTGTATCCCGGGAGACCTGTCCCCGTCACACTGTTACTGTATCCCCGGAGACCTGTCCCCGTCACACTGTTACTGTATCACTGTCCCCGTCACACTGTTACTGTATCCCCGGAGACCTGTCCCCATCACACTGTTACTGTATCCCCGGAGGCCTGTCCCCGTCACACTGTTACTGTATCCCCGGAGACCTGTCCCCGTCACACTGTTACTGTATCCTCGAAGACCTGTCCCCGTCACACTGTTACTGTATCACTGTCCCCGTCACACTGTTACTGTATCCCCGGAGACCTGTTCCCGTCACACTGTTACTGTATCCCCGGAGACCTGTTCCCGTCACACTGTTACTGTATCCCCGGAGGCCTGTCCCCGTCACACTGTTACTGTATCCTCGAAGACCTGTCCCCGTCACACTGTTACTGTATCACTGTCCCCGTCACACTGTTACTGTATCCCCGGAGACCTGTCCCCGTCACACTGTTACTGTATCCCCGGAGACCTGTCCCCGTCACACTGTTACTGTATCACTGTCCCCGTCACACTGTTACTGTATCCCCGGAGACCTGTCCCCGTCACACTGTTACTGTATCCCCGGAGACCTGTCCCCGTCACACTGTTACTGTATCACTGTCCCCGTCACACTGTTACTGTATCCCCGGAGACCTGTCCCCGTCACACTGTTACTGTATCCTCGAAGACCTGTCCCCGTCACACTGTTACTGTATCACTGTCCCCGTCACACTGTTACTGTATCCCCGGAGACCTGTTCCCGTCACACTGTTACTGTATCCCCGGAGACCTGTCCCCGTCACACTGTTACTGTATCCCCGGAGGCCTGTCCCGTCACACTGTTACTGTATCCCTGGAGACCTGTCCCCGTCACACTGTTACTGTATCCCCGGAGGCCTGTCCCGTCACACTGTTACTGTATCCCTGGAGACCTGTCCCCGTCACACTGTTACTGTATCCCCGGAGACCTGTCCCCGTCACACTGTTACTGTATCGCCAGGTGCCCGATGTTTGGAGGGAGTAGTTCCATGTAGAATAGAGAGTTCCATGTAGAATAGAGAGTTCCATGTAGAATAGAGCGTTCCATGTAGAATAGAGAGAAACCAGATATATAACGGAGGTTTCCGGGTCACTAATTCAGCTCCAGCTTCAAGATTTCCAGGAGTTATCCGAGTGATAAATATGGAGGCAGAGTTCTCCCCTCACCCGCAGGGTAACGGGTAACTACAGTACATGGCACGGCTAGTAGTCCATGCTGCACCAGTCAGAGGGAGCGTCAGTGCCAAAGAAACGATCCCCAAAATTACCTGCAGAGAGAAAGTATCAGGTCAGAGATATAACGTAATGCACAGAGCACCTCACCCGCTGCTCATATCACCCTGCCCCTCCCACTGCAGGGTCACACACTGCTCACATCACCCTGTTACTCCCACTGCAGGGTCACCCACTGCGCACATCACCCTGTCCCTCCCACTGCAGAGTCAACACACTGTTCACATCACCCTGTCCCTCCCACAGCAGGGTCACACACTGCGCGCATCACCCTGTCCCTCCCACTGCAGGAGTGAGGGTGTACAGGTCGGGAGGAGGGATTAGAGGGCAGGAGTGAGGGTGTACAGGTCGGGAGGAGGGATTAGAGGGCAGGAGTGAGGGTGTACAGGTCGGGAGGAGGGGATTAGAGGGCAGGAGTGAGGGTGTACAGGTCGGGAGGAGGGGATTAGAGGGCAGGAGTGAGGGTGTACAGGTCGGGAGGAGGGGATTAGAGGGCAGGAGTGAGGGTGTACAGGTCGGGAGGGAGGGATTAGAGGGCAGGAGTGAGGGTGTACAGGTCGGGAGGAGGGATTAGAGGGCAGGAGTGAGGGTGTACAGGTCGGTCGGGAGGAGGGATTAGAGGGCAGGAGTGAGGGTGTACAGGTCGGTCGGGAGGGATTAGAGGGCAGGAGTGAGGGTGTACAGGTCGGGAGGAGGGATTAGAGGGCAGGAGTGAGGGTGTACAGGTCGGGAGGAGGGATTAGAGGGCAGGAGTGAGGGTGTACAGGTCGGGAGGAGGGATTAGAGGGCAGGAGTGAGGGTGTACAGGTCGGTCGGGAGGGATTAGAGGGCAGGAGTGAGGGTGTACAGGTCGGGAGGAGGGATTAGAGGGCAGGAGTGAGGGTGTACAGGTCGGGAGGAGGGATTAGAGGGCAGGAGTGAGGGTGTACAGGTCGGGAGGAGGGATTAGAGGGCAGGAGTGAGGGTGTACAGGTCGGGAGGAGGGATTAGAGGGCAGGAGTGAGGGTGTACAGGTCGGGAGGAGGGATTAGAGGGCAGGAGTGAGGGTGTACAGGTTGGGAGGAGGGATTAGAGGGCAGGAGTGAGGGTGTACAGGTCGGGAGGGAAGGGATTAGAGGGCAGGAGTGAGGGTGTACAGGTCGGGAGGAGGGATTAGAGGGCAGGAGTGAGGGTGTACAGGTCGGGAGGGAGGGGATGGGAGGGAGGGGATTGGAGGGCAGGAGTGAGGGTGTACAGGTCGGGAGGGATTAGAGGGCAGGAGTGAGGGTGTACAGGTCGGGAGGGATTAGAGGGCAGGAGTGAGGGTGTACAGGTCGGGAGGGATTAGAGGGCAGGAGTGAGGGTGTACAGGTCGGGAGGAGGGATTAGAGGGCAGGAGTGAGGGTGTACAGGTCGGGAGGGATTAGAGGGCAGGAGTGAGGGTGTACAGGTCGGGAGGGATTAGAGGGCAGGAGTGAGGGTGTACAGGTCGGGAGGAGGGGTTTAGAGGGCAGGAGTGAGGGTGTACAGGTCCGGAGGAGGGATTAGAGGGCAGGAGTGAGGGTGTACAGGTCGGGAGGAGGGATTAGAGGGCAGGAGTGAGGGTGTACAGGTCGGGAGGAGGGATTAGAGGGCAGGAGTGAGGGTGTACAGGTCGGGAGGGAGGGATTAGAGGGTAGGAGTGAGGGTGTACAGGTCGGGAGGGAGGGATTAGAGGGTAGGAGTGAGGGTGTACAGGTCGGGAGGAGGGATTAGAGGGCAGGAGTGAGGGTGTACAGGTCGGGAGGAGGGATTAGAGGGCAGGAGTGAGGGTGTACAGGTCGGGAGGAGGGATTAGAGGGCAGGAGTGAGGGTGTACAGGTCGGGAGGAGGGGATAGAGGGCAGGAGTGAGGGTGTACAGGTCGGGAGGAGGGATTAGAGGGCAGGAGTGAGGGTGTACAGGTCGGGAGGAGGGATTAGAGGGCAGGAGTGAGGGTGTACAGGTCGGGAGGAGGGGATAGAGGGCAGGAGTGAGGGTGTACAGGTCGGGAGGGAGGGGATGGGAGGGAGGGGATTGGGGGGCAGGAGTGAGGGTGTACAGGTCGGGAGGGATTAGAGGGCAGGAGTGAGGGTGTACAGGTCGGGAGGGAGGGATTAGAGGGTAGGAGTGAGGGTGTACAGGTCGGGAGGAGGGATTAGAGGGCAGGAGTGAGGGTGTACAGGTCGGGAGGAGGGATTAGAGGGCAGGAGTGAGGGTGTACAGGTCGGGAGGAGGGATTAGAGGGCAGGAGTGAGGGTGTACAGGTCGGGAGGAGGGGATAGAGGGCAGGAGTGAGGGTGTACAGGTCGGGAGGAGGGGTTAGAGGGCAGAAGAGAGGGTGTACAGGTCGGGAGGGAAGGATTAGAGGGCAGGAGTGAGGGTGTACAGGTCGGGAGGGAAGGATTAGAGGGCAGGAGTGAGGGTGTACAGGTCGGGAGGAGGGATTAGAGGGCAGGAGTGAGGGTGTACAGGTCGGGAGGAGGGATTAGAGGGCAGGAGTGAGAGTGTACAGGTCGGGAGGAGGGGTTTAGAGGGCAGGAGTGAGGGTGTACAGGTCGGGAGGGAGGGATTAGAGTGCAGGAGTGAGGGTGTACAGGTCGGGAGGAGGTATTAGAGGGCAGGAGTGAGGGTGTACAGGTCGGGAGGAGGGATTAGAGGGCAGGAGTGAGGGTGTAAAGGTCGGGAGGAGGGATTTAGAGGGCAGGAGTGAGGGTGTACAGGTCGAGAGGGAGGGATTAGAGGGCAGGAGTGAGGGTGTACAGGTCGGGAGGAGGGATTAGAGGGCAGGAGTGAGGGTGTACAGGTCGGAAGGAGGGATTAGAGGGCAGGAGTGAGGGTGTACATGTCGGGAGGGAGGGATTAGAGGGCAGGAGTGAGGGTGTACAGGCCGGGAGGGATTAGAGGGCAGGAGTGAGGGTGTACATGTCTGGAGGAGGGATTAGAGGGCAGGAGTGAGGGTGTACAGGTCGGGAGGGAGGGGATTAGAGGGCAGGAGTGAGGGTGTACAGGTCGGGAGGAGGGATTAGAGGGCAGGAGTGAGGGTGTACAGGTCGGGAGGGAGGGGATTGGAGGGCAGGAGTGAGGGTGTACAGCTCGGGAGGGATTAGAGGGCAGGAGTGAGGGTGTACAGGTCGGGAGGGATTAGAGGGTAGGAGTGAGGGTGTACAGGTCGGGAGGGAGGGGATTGGAGGGCAGGAGTGAGGGTGTACAGCTCGGGAGGGATTAGAGGGCAGGAGTGAGGGTGTACAGGTCGGGAGGGAGGGGATTGGAGGGCAGGAGTGAGGGTGTACAGCTCGGGAGGGATTAGAGGGCAGGAGTGAGGGTGTACAGGTCGGGAGGGATTAGAAGGCAGGAGTGAGGGTGTACAGGTCGGGAGGGATTAGAGGGCAGGAGTGAGGGTGTACAGGTCGGGAGGAGGGATTAGAGGGCAGGAGTGAGGGTGTACAGGTCGGGAGGGATTAGAGGGCAGGAGTGAGGGTGTACAGGTCGGGAGGGATTAGAGGGCAGGAGTGAGGGTGTACAGGTCGGGAGGAGGGGTTTAGAGGGCAGGAGTGAGGGTGTACAGGTCGGGAGGGATTAGAGGGCAGGAGTGAGGGTGTACAGGTCGGGAGGGATTAGAGGGCAGGAGTGAGGGTGTACAGGTCGGGAGGGATTAGAGGGTAGGAGTGAGGGTGTACAGGTCGGGAGGAGGGATTAGAGGGCAGGAGTGAGGGTGTACAGGTCGGGAGGAGGGATTAGAGGGCAGGAGTGAGGGTGTACAGGTCGGGAGGAGGGGTTAGAGGGCAGGAGTGAGGGTGTACAGGTCGGGAGGAGGGGTTAGAGGGCATTAGAGAGGGTGTACAGGTCGGGAGGGAAGGATTAGAGGGCAGGAGTGAGGGTGTACAGGTCGGGAGGAGGGATTAGAGGGCAGGAGTGAGGGTGTACAGGTCGGGAGGAGGGATTAGAGGGCAGGAGTGAGGGTGTACAGGTAGGGAGGAGGGTTTAGAGGGCAGGAGTGAGGGTGTACAGGTCGGGAGGGAGGGATTAGAGGGCAGGAGTGAGGGTGTACAGGTCGGGAGGAGGGATTAGAGGGCAGGAGTGAGGGTGTACAGGTCGGGAGGAGGGATTAGAGGGCAGGAGTGAGGGTGTACAGGTCGGGAGGAGGGGTTTAGAGGGCAGGAGTGAGGGTGTACAGGTCGAGAGGGAGGGATTAGAGGGCAGGAGTGAGGGTGTACAGGTCAGGAGGAAGGGATTAGAGGACAGGAGTGAAGGTGTACAGGTCGGGAGGAGGGATTAGAGGGCAGGAGTGAAGGTGTACAGGTCGGGAGGAGGGATTAGAGGGCAGGAGTGAGGGTGTACAGGTCGGGAGGGATTAGAGGGCAGGAGTGAGGGTGTACAGGTAGGGGGGATTAGAGGGCAGGAGTGAGGATGTACAGGTCGGGAGGGAGGGGATTAGAGGGCAGAAGTGAGGGTGTACAGGTCGGGAGGAGGGATTAGAGGGCAGGAGTGAGGGTGTACAGGTCGGGAGGAGGGGATTAGAGGGCAGGAGTGAGGGTGTACAGGTCGGGAGGAGGGATTAGAGGGCAGGAGTGAGGGTGTACAGGTCGGGAGGAGGTATTAGAGGGCAGGAGAGAGGGTGTACAGGTCGGAAGGGAGGGATTAGAGGGCAGGAGTGAGGGTGTACAGGTCGGGAGGAGGGGATTAGAGGGCAGGAGTGAGGGTGTACAGGTCGGGAGGAGGGATTAGAGGGCAGGAGTGAGGGTGTACAGGTCGGGAGGAGGGATTAGAGGGCAGGAGTGAGGGTGTACAGGTCGGGAGGCAAGGATTAGAGGGCAGGAGAGAGGGTGTACAGGTCGGGAGGGAGGGATTAGAGGGCAGGAGTGAGGGTGTACAGGTCGGGAGGAGGGATTAGAGGGCAGGAGTGAGGGTGTATAGGTCGGGAGGGATTAGAGGGCAGGAGTGAGGGTGTACAGGTCGGGAGGGAGGGATTAGAGGGCAGGAGTGAGGGTGTACAGGCCGGGAGGGATTAGAGGGCAGGAGTGAAGGTGTACATGTCTGGAGGAGGGATTAGAGGGCAGGAGTGAGGGTGTACATGTCGGGAGGAGGGATTAGAGGGCAGGAGTGAGGGTGTACAGGTCGGGAGGAGGGATTAAAGGGCAGGAGTGAGGGTGTACAGGTCGGGAGGGAGGGGATTAGAGGGCAGGAGTGAGGGTGTACAGGTCGGGAGGGATTAGAGGGCAGGAGTGAGGGTGTACAGGTTGGGAGGGATTAGAGGGCAGGAGTGAGGGTGTACAGGTTGGGAGGGGTTAGAGGGCAGGAGTGAGGGTGTACAGGTCGGGAGGGAGGGGATTAGAGGGCAGGAGTGAGGGTGTACAGGTCGGAAGGGAGGGATTAGAGGGCAGGAATGAGGGTGTACAGGTCGGGAGGAGGGGATTAGAGGGCAGGAGTGAGGGTGTAAAGGTCGGGAGGAGGGATTAGAGGGCAGGAGTGAGGGTGTACAGGTCGGGAGGAGGGGTTTAGAGGGCAGGAGTGAGGGTGTACAGGTCGGGAGGGAGGGATAAGAGGGCAGGAGTGAAGGTGTACAGGTCGGGAGGAGGGATTAGAGGGCAGGAGTGAAGGTGTACAGGTCGGGAGGAGGGGATTAGAGGGCAGGAGTGAGGGTGTACAGGTCGGGAGGGAGGGATTAGAGGGCAGGAGTGAGGGTGTATAGGTTGGGAGGGATTAGAGGGCAGGAGAGAGGGTGTACAGGTCGGGAGGGGATTAGAGGGCCGGAGTGAGGGTGTACAGGTCGGGAGGAGGGATTAGAGGGCAGGAGTGAGGGTGTACAGGTCGGGAGGAGGGGTTAGAGGGCAGGAGAGAGGGTGTACAGGTCGGGAGGAGGGGTTAGAGGGCAGGAGTGAGGGTGTACATGTCGGGAGGGATTAGAGGGCAGGAGTGAGGGTGTACAGGTCGGGAGGGATTAGAGGGCAGGAGAGAGGGTGTACAGGTCGGGAGGAGGGGATTAGAGGGCAGGAGTGAGGGTGTACAGGTCGGGAGGAGGGATTAGAGGGCAGGAGTGAGGGTGTACAGGTCGGGAGGAGGGATTAGAGGGCAGGAGTGAGGGTGTACAGGTCGGGAGGAGGGGTTAGAGGGCAGGAGAGAGGGTGTACAGGTCGGAAGGGAGGGATTAGAGGGCAGGAGTGAGGGTGTACAGGTCGGGAGGAGGGGATTAGAGGGCAGGAGTGAGGGTGTACAGGTCGGGAGGAGGGATTAGAGGGCAGGAGTGAGGGTGTACAGGTCGGGAGGAGGGGTAGAGGGCAGGAGTGAGGGTGTACAGGTCGGGAGGAGGGGTTAGAGGGCAGGAGTGAGGGTGTACATGTCGGGAGGGATTAGAGGGCAGGAGTGAGGGTGTACAGGTCGGGAGGGATTAGAGGGCAGGAGTGAGGGTGTACAGGTCGGGAGGAGGGATTAGAGGGCAGGAGTGAGGGTGTACATGTCGGGAGGGATTAGAGGGCAGGAGTGAGGGTGTACATGTCGGGAAGGAGGGGATTAGAGGGCAGGAGTGAGGGTGTACAGGTCGGGAGGGAGGTATTAGAGGGCAGGAGTGAGGGTGTACTGGTCGGGAGGGATTAGAGGGCAGGAGTGAGGGTGTACATGTCGGGAAGGAGGGGATTAGAGGGCAGGAGTGAGGGTGTACAGGTCGGGAGGGAGGGATTAGAGGGCAGGATTTAGGGTGTACAGGTCGGGAGGGAGGGGATTAGAGGGCAGGACTGAGGGTGTACAGGTCGGGAGGGATTAGAGGGCAGGAGTGAGGGTGTACAGGTCGGGAGGGAGGGGATTAGAGGGCAGGAGTGAAGGTGTACAGGTCGGGAGGGATTAGAGGGCAGGAGTGAGGGTGTATAGGCCGGTCGGGAGGGAGGGATTAGAGGGCAGGAGCGAGGGTGTACAGGCCGGGAGGGGTTTAGAGGGCAGTAGTGAGTGTGTACATGTCGGGAGGGAGGGGATTAGAGGGCAGGAGTGAGGATGTACAGGTCGGGAGGGAGGGGATTAGAGGGCAGGAGTGAGGGTGTACAGGTCGGGAGGGAGGGGATTAGAGGGCAGGAGTGATGGTGTACAGGTCGGGATGGAGGGATTAGAGGGCAGGAGTGAGGGTGTACAGGTCGGGAGAAAGGATTAGAGGGCAGGAGTGAGGGTGTACAGGTCCGGAGGGAGGGGATTAGAGGGCAGGAGTGAGGGTGTACAGGTCGGGAGGGATTAGAGGGCAGGAGTGAGGGTGTACAGGTCGGGAGGGATTAGAGGGCAGGAGTGAGGGTGTACAGGTCGGGAGGGATTAGAGGGCAGGAGTGAGGGTGTACAGGTCCGGAGGGAGGGGATTAGAGGGCAGGAGTGAGGGTGTACAGGTCGGGAGGGATTAGAGGGCAGGAGTGAGGGTGTACAGGTCGGGAGGGATTAGAGGGCAGGAGTGAGGGTGTACAGGTCGGGAGGGATTAGAGGGCAGGAGTGAGGGTGTACAGGTCGGGAGGGATTAGAGGGCAGGAGTGAGGGTGTACAGTTCGGGAGGAGGGATTAGAGGGCAGGAGTGAGGGTGTACAGGTCGGGAGGAGGGGTTAGAGGGCAGGAGAGAGGGTGTACAGGTCGGAAGGGAGGGATTAGAGGGCAGGAGTGAGGGTGTACAGGTCGGGAGGAGGGGATTAGAGGGCAGGAGTGAGGGTGTACAGGTCGGGAGGGATTAGAGGGCAGGAGTGAGGGTGTACAGGTCGGGAGGAATAAGAGGGCAGGAGTGAGGGTGTACATGTCGGGAGGGATTAGAGGGCAGGAGTGAGGGTGTACAGGTCGGGAGGGATTAGAGGGCAGGAGTGAGGGTGTACAGGTCGGGAGGAGGGGATTAGAGGGCAGGAGTGAGGATGTACAGGTTGGGAGGAGGGATTAGAGGGCAGGAGTGAGGGTGTACAGGTTGGGAGGAGGGGATTAGAGGGCAGGAGTGAGGGTGTACAGGTCGGGAGGGATTAGAGGGCAGGAGTGAGGGTGTACAGGTCGGGAGGGGATTAGAGGGCCGGAGTGAGGGTGTACAGGTCGGGAGGAGGGATTAGAGGGCAGGAGTGAGGGTGTACAGGTCGGGAGGAGGGGATTAGAGGGCAGGAGTGAGGGTGTACAGGTCGGGAGGAGGGGATTAGAGGGCAGGAGTGAGGGTGTACAGGTCGGGAGGGGATTAGAGGGCCGGAGTGAGGGTGTACAGGTCGGGAGGAGGGATTAGAGGGCAGGAGTGAGGGTGTACAGGTCGGGAGGAATAAGAGGGCAGGAGTGAGGGTGTACATGTCGGGAGGGATTAGAGGGCAGGAGTGAGGGTGTACAGGTCGGGAGGGATTAGAGGGCAGGAGTGAGGGTGTACAGGTCGGGAGGAGGGGATTAGAGGGCAGGAGTGAGGGTGTACAGGTCGGGAGGGATTAGAGAGCAGGAGTGAGGGTGTACAGGTCGGGAGGAGGGGATTAGAGGGCAGGAGTGAGGGTGTACAGGTCGGGAGGGATTAGAGGGCAGGAGTGAGGGTGTACAGGTCGGGAGGAATTAGAGGGCAGGAGTGAGGGTGTACATGTCGGGAGGGATTAGAGGGCAGGAGTGAGGGTGTACAGGTCGGGAGGGATTAGAGGGCAGGAGTGAGGGTATACAGGTCGGGAGGGATTAGAGGGCCGGAATGAGGGTGTACAGGTCGGGAGGGAGGGATTAGAGGGCAGGAGTGAGGGTGTACAGGTCGGGAGGGGATTAGAGGGCAGGAGTGAGGGTGTACAGGTCGGGAGGGAGGGATTAGAGGGCAGGAGTGAGGGTGTACAGGTCGGGAGGGAGGGATTAGAGGGCAGGAGTGAGGGTGTACAGGTCGGGAGGGATTAGAGGGCAGGAGTGAGGGTGTACAGGTCGGGAGGGATTAGAGGGCAGGAGTGAGGGTGTACAGGTCGGGAGGGGATTAGAGGGCAGGAGTGAGGGTGTACAGGTCGGGAGGGATTAGAGGGCAGGAGTGAGGGTGTACATGTCGGGAAGGAGGGGATTAGAGGGCAGGAGTGAGGCTGTACAGGTCGGGAGGAGGGATTAGAGGGCAGGAGTGAGGGTGTACAGGTCGGGAGGGAGGGGATTAGAGGGCAGGAGTAAGGGTGTACAGGGAGGGAGGGAGGGATTAGAGGGCAGGAGTGAGGGTGTACAGGTCGGGAGGGAGGGATGGATTAGAGGGCAGGAGTGAGGGTGTACAGGTCGGGAGGGAGGGGTTTAGAGGGCAGGAGTGAGAGTGTACAGGTCAGGAGGGAGGGGATTAGAGGGCAGGAGTGAGGGTGTACAGGTCGGGAGGGATTAGAGGGCAGGAGTGAGGGTGTATAGGGAGGGAGGGATTAGAGGGCAGGAGTGAGGGTGTACAGGTCGGGAGGAGGGATTAGAGGGCAGGAGTGAGGGTGTACAGGTCGGGAGGGATTAGAGAGCAGGAGTGAGGGTGTACAGGTCGGGAGGAGGGGATTAGAGGGCAGGAGTGAGGGTGTACAGGTCGGGAGGGATTAGAGGGCAGGAGTGAGGGTGTACAGGTCGGGAGGAATTAGAGGGCAGGAGTGAGGGTGTACATGTCGGGAGGGATTAGAGGGCAGGAGTGAGGGTGTACAGGTCGGGAGGAGGGGTAGAGGGCAGGAGTGAGGGTGTACAGGTCGGGAGGAGGGGTTAGAGGGCAGGAGTGAGGGTGTACATGTCGGGAGGGATTAGAGGGCAGGAGTGAGGGTGTACAGGTCGGGAGGGATTAGAGGGCAGGAGTGAGGGTGTACAGGTCGGGAGGAGGGATTAGAGGGCAGGAGTGAGGGTGTACATGTCGGGAGGGATTAGAGGGCAGGAGTGAGGGTGTACATGTCGGGAAGGAGGGGATTAGAGGGCAGGAGTGAGGGTGTACAGGTCGGGAGGGAGGTATTAGAGGGCAGGAGTGAGGGTGTACTGGTCGGGAGGGATTAGAGGGCAGGAGTGAGGGTGTACATGTCGGGAAGGAGGGGATTAGAGGGCAGGAGTGAGGGTGTACAGGTCGGGAGGGAGGGATTAGAGGGCAGGATTTAGGGTGTACAGGTCGGGAGGGAGGGGATTAGAGGGCAGGACTGAGGGTGTACAGGTCGGGAGGGATTAGAGGGCAGGAGTGAGGGTGTACAGGTCGGGAGGGAGGGGATTAGAGGGCAGGAGTGAAGGTGTACAGGTCGGGAGGGATTAGAGGGCAGGAGTGAGGGTGTATAGGCCGGTCGGGAGGGAGGGATTAGAGGGCAGGAGCGAGGGTGTACAGGCCGGGAGGGGTTTAGAGGGCAGTAGTGAGTGTGTACATGTCGGGAGGGAGGGGATTAGAGGGCAGGAGTGAGGATGTACAGGTCGGGAGGGAGGGGATTAGAGGGCAGGAGTGAGGGTGTACAGGTCGGGAGGGAGGGGATTAGAGGGCAGGAGTGATGGTGTACAGGTCGGGATGGAGGGATTAGAGGGCAGGAGTGAGGGTGTACAGGTCGGGAGAAAGGATTAGAGGGCAGGAGTGAGGGTGTACAGGTCCGGAGGGAGGGGATTAGAGGGCAGGAGTGAGGGATTACAGGTCGGGAGGGATTAGAGGGCAGGAGTGAGGGTGTACAGGTCGGGAGGGATTAGAGGGCAGGAGTGAGGGTGTACAGGTCGGGAGGGATTAGAGGGCAGGAGTGAGGGTGTACAGGTCCGGAGGGAGGGGATTAGAGGGCATGAGTGAGGGTGTACAGGTCGGGAGGGATTAGAGGGCAGGAGTGAGGGTGTACAGGTCGGGAGGGATTAGAGGGCAGGAGTGAGGGTGTACAGGTCGGGAGGGATTAGAGGGCAGGAGTGAGGGTGTACAGGTCGGGAGGGATTAGAGGGCAGGAGTGAGGGTGTACAGTTCGGGAGGAGGGATTAGAGGGCAGGAGTGAGGGTGTACAGGTCGGGAGGAGGGGTTAGAGGGCAGGAGAGAGGGTGTACAGGTCGGAAGGGAGGGATTAGAGGGCAGGAGTGAGGGTGTACAGGTCGGGAGGAGGGGATTAGAGGGCAGGATTGAGGGTGTACAGGTCGGGAGGGATTAGAGGGCAGGAGTGAGGGTGTACAGGTCGGGAGGAATAAGAGGGCAGGAGTGAGGGTGTACATGTCGGGAGGGATTAGAGGGCAGGAGTGAGGGTGTACAGGTCGGGAGGGATTAGAGGGCAGGAGTGAGGGTGTACAGGTCGGGAGGAGGGGATTAGAGGGCAGGAGTGAGGATGTACAGGTTGGGAGGAGGGATTAGAGGGCAGGAGTGAGGGTGTACAGGTTGGGAGGAGGGGATTAGAGGGCAGGAGTGAGGGTGTACAGGTCGGGAGGGATTAGAGGGCAGGAGTGAGGGTGTACAGGTCGGGAGGGGATTAGAGGGCCGGAGTGAGGGTGTACAGGTCGGGAGGAGGGATTAGAGGGCAGGAGTGAGGGTGTACAGGTCGGGAGGAGGGGATTAGAGGGCAGGAGTGAGGGTGTACAGGTCGGGAGGAGGGGATTAGAGGGCAGGAGTGAGGGTGTACAGGTCGGGAGGGGATTAGAGGGCCGGAGTGAGGGTGTACAGGTCGGGAGGAGGGATTAGAGGGCAGGAGTGAGGGTGTACAGGTCGGGAGGAATAAGAGGGCAGGAGTGAGGGTGTACATGTCGGGAGGGATTAGAGGGCAGGAGTGAGGGTGTACAGGTCGGGAGGGATTAGAGGGCAGGAGGGAGGGTGTACAGGTCGGGAGGAGGGGATTAGAGGGCAGGAGTGAGGGTGTACAGGTCGGGAGGAGGGGATTAGAGGGCAGGAGTGAGGGTGTACAGGTCGGGAGGAGGGGATTAGAGGGCAGGAGTGAGGGTGTACAGGTCGGGAGGGATTAGAGGGCAGGAGTGAGGGTGTACAGGTCGGGAGGAATTAGAGGGCAGGAGTGAGGGTGTACATGTCGGGAGGGATTAGAGGGCAGGAGTGAGGGTGTACAGGTCGGGAGGGATTAGAGGGCAGGAGTGAGGGTATACAGGTCGGGAGGGATTAGAGGGCCGGAATGAGGGTGTACAGGTCGGGAGGGAGGGATTAGAGGGCAGGAGTGAGGGTGTACAGGTCGGGAGGGGATTAGAGGGCAGGAGTGAGGGTGTACAGGTCGGGAGGGAGGGATTAGAGGGCAGGAGTGAGGGTGTACAGGTCGGGAGGGAGGGATTAGAGGGCAGGAGTGAGGGTGTACAGGTCGGGAGGGATTAGAGGGCAGGAGTGAGGGTGTACAGGTCGGGAGGGATTAGAGGGCAGGAGTGAGGGTGTACAGGTCGGGAGGGGATTAGAGGGCAGGAGTGAGGGTGTACAGGTCGGGAGGGATTAGAGGGCAGGAGTGAGGGTGTACATGTCGGGAAGGAGGGGATTAGAGGGCAGGAGTGAGGCTGTACAGGTCGGGAGGAGGGATTAGAGGGCAGGAGTGAGGGTGTACAGGTCGGGAGGGAGGGGATTAGAGGGCAGGAGTAAGGGTGTACAGGGAGGGAGGGAGGGATTAGAGGGCAGGAGTGAGGGTGTACAGGTCGGGAGGGAGGGATGGATTAGAGGGCAGGAGTGAGGGTGTACAGGTCGGGAGGGAGGGGTTTAGAGGGCAGGAGTGAGAGTGTACAGGTCAGGAGGGAGGGGATTAGAGGGCAGGAGTGAGGGTGTACAGGTCGGGAGGGATTAGAGGGCAGGAGTGAGGGTGTATAGGGAGGGAGGGATTAGAGGGCAGGAGTGAGGGTGTACAGGTCGGGAGGAGGGATTAGAGGGCAGGAGTGAGGGTGTACAGGTCGGGAGGGAGGGATTAGAGGGTAGGAGTGAGGGTGTACAGGTCGGGAGGGAGGGATTAGAGGGCAGGAGAGAGGGTGTACAGGTCGGGAGGGATTAGAGGGCAGGAGAGAGGGTGTACAGGTCGGGAGGAGGGATTAGAGGGCAGGAGTGAGGGTGTACAGGTCGGGAGGGAGGGGATTAGAGGGCAGGAGTAAGGGTGTACAGGGAGGGAGGGAGGGATTAGAGGGCAGGAGTGAGGGTGTACAGGTCGGGAGGGAGGGATGGATTAGAGGGCAGGAGTGAGGGTGTACAGGTCGGGAGGGAGGGGTTTAGAGGGCAGGAGTGAGGGTGTACAGGTCAGGAGGGAGGGGATTAGAGGGCAGGAGTGAGGGTGTACAGGTCGGGAGGGATTAGAGGGCAGGAGTGAGGGTGTATAGGGAGGGAGGGATTAGAGGGCAGGAGTGAGGGTGTACAGGTCGGGGGGAGGGATTAGAGGGCAGGAGTGAGGGTGTACAGGTCGGGAGGGAGGGATTAGAGGGTAGGAGTGAGGGTGTACAGGTCGGGAGGGAGGGATTAGAGGGCAGGAGAGAGGGTGTACAGGTCGGGGGGAGGGATTAGAGGGCAGGAGTGAGGGTGCACAGGTCGGGAGGGATTAGAGGGCAGGAGTGAGGGTGTACAGGTCGGGAGGAGGGGTTTAGAGGGCAGGAGTGAGGGTGTACAGGTCGGGAGGGAGGGGATTAAAGTGCAGGAGTGAGGGTGTACAGGTCGGGAGGAGGGGTTTAGAGGGCAGGAGTGAGGGTGTACAGGTTGGGAGGAGGGATTAGAGGGCAGGAGTGAGGGTGTACAGGTCGGGAGGAGGGGTTTAGAGGGCAGGAGTGAGGGTGTACAGGTTAGGAGGAGGGATTAGAGGGCAGGAGTGAGGGTGTACAGGTCGGGAGGAGGGGATTAGAGGGCAGGAGTGAGGGTGTACAGGTCGGGAGGGAGGGGATTAAAGTGCAGGAGTGAGGGTGTACAGGTCGGGAGGGATTAGAGGGCAGGAGTGAGGGTGTACAGGTCGGGAGGAGGGGATTAGAGGGCAGGAGTGAGGGTGTACAGGTCGGGAGGGATTAGAGGGCAGGAGTGAGGGTGTACAGGTCGGGAGGAGGGATTAGAGGGCAGGAGTGAGGGTGTACAGGTCGGGAGGAGGGATTAGAGGGCAGGAGTGAGGGTGTACAGGTCGGGAGGGATTAGAGGGCAGGAGTGAGGGTGTACAGGTCGGGAGGGATTAGAGGGCAGGAGTGAGGGTGTACAGGTCGAGAGGAGGGGATTAGAGGGCAGGAGTGAGGGTGTACAGGTTGGGAGGAGGGATTAGAGGGCAGGAGTGAGGGTGTACAGGTTGGGAGGAGGGGATTAGAGGGCAGGAGTGAGGGTGTACAGGTTGGGAGGAGGGATTAGAGGGCAGGAGTGAGGGTGTACAGGTCGGGAGGGATTAGAGGGCAGGAGTGAGGGTGCACAGGTCGGGAGGGATTAGAGGGCAGGAGTGAGGGTGTACAGGTCGGGAGGGATTAGAGGGCAGGAGTGAGGGTGTACAGGTCGGGAGGAGGGGTTTAGAGGGCAGGAGTGAGGGTGTACAGGTTGGGAGGAGGGATTAGAGGGCAGGAGTGAGGGTGTACAGGTTGGGAGGAGGGATTAGAGGGCAGGAGTGAGGGTGTACAGGTTGGGAGGAGGGATTAGAGGGCAGGAGTGAGGGTGTACAGGCCGGGAGGGATTAGAGGGCAGGAGTGAAGGTGTACATGTCTGGAGGAGGGATTAGAGGGCAGGAGTGAGGGTGTACAGGTTGGGAGGGATTAGAGGGCAGGAGTGAGGGTGTACAGGTTGGGAGGAGGGATTAGAGGGCAGGAGTGAGGGTGTACAGGTCGGGTGGGAGGGGATTAGAGGGCAGGAGTGAGGGCGTACAGGTCGGGAGGAGGGTTTTAGAGGGCAGGAGTGAGGGCGTGCAGGTCGGGAGGAGGGATTAGAGGGCAGGAGTGAGGGCGTACAGGTCGGGAGGAGGGGTTTAGAGGGCAGGAGTGAGGGTGTACAGGTCAGGAGGGAGGGGATTAGAGGGCAGGAGTGAGGGTGTACAGGTCGGGAGGGATTAGAGGGCAGGAGTGAGGGTGTATAGGGAGGGAGGGATTAGAGGGCAGGAGTGAGGGTGTACAGGTCGGGGGGAGGGATTAGAGGGCAGGAGTGAGGGTGTACAGGTCGGGAGGGAGGGATTAGAGGGTAGGAGTGAGGGTGTACAGGTCGGGAGGGAGGGATTAGAGGGCAGGAGAGAGGGTGTACAGGTCGGGGGGAGGGATTAGAGGGCAGGAGTGAGGGTGCACAGGTCGGGAGGGATTAGAGGGCAGGAGTGAGGGTGTACAGGTCGGGAGGAGGGGTTTAGAGGGCAGGAGTGAGGGTGTACAGGTCGGGAGGGAGGGGATTAAAGTGCAGGAGTGAGGGTGTACAGGTCGGGAGGAGGGGTTTAGAGGGCAGGAGTGAGGGTGTACAGGTTGGGAGGAGGGATTAGAGGGCAGGAGTGAGGGTGTACAGGTCGGGAGGAGGGGTTTAGAGGGCAGGAGTGAGGGTGTACAGGTTAGGAGGAGGGATTAGAGGGCAGGAGTGAGGGTGTACAGGTCGGGAGGAGGGGATTAGAGGGCAGGAGTGAGGGTGTACAGGTCGGGAGGGAGGGGATTAAAGTGCAGGAGTGAGGGTGTACAGGTCGGGAGGGATTAGAGGGCAGGAGTGAGGGTGTACAGGTCGGGAGGAGGGGATTAGAGGGCAGGAGTGAGGGTGTACAGGTCGGGAGGGATTAGAGGGCAGGAGTGAGGGTGTACAGGTCGGGAGGAGGGATTAGAGGGCAGGAGTGAGGGTGTACAGGTCGGGAGGGATTAGAGGGCAGGAGTGAGGGTGTACAGGTTGGGAGGGATTAGAGGGCAGGAGTGAGGGTGTACAGGTCGAGAGGAGGGGATTAGAGGGCAGGAGTGAGGGTGTACAGGTTGGGAGGAGGGATTAGAGGGCAGGAGTGAGGGTGTACAGGTTGGGAGGAGGGGATTAGAGGGCAGGAGTGAGGGTGTACAGGTTGGGAGGAGGGATTAGAGGGCAGGAGTGAGGGTGTACAGGTCGGGAGGGATTAGAGGGCAGGAGTGAGGGTGCACAGGTCGGGAGGGATTAGAGGGCAGGAGTGAGGGTGTACAGGTCGGGAGGGATTAGAGGGCAGGAGTGAGGGTGTACAGGTCGGGAGGAGGGGTTTAGAGGGCAGGAGTGAGGGTGTACAGGTTGGGAGGAGGGATTAGAGGGCAGGAGTGAGGGTGTACAGGTTGGGAGGAGGGATTAGAGGGCAGGAGTGAGGGTGTACAGGTTGGGAGGAGGGATTAGAGGGCAGGAGTGAGGGTGTACAGGCCGGGAGGGATTAGAGGGCAGGAGTGAAGGTGTACATGTCTGGAGGAGGGATTAGAGGGCAGGAGTGAGGGTGTACAGGTTGGGAGGGATTAGAGGGCAGGAGTGAGGGTGTACAGGTTGGGAGGAGGGATTAGAGGGCAGGAGTGAGGGTGTACAGGTCGGGTGGGAGGGGATTAGAGGGCAGGAGTGAGGGCGTACAGGTCGGGAGGAGGGTTTTAGAGGGCAGGAGTGAGGGCGTGCAGGTCGGGAGGAGGGATTAGAGGGCAGGAGTGAGGGCGTACAGGTCGGGAGGAGGGGTTTAGAGGGCAGGAGTGAGGGTGTACAGGTCGGGAGGGAGGGGATTAGAGGGCAGGAGTGAGGGTGTACAGGTTGGGAGGGAGGGGATTAGAGGGCAGGAGTGAGGGTGTACAGGTTGGGAGGAGGGATTAGAGGGCAGGAGTGAGGGTGTACAGGTCGGGAGGGAGGGGATTAGAGGACAGGAGTGAGGGTGTACAGGTCGGGAGGGAGGTATTAGAGGGCAGGAGTGAGGGTGTACAGGTCGGGAGGAGGGTCTTAGAGGGCAGGTGTGAGGGCGTGCAGGTCGGGAGGAGGGATTAGAGGGCAGGAGTGAGGGCGTACAGGTCGGGAGGAGGGGTTTAGAGGGCAGGAGTGAGGGTGTACAGGTCGGGAGGGAGGGGATTAGAGGGCAGGAGTGAGGGTGTACAGGTTGGGAAGAGGGATTAGAGGGCAGGAGTGAGGGTGTACAGGTCGGGAGGGAGGGGATTAGAGGACAGGAGTGAGGGTGTACAGGTTGGGAGGGGATTAGAGGGCAGGAGTGAGGGTGTACAGGTCGGGAGGGATTAGAGGGCAGGAGTGAGGGTGTACAGGTCGGGAGGAGGGGTTTAGAGGGCAGGAGTGAGGGTGTACAGGTCGGGAGGGAGGGGATTAAAGTGCAGGAGTGAGGGTGTACAGGTCGGGAGGAGGGGTTTAGAGGGCAGGAGTGAGGGTGTACAGGTTGGGAGGAGGGATTAGAGGGCAGGAGTGAGGGTGTACAGGTCGGGAGGAGGGGCTTAGAGGGCAGGAGTGAGGGTGTACAGGTCGGGAGGGAGGGGATTAGAGGGCAGGAGTGAGGGTGTACAGGTCGGGAGGGAGGGGATTAAAGTGCAGGAGTGAGGGTGTACAGGTCGGGAGGAGGGGTTTAGAGGGCAGGAGTGAGGGTGTACAGGTTGGGAGGAGGGATTAGAGGGCAGGAGTGAGGGTGTACAGGTCGGGAGGAGGGGTTTAGAGGGCAGGAGTGAGGGTGTACAGGTCGGGAGGAGGGGTTTAGAGGGCAGGAGTGAGGGTGTACAGGTCGGGAGGAGGGGATTAGAGGGCAGGAGTGAGGGTGTACAGGTCGGGAGGGAGGGGATTAGAGGGCAGGAGTGAGGGTGTACAGGTCGGGAGGAGGGGATTAGAGGGCAGGAGTGAGGGTGTACAGGTCGGGAGGAGGGGATTAGAGGGCAGGAGTGAGGGTGTACAGGTCGGGAGGGAGGGGATTTGAGGGCAGGAGTGAGGGTGTACAGGTCGGGAGGAGGGGCTTAGAGGGCAGGAGCGAGGGCGTGCAGGGTGAGGGAGGGAGGCCTTAGATAAGGGGGCTCATTCTCACCGATGCCCGGGATGATGTGGAACTCCTGGTTGACGCGCTTATCCACAGCTGTGGTGATGATACGTACTCGCGGGAACGCATACGCCACCGAGTGTACGCCCATTTCTGCCATCAGCAACGACAGCAGGAAGATCTTCTCCTCCTGGACATCGTGATCCTGCACACAGAGACATGTATGAGGCATGGAGGACACGCTACTGGGCGTCACACGTTAGTGGAGAGGGGCGTGGACCAATGGATCTACAGTGTTACTGGCGACAGTCACTGGGTCCACACCAAATGGTCGATAGGGTCAAAAAGTCGACACATTGTTATTTTCGGCCAAAAATCTTGTACATCTCATGTTATGTAGCCACCATCAGTACAGACGTGTACCCTCACCGCGCTGCGCTCGCCACAGGTTACTATTCCCTATAGCTGTACACATGGATAGTAATACAAGCAAATGCTGAGAAAACATGAAACCCCCCCAAAAACATTGTCATGATGTCTATCTACTGAAAAGGGATATTATATATTTATTTATATATATATATATATATATATATATATATATATATATATATATATATATACATATACACACATATATATATATAATAAGAATTTACTTACCGATAATTCTATTTCTCGTAGTCCGTAGTGGATGCTGGGGACTCCGTCAGGACCATGGGGAATAGCGGCTCCGCAGGAGACAGGGCACAAAAATAAAGCTTTAGGATTAGGTGGTGTGTACTGGCTCCTCCCCCTATGACCCTCCTCCAAGCCTCAGTTAGGATACTGTGCCCGGACGAGCGTACACAATAAGGAAGGATATTGAATCCCGGGTAAGACTCATACCAGCCACACCAATCACACCGTATAACTTGTGATCTGAACCCAGTTAACAGTATGACAAACGTAGGAGCCTCTGAACAGACGGCTCACAACAAATAACAACCCGATTTTTTTGTAACAATAACTATGTACAAGTATTGCAGACAATCCGCACTTGGGATGGGCGCCCAGCATCCACTACGGACTACGAGAAATAGAATTATCGGTAAGTAAATTCTTATTTTCTCTAACGTCCTAAGTGGATGCTGGGGACTCCGTCAGGACCATGGGGATTATACCAAAGCTCCCAAACGGGCGGGAGAGTGCGGATGACTCTGCAGCACCGAATGAGAGAACTCAAGGTCCTCCTCAGCCAGGGTATCAAATTTGTAGAATTTTGCAAACGTGTTTGCCCCTGACCAAGTAGCAGCTCGGCAGAGTTGTAATGCCGAGACCCCCCCGGGCAGCCGCCCAGGATGAGCCCACTTTCCTTGTGGAATGGGCCTTGACAGATTTAGGTTGTGGCAAGCCTGCCACAGAATGTGCAAGTTGAATTGTGCTACAAATCCAACGAGCAATCGTCTGCTTAGAAGCAGGAGCACCCATCTTGTTGGGTGCATACAATATAAACAGTGAGTCAGACTTTCTGACTCCAGCCGTTCCTGAAATATATATTTTCAATGCCCGGACCACGTCCAACAACTTGGAATCCTCCAAATCGTTAGTAGCCGCAGGCACCACAATAGGTTGGTTCAGGTGAAACGCTGACACCACCTTAGGCAGAAAATGAGGACGCGTCCGCAGTTCTGCCCTGTCCGTATGGAAAATCAGATATGGGCTCTTATATGATAAAGCCGCCAATTCTGATACTCTCCTGGCTGAAGCCAGGGCCAGTAGCATGGTTACTTTCCATGTAAGATACTTCATCTCCACCGATTTGAGCGGCTCAAACCAATGGGATTTGAGAAAATCCAAGACTACATTAAGATCCCACGGTGCCACTGGGGGCACAACCGGGGGCTGTATATGTAGTACTCCTTTTACAAAAGTCTGGACTTCAGGAACTGAAGCCAATTCTTTCTGGAAGAAAATCGACAGGGCCGAAATTTGAACCTTAATGGACCCCAATTTGAGGCCCATAGACAATCCTGTTTGCAGGAAATGTAGGAATCGACCCAGTTGAAATTCCTCCGTGGGGGCCTTCCTGGCCTCACACCACGCAACATATTTCCTCCAAATGCGGTGATAATGTTGTGCAGTCACCTCCTTCCTGGCCTTTACCAGTGTAGGAATGACCTCTTCCGGAATGCCTTTTTCCTTTAGAATTCGGCGTTCAACCGCCATGCCGTCAAACGCAGCCGCTGTAAGTCTTGGAATAGACACGGTCCCTGCTGAAGCAGGTCCCGTCTTAGAGGTAGAGGCCACGGATCCTCCGTGAGCATCTCTTGAAGTTCCGGGTACCAAGTTCTTCTTGGCCAATCCGGAGCCACTAGTATCGTTCTTACTCCCTTTTGCCGTATAATTCTCAGTACTTTTGGTATGAGAGGCAGAGGAGGGAACACATACACTGACTGGAACACCCACGGTGTTACCAGAGCGTCCACAGCTATTGCCTGAGGATCTCTTGACCTGGCGCAATACCTGTCCAGTTTTTTGTTGAGGCGGGACGCCATCATATCCACCATTGGTTTTTCCCAACGGTTCACAATCATGTGGAAGACTTCTGGATGAAGTCCCCACTCTCCCGGGTGTAGATCGTGTCTGCTGAGGAAGTCTGCTTCCCAGTTGTCCACTCCCGGAATGAATACTGCTGACAGTGCTATCACATGATCTTCCGCCCAGCGAAGAATCCTTGCAGCTTCTGCCATTGCTGTCCTGCTTCTTGTGCCGCCCTGTCTGTTTACGTGGGCGACTGCCGTGATGTTGTCCGACTGGATCAACACCGGCTGACCCTGAAGCAGGGGTTTTGCCAGACTTAGAGCATTGTAAATCGCTCTTAGCTCCAGTATATTTATGTGAAGCGACATCTCCAGGCTTGACCATACTCCCTGGAAGTTTCTTCCTTGTGTGACCGCTCCCCAGCCTCTCAGACTGGCATCCGTGGTCACCAGGACCCAGTCCTGTATGCCGAATCTGCGGCCCTCTAACAGATGAGCACTCTGCAACCACCACAGAAGAGACACCCTTGTCCGTGGCGATAAGGTTATCCGCTGATGCATCTGCAGATGCGATCCGGACCATTTGTCCAGCAGATCCCACTGAAAAGTTCGTGCGTGGAATCTGCCGAATGGAATCGCTTCGTAAGAAGCCACCATCTTTCCCAGGACTCTTGTGCATTGATGCACAGACACTGTCCCTGGTTTTAGGAGGTTCCTGACAAGTTCGGATAACTCCCTGGCTTTCTCCTCCGGAAGAAACACCTTTTTCTGAACCGTGTCCAGAATCATTCCCAGGAACAGCAGACGTGTCGTCGGGGTCAACTGAGATTTTGGAAAATTCAGAATCCACCCGTGTTGTTGCAGCACTAGTTGGGTTAGTGCTACTCCGTCTTCCAGCTGTTCTCTGGATCTTGCCCTTATCAGGAGATCGTCCAAGTAAGGGATAATTAATACGCCTCTTCTTCGTAGAAGGATCATCATTTCGGCCATTACCTTGGTAAAGACCCGAGGTGCCGTGGACAATCCAAACGGCAGCGTCTGAAACTGATAATGACAGTTTTGCACCACGAACCTGAGGTACCCTTGATGTGAAGGGCAAATTGGGACATGCAGGTAAGCGTCCTTTATGTCCAGGGACACCATAAAGTCCCCTTCTTCCAGATTCGCTATCACTGCTCTGAGTGACTCCATCTTGAACTTGAATTTTTGTATGTACAGGTTCAAAGATTTGAGATTTAGAATAGGTCTTACCGAGCCGTCCGGCTTCGGTACCACAAATAGCGTGGAGTAATACCCCTTTCCCTGTTGTAGGAGGGGTACCTTGACTATCACCTGCTGAGCAAACTGCTTGTGAATGGCTTCCAATACCGTCGCCCTGTCCGAGGGAGACGTTGGCAAAGCAGACTTTAGGAACCGGCGAGGGGGAGACTTCTCGAATTCCAACCTGTAACCCTGAGATACTACCTGTAGAATCCAGGGATCCACCTGTGAGCAAGCCCACTGTGCGCTGAAATTCTTGAGTCGACCCCCCACCGTTCCTGAGTCTGCTTGTAAGGCCCCAGCGTCATGCTGAGGGCTTTGCAGAACCCTGGGAGGGCTTCTGTTCCTGGGCAGGGGCTGCTTGCTGCCCTCTCTTACCCCTTCCTCTGCCCCGAGGCAGATATGACTGTCCTTTTGTCCGCTTGTTCTTATAGGAACGAAAGGACTGCGGCTGAAAAGACGGTGTCTTTTTCTGTTGGGAGGGGGTCTGAGGTAAAAAAGTGGATTTTCCGGCAGTTGCCGTAGCCACCAGATCCGATAGACCGACGCCAAATAATTCCTCCCCTTTATACGGCAATACTTCCATATGTCGTTTGGAATCCGCATCACCTGACCACTGTCGCGTCCATAAACTCCTTCTGGCAGATATGGACATCGCATTTACTCTCGATGCCAGAGTGCAAATATCTCTCTGCGCATCTCGCATATAAAGGAAAGCATCCTTTAATTGCTCTATAGTCAATAAAATACTGTCCCTATCCAGGGTATCAATATTTTCAGTCAGGGAATCCAACCAGACGACCCCAGCACTGCACATCCAGGCTGAGGCGATGGCTGGTCGCAGTATAACACCAGTATGAGTGTATATACTTTTCAGGGTAGTTTCCAGCCTCCTATCAGCTGGATCCTTGAGGGCGGCCCTATCAGGAGACGGTAACGCCACTTGTTTTGATAAGCGTGTGAGCGCCTTATCCACCCTAGGGGGTGTTTCCCAGCGCGCCCTAACCTCTGGCGGGAAAGGGTATAATGCTAATAACTTTTTTGAAATTAGCATTTTTCTATCTGGGTTAACCCACGCTTCATCACATACATCATTTAATTCCTCTGATTCAGGAAAAACTACAGGTAGTTTTTTCACCCCCCACATAATACCCCTTTTTGTGGTACTTGTAGTATCAGAGATATGTTAGCAAAAGAAAAAGAGAGACTCTGTGTTGGGGCACGCTTGAAAAACTAAAACTTAACTTTTAATTATAGCATGATAAAATTTATGGTACACAGTTCAACACACATATAGTTTATAACATTTAAGAAGAAAAAATATAATAATAAATAATTCTCACTTTAAGAAGTAATAATTTTGGAGTAATAATTTTCCAAATGATATTATTATTTGTGGTGACAGTGACACCTGAGATGAAAATATTAAGAAATCTGTTTCTGCATAGGAGAAAATTCTTCCAATGCCTGTTATAATGGTGTGTCCTGGTAACGATTAATCTGCTATTTCAAAATCTAGAAATTTATGAGTCAAAAATAGCAATATGCCAAAGAACTCTAGATGAGTGTATGATCAGAAGGAAAATTCTATAAGAAGGAGGAAAATTAGGAATGAAAAGTGGTAATGGTCAAAGGTTGCTCCACCACCTCTACTTTTCACACAGAGATATTTATTACTGCTCCTAATATTCCCTGGAAGTCTCCCATCCAGGTACTGATCAGGCTAATCACTGCTTAGCTTCCAAGATCAGACGAGATTGGGCGTAGCCAGTGAGATATGGCAGTAATATCACATAGATTGTGAAGAGAGAATGTATGGTTATTGACATATACCTGTTAGGGTACTTCTGCTGTCCATTAATACGCACAGTTATCCTGTTACTTTAAGCATTGCAGGATAGTTATTTAACTGTCGTCAGGATGAGAGAGTACCGAACCAGTAAGTTTCAGGAAACGTATAGGTTCAGAGCCCGTCTTCTGCTGTCCACTGTCATATAATTTAATACAGCGGACAGTGGATGAGAGAGGCGGGTTTATCTGTGCCTATTGAATAAAAGTATGAAACTACACAGATATCTTAAGATTTCTTATAATAGTGCATATTCCCAGTACATACTATTAATCCTAATAGTGGTATGCAAGGAGATTTTCGCTATTAGCAATGCCCCTGAATTAATGCAGAGGAAGTTCAAAAGACAATTATAAGTGATATCTGAAACTATACGTAATAATCTGAAATTTTGTCTCACTAACTGGAGTATGGGAGTGAGAGAGAAAAAAAAAAAAGGAATTATGAAATAAGGTAAAGTAACCTAACACTATGAATAATAAATAGCAGATTTGGCAAAAATTAAACAATTAAGGACAAAACATTTTTTTGTGTCAAATATACGATACCAGGAGGTGAGTGGGCTGAACCGTGCACTGTTCAGCACCACTAGTCACAGACGGCCGTTTCACCTGGAGGTGGCTTGTTCACTGTGTGAAGTGATAGTGGAAGAAGGTCTATTTAAGGCAAAAAGGAAGGGGTGGTCTAAGAATTTGGGAGTGGTCTAAGAAGTTTGGACCAATCTCTGAGAAGAGGGAATTTAGAATGCGTGATGTCACTCAGACATCCTGCATATCACTTCCGGTTTTAAATTCGGAAGATGTTATTGTAAATCTGCATGGAGCCATGTATAGGGTTAAATAGTGCTTATGATATGGCACTAGAGAGGATAGTATTTAGAATTAATTACTAGGGCCGAGATCGAAGTATTGGCTCTATTGCCATTAGTTTAGCAGTCACTGGAGTTGTCAAGGACGCGTTCCTGGATACGGTAACGTCATTTCCGGTCGAAAAGACCGGAAGTGGCGTTGATTGCCGTTATACTGGGTTCGTGTAAGGCTCAAATGAGAAGATCACATGGGGCTGAGGATAACTGGATATGGGTCACTAATAAAGTGAGGGGGTATATATAAAATAGGATGGTGTGGCCACACTAGGAGAGAATACTCCGTGATCTGCGATGGCATGAGTGTACCGTCTTACAGGAAATGTTCAGTGGCGTCACTTCCTGTTTATATCTCAGCATTCCCAGTCTACAGACTTGTGTGGGGATATATCAGGAGATGGACACATTGCTTCCGGTTTAGAAGGCCGGAAGTAGTGAAAGTGTGACCTTTAATAGGGCTGTTTAAATGGTAGTTGTAGACTGGGGATAGCTAATAAGGCCTGCGGAATACTGTAGGAATGTAAAATTTAGTGTTTAGATGTCCCTATTGGTGGGACCATGTACGAAGTAAAAACTCCGTGACCGGAAGTAGCGTCGGAGCAGTAAAAGCTCCGTGACCGGAAGTGGCGTCGGAGCGCATAGTTCAGAGAGAGGCTTGGCTACATAATTTCTGTTCTAAAAGGACAGGAAGGGCTGTGTGTAACCATAATTGTGGACAGAAACAAAAACAAAAACAAAAACCCAAACGGAAGCAAAAACAAAAACCAAAATTGTAAAGGTGATCTATCAATAATGTTTAAGTTATGTTGATTGCTGAGCAACCATAAGGTAAATATAATAAAATAATATAATAAAATAAAAATAAAATAAAAATAAATAAAATAAAAATAAAAATAAAATTAATAATAATAATAATAATAATAATTACTGCTCCGACGCTACTTCCGGTCACTTCGATACTTCGATCTCGGCCCTAGTAATTAATTCTAAATACTATCCTCTCTAGTGCCATATCATAAGCACTATTTAACCCTATACATGGCTCCATGCAGATTTACAATAACATCTTCCGAATTTAAAACCGGAAGTGATATGCAGGATGTCTGAGTGACATCACGCATTCTAAATTCCCTCTTCTCAGAGATTGGTCCAAACTTCTTAGACCACTCCCAAATTCTTAGACCACCCCTTCCTTTTTGCCTTAAATAGACCTTCTTCCACTATCACTTCACACAGTGAACAAGCCACCTCCAGGTGAAACGGCCGTCTGTGACTAGTGGTGCTGAACAGTGCACGGTTCAGCCCACTCACCTCCTGGTATCGTATATTTGACACAAAAAAATGTTTTGTCCTTAATTGTTTAATTTTTGCCAAATCTGCTATTTATTATTCATAGTGTTAGGTTACTTTACCTTATTTCATAATTCCTTTTTTTTTTTTTCTCTCTCACTCCCATACTCCAGTTAGTGAGACAAAATTTCAGATTATTACGTATAGTTTCAGATATCACTTATAATTGTCTTTTGAACTTCCTCTGCATTAATTCAGGGGCATTGCTAATAGCGAAAATCTCCTTGCATACCACTATTAGGATTAATAGTATGTACTGGGAATATGCACTATTATAAGAAATCTTAAGATATCTGTGTAGTTTCATACTTTTATTCAATAGGCACAGATAAACCCGCCTCTCTCATCCACTGTCCGCTGTATTAAATTATATGACAGTGGACAGCAGAAGACGGGCTCTGAACCTATACGTTTCCTGAAACTTACTGGTTCGGTACTCTCTCATCCTGACGACAGTTAAATAACTATCCTGCAATGCTTAAAGTAACAGGATAACTGTGCGTATTAATGGACAGCAGAAGTACCCTAACAGGTATATGTCAATAACCATACATTCTCTCTTCACAATGTATGTGATATTACTGCCATATCTCACTGGCTACGCCCAATCTCGTCTGATCTTGGAAGCTAAGCAGTGATTAGCCTGATCAGTACCTGGATGGGAGACTTCCAGGGAATATTAGGAGCAGTAATAAATATCTCTGTGTGAAAAGTAGAGGTGGTGGAGCAACCTTTGACCATTACCACTTTTCATTCCTAATTTTCCTCCTTCTTATAGAATTTTCCTTCTGATCATACACTCATCTAGAGTTCTTTGGCATATTGCTATTTTTGACTCATAAATTTCTAGATTTTGAAATAGCAGATTAATCGTTACCAGGACACACCATTATAACAGGCATTGGAAGAATTTTCTCCTATGCAGAAACAGATTTCTTAATATTTTCATCTCAGGTGTCACTGTCACCACAAATAATAATATCATTTGGAAAATTATTACTCCAAAATTATTACTTCTTAAAGTGAGAATTATTTATTATTATATTTTTTCTTCTTAAATGTTATAAACTATATGTGTGTTGAACTGTGTACCATAAATTTTATCATGCTATAATTAAAAGTTAAGTTTTAGTTTTTCAAGCGTGCCCCAACACAGAGTCTCTCTTTTTCTTTTGCTAACATTAACATGTACTATTGACTCTGGGTGCACCACCAACCACAGTAACTCCTTAAAGACCTATACAGGCATTTCGCATGCATATGCACTGTTGGTTTACAAGGTACAAATTTCATAAAAGCCCATTACACAAAAAAATTCTTTTAGGGTCCTGTGCGGCACCAAACTGTCCTTTTTCAGTATCAGAGATATGCAAAGCCTCCTTCATTGCCGTGATCATATAACGTGTGGCCCTACTTGAAAATACGTTTGTTTCATCACCGTCGACACTAGATTCAGTGTCTGTGTCGACCGACTGAGGTAAAGGGCGCTTTACAGCCCCTGACGGTGTCTGAGACGCCTGGGCAGGTACTAACTGGTTTGCCGGCCATCTCATGTCGTCAACTGATTTTTGTAATGTGCTGACATTATCACGTAATTCCATAAACAAAGCCATCCATTCCGGTGTCGACTCCCTGGGGGGTGACATCACCATTATCGGCAATTGCTCTGCCTCCACGCCAACATCGTCCTCATACATGTCGACACACACGTACCGACACACAGCAGACACACAGGGAATGCTCTTGTCGAAGACAGGACCCCACTAGCCCTTTGGGGAGACAGAGGGAGAGTTTGCCAGCACACACCCAAGCGCTATAATATATATGGGAACAACCCTATATAAGTGTTGTTCCTTATAGCCGCTTAAATATATAAAAATATCGCCAAAATATGCCCCCCCTCTCTGTTTTACCCTGTTTCTGTAGTGCAGTGCAGGGGAGAGTCCTGGGAGCCTTCCTCACAGCGGAGCTGAGCAGGAAAATGGCGCTGTGTGCTGAGGAGAATAAGCCCCGCCCCCTATTCCGGCGGGCTTTTCTCCCGGAGTTTTAGACATTTGGCATGGGTTAAATACATACATATAGCCTTAATGGCTATATGTGATGTATTCTTTTGCCATAAAAGGTATTATATATTGCTGCCCAGGGCGCCCCCAGCAGCGCCCTGCACCCTCCGTGACCGTCTGGTGTGAAGTGTGTGACAACAATGGCGCACAGCTGCAGTGCTGTGCGCTACCTTCATGAAGACTGAAGAGCCTTCTGCCGCCTGTTTCCGGACCTTCAATCTTCAGCATCTGCAAGGGGGGTCGGCGGCGCGGCTCCGGGACGAACCCCAGGGTGAGACCTGTGTTCCGACTCCCTCTGGAGCTAATGGTGTCCAGGAGCCTAAGAATCCAATCCATCCTGCACGCAGGTGAGTTGAAATTCTCTCCCCTAAGTCCCTCGATGCAGTGAGCCTGTTGCCAGCAGGACTCACTGAAAATAAAAAACCTAAAAACTTTTTCTAAGCAGCTCTGTAGGAGAGCCACCTAGATTGCACCCTGCTCGGACGGGCACAAAAACCTAACTGAGGCTTGGAGGAGGGTCATAGGGGGAGGAGCCAGTACACACCATGTGATCCTAAAGCTTTATTTTTGTGCCCTGTCTCCTGCGGAGCCGCTATTCCCCATGGTCCTGACGGAGTCCCCAGCATCCACTTAGGACGTTAGAGAAATATATATATATACACACACACACACACACACACACACACACACACACATAGATAGAGATATAGATAGATAGATATATCTCATTCACAGAGACGATGCACTGTGACCTTTACACTGTATACAGGACCCATAGGTGCCAGTGAGCTGCAGGCCATACACTATGTGGTCAGGGCACCCATCAATCACACCGGAGCTTAACCGCCTACATGCACTCGCAGACAGTGGTGTAAGTCTGTGACCAGGATTGGCTAGAGACAATGATGTCACATGGGGGAGGGGTAGCATGGCCGCAGGTTGGGTGATCTGAGCAGCAGGCTACATACACCCGACTCTCACCGGACTGTTCTACTTACTGCTATATCCTTTTCTCTCAGTCCATCTGGGGATCACTGGACCATGGGGATGCAGGCTGACCATAAGAGCCGGCACTTCATTACACTAGTATAACTTTAAAAGAGCGTCTCCTCCCCTCAGAGCCCCTCCCCTCACCTCAGAGCCGCTCCTCTCCTCTCCCCTCGGAGCCCCTCCCCTCACCTCAGAGCCGCTTCCCTCCCCTCCTTTGGAGCCCTTTACCTCAAAGCCCCTTCCCTCACATCAGAGCCGCTCCCCTCCCCTGGAGGCCCTTACCTTAGAGCCCCTTCCCTCAGAGCCCCTCCCCTCACATCAGAGCCCCTCCCCTCTGCAGCCCATGGTCTTCAGCACAACTTCAAAAGAAGCCCTAAACCAAGGGTGAGCCACACGGCTAGGAATGTGTGGATACCGGGCACTAAAGGACTACCCGCAGAGGAAGGAAGCCAGCATAGAGATAACATAGAGAGACCGTGTACTGCTTTGCGGTCTAGGCTGCTCTCTACCGGCCCTGCACAGGTACAATCCCACTCTGACCAACATGGAGGCTAGACCTGCTGCGTTTCCAACGTGGGCCGGGTAACCTGTCTAACCTAACCTGGTGCCTCCGAGCTCAACCAGAGCCACCAGCCTGATGCTGTACTTAATGTGGACACCCGATCAGCACAGCTCAATGGGGGCCAGTTCCTAGTCTGCTAATACAGCAATAGCCCTAGCCTCCCAAATAAATAACTGGGATTAGCAACCTGCCCATGTACACGCACACTTACACACTAGGGTTCATTTTAACCTACCAGTATATTTTTGGATACACACTAGGGTCAATTTGAAGGAGGAGGAAACTGGAGTAACCGGAGGAAAGCCACGCAAGCACGGTGAGACTATACAAACTCCACACAGATAGAGTAATGTCACCATGACCTCAGTCCTGTAAGGCAGCAATGCTAGCCATCACACCATCAACTGCTAGCCGCCAAATAATTAGCAAAGCCAAAACAGCCTGACCACTGTAAGCAGACCACTGTGAAGACCAAACCGAAGAGTCAGGAAACAGAAACGGACGTTCGTTCAGAATAGGCACCGGGAGAAGACGACGTCAGGGAGTCCCAACACATAGGGCATCATAACAGCACGCGTGCCCAGAAAAGAACACAGACGGACTCGGACCTTGTACTTGTGCAGAAAATGTTGATGACACAAACCCTGAGCCATCCAGGCTTCATGGCGCAACAGGAGGCAGTCATATACATGAACTCGCAGTCATATACACCAACTCCCTCTTGAAAATGCGGAGAGAAAAACACAAAACTTAGGAAAGAGATATTCGGTTGTGTATGCCCTTAAAGATCCTACGGGGGAGTAGGGCAACTGAGACTCCCATTCAGGAACACGCATGTGGAATAGGCTCGGTACCAAGGCAGTGTAGAGAGCAGCTAAGAGTCCAACTTCAGAATTAGAAGCACTTGCCAGCGAAGGACACAACTGGCCAGTGCTAGTCCACATTGTGAGACCCAGAACACAGTAGTAACAACTAGCCCATCTAGATGACAAACTCCAGAAAAACCAACCCAGTCTCTGCAGAAACCAGCCCAGAGACTGAACAAAGAGAATGGACATCCAGAAGAACAGCTACCAATCCCTCTAGCTGAAGAGAAACTCTGGAAAAACCAACCAATGTAAGCAGAGCTGAGCCTACCATGGAACACAATAAAAAAGGAAGAAGTCGTCTGCAGGGGAGCTACAGGATGCGTGACTCCGATGCGGAGATATGGACACAAGCATAGACTCTGTCCAGCCGCACTGCTGACAAAAGACAACTGAGACCAAACCAAAGTTTATAAACGATAACCACGGTAACCTACCTGAGATTTAAAGCACCCATAACCACCGGAACAATGGCCACCTACAATGATGCTAGCAGACATCCCAGGATGTTTCCCCAGGGTGTAGACATGGCTCAGAAACGGACGACAGAAAGAAAGAAAGACAGGCCGCTATGAAAAGGGAGCCCTTAACCTGAGATGCTAGAATTCTTTATATAAGTACAGTAGTATTTAAATGTCATACGTCCTGTAGTATGTATCAATAGCATAATCTGACCATCAGCCAACCAGTAGTATAATATGTAGATGAGAAGCAATCCACAATTTAATGCCTCAGTCAGATTTCTTAACTACTATTCATTCCGTCCGTCATAAATAAGCCTCTTAAACCAGCACTGCATGTCCCACATAACAGTTAAGTAAATCAGGTGGTATCCTCTCATGCCCATTTGTACCCCAGACTGATTTCATATATTTTACCTATTACCATCATTATTACATATATATATATATATATATATATATATATATATATAGCTGTTATATCATCTTTTGGGACAAAGTAACAGGTCTGTTTTAGCCTAATTACTTCTAGCCCAAACGGCTAAAGTGCATAAAACAGCTGCTATAGCAGATAGATATCTATACTATACTGCTGGCCAGCTGATGGTCAGACTGTTATTAATATAGACCATAAGTTAAACAGCATTTAATACTATTATTTTTATACATAGATCTCTAGCTCTGGTTTTTTTAATCAATGCAACATATGTAGCTATCTTTCAAACTTGAGGATAAAATTACAAAATTATTTTTATTGCGCTACTCCCAACCAGATAGCTACACTGCACAAAATAACGGTGTTTGCGGATAGACACTATTTCTTTTGCAGTATGTAACACATGTGGCTATTTTTCAATCTTTGGGGCAAAGTAACAAAATGTGTTTCTATTCAGCTACTCCCAGCCAAATAACTACATTGCATAGAATAATGGCATTTACAGATAGACACCACTCCCCTTGCAGTAGGTTATTGCAGAGAGGTGCTGATTTTCTTGCAATAACAGGTAACTTTATAAAAATATCTATCACAACCAGTATATACTGTCAGAACAGGTTCTCTGTTGGATAAGAACATAAATAGGTAACACAAACAATAGTTGTTGTTATCACGTCTGCTATTTTTCGTAAAACTGTTCAACTTTAGATCAGAGTATGCCCACCATATACATGCCATTCTTGTAGTATAAAATACGCTTGTATTTATACAGTGATATTTACTATAATACGTCAGCATTTATCTAAGAACAAATAGCCAGAGCCATCAATTCTTTGTATATGTAAGCTATCAGTTTCAGCATAAATCCAGGGATATAGCAATACATTTATATTAGCCTAGCTACTTTAGCTTACAATAATATTGCTATCAATACCCAGGAATATCCTGCAGGGAGCCACAGGCAAGTAGCTACTCCAAGAGATCAGAATTTAGGAAAAGATCTCAAACACAGTGTTATTGGGCAGAAAATAATGCCATTCCATCTATCAATCTTTTCTGATATATTTTCGCTAAACTCGCATACATTCTACTCTTACTCTATGCACAATTAAGAACAATAGTGGTTGGAATGTGTAAAATTTAGGAGAGAAAAAGAGGGTAAGATTAATTTATTATCTATATTTCCAGGCAGCCAAATCACTGTTTCCATGTCTGCTTTGAAAAGAAAGTGTGTTTGCTCATTCGGTGCTGCAGAGTCATCCGCACTCTCCCGCCCGTTTGGGAGCTTTGGTATAATCCCCATGGTCCTTACGGAGTCCCCAGCATCCACTAGGACGTTAGAAAAAATAAGATTTTACTCACCGGTAAATCTATTTTCTCGTAGTCCGTAGTGGATGCTGGGGACTCCGTAAGGACCATGGGGAATAGACGGGCTCCGCAGGAGACTGGGCACTCTAAGAAAGTATTAGTACTACCTGGTGTGCCCTGGCTCCTCCCTCTATGCCCCTCCTCCAGACCTCAGTTAAGGAAACTGTGCCCGGAAGAGCTGACATTACAAGGAAAGGATTTTGGAATCCAGGGTAAGACTCATACCAGCCACACCAATCACACCGTACAACTTGTGATAACACATCCAGTTAACAGTATGAACAACAAACGAGCATCACTCAACGGATGCCACATAACATAACCCTTTGTTAAGCAATAACTATATACATGTATTGCAGAAAGTCCGCACTTGGGACGGGCGCCCAGCATCCACTACGGACTACGAGAAATAGATTTACCGGTGAGTAAAATCTTATTTTCTCTAACGTCCTAGTGGATGCTGGGGACTCCGTAAGGACCATGGGGATTATACCAAAGCTCCCAAACGGGCGGGAGAGTGCGGATGACTCTGCAGCACCGAATGAGCAAACACAAGGTCCTCCTCAGCCAGGGTATCAAACTTGTAGAACTTTGCAAAAGTGTTTGAACCTGACCAAGTAGCAGCTCGGCAAAGCTGTAATGCCGAGACCCCTCGGGCAGCCGCCCAAGAAGAGCCCACTTTCCTTGTGGAATGGGCTTTTACTGATTTTGGATGCGGCAAGCCAGCCGCAGAATGAGCCTGCTGAATCGTGTTACAAATCCAGCGAGCAATAGTTTGCTTTGAAGCAGGAGCACCCAGCTTGTTGGATGCATACAGGATAAACAGCGAGTCAGTTTTTCTGACTCCAGCCGTTCTGGCTACATAAATCTTCAAAGCCCTGACTACATCAAGCAACTTGGAATCCTCCAAGTCACGAGTAGCCCCAGGCACCACAATAGGTTGGTTCAAATGAAAGGATGACACCACCTTCGGCAGAAACTGCGGACGAGTCCGTAATTCTGCCCTGTCCATATGGAAAACCAGATAGGGGCTTTTACATGACAAAGCCGCCAATTCTGACACACGCCTAGCCGAAGCTAAGGCCAATAGCATGACCACCTTCCACGTGAGATACTTTAGCTCCACGGTCTTAAGTGGCTCAAACCAGTGGGATTTCAGGAAACCCAACACCACGTTGAGATCCCAAGGTGCCACAGGTGGCACAAAAGGGGGCTGAATATGCAGCACTCCCTTAACAAACGTCTGAACCTCAGGAAGAGAAGCCAGTTCTTTTTGAAAGAAAATGGATAGGGCTGAAATCTGGACCTTTATGGACCCCAATTTTAAGCCCATAGTCACTCCAGACTGTAGGAAGTGCAGGAACCGGCCCAGCTGGAATTCCTCCGTAGGGGCCTTCCTGGCCTCACACCAAGCAACATATTTTCGCCATATACGGTGATAGTGCTTTGCTGTCACGTCCTTCCTAGCCTTTATCAGCGTAGGAATAACTTCATCCGGAATGCCTTTTCCCGCTAGGATCCGGCGTTCAACCGCCATGCCGTCAAACGCAGCCGCGGTAAGTCTTGGTACAGACAGGGTCCCTGTTGCAACAAGTCCTGTCTGAGAAGCAGAGGCCATGGGTCCTCTGTGAGCATTTCTTGCAGTTCCGGGTACCAAGTCCTTCTTGGCCAATCCGGAACAATGAGTATTGTTCTCACTCCTCTTTTTCTTACGATTCTCAGCACCTTGGGTATGAGAGGAAGAGGAGGAAACACATAGACCGACTGGAACACCCACGGTGTTATTAGTGCGTCCACAGCTATCGCCTGAGGGTCCCTTGACCTGGCGCAATACCTTTTTAGCTTTTTGTTGAGGCGGGACGCCATCATGTCCACCTGTGGCAGTTCCCATCAATCTGCAATCTGCGTGAAGACTTCTTGATGAAGTCCCCACTCTCCCGGGTGGAGGTCGTGCCTGCTGAGGAAGTCTGCTTCCCAGTTGTCCACTCCCGGAATGAACACTGCTGACAGTGCTTGCACGTGATTCTCCGCCCAACGAAGAATCCTGGTGGCTTCCACCATTGCCACCCTGCTTCTTGTGCCGCCCTGGCGGTTTACATGGGCCACTGCGGTGATGTTGTCTGACTGAATCAGCACCGGTTGGTTTCGAAGCAGAGGCTCCGCTTGACTCAGGGCGTTGTATATGGCCCTTAGTTCCAGGATATTGATGTGCAGACAAGCCTCCTGACTTGACCACAGCCCTTGGAAGTTTCTTCCCTGAGTGACTGCCCCCCATCCTCGGAGGCTTGCATCCGTGGTCACCAGGACCCAGTCCTGTATGCCGAACCTGCGGCCCTCGAGAAGGTGAGCACTCTGCAGCCACCACAGAAGAGACACCCTGGCCCTGGGGGATAGGGTGAGCAGCCGATGCATCTGAAGATGCGATCCGGACCACTTGTCCAACAGATCCCACTGAAAGATCCTCGCATGGAACCTGCCGAAGGGAATGGCTTCGTATGACGCCACCATCTTTCCCAGGACTCGCGTGCAGTGATGCACCGACACCTGTTTCGGTTTTAGGAGGTCTCTGACTAGAGTCACGAGCTCCTGAGCCTTCTCCGCCGGGAGAAACACCTCCTTCTGGTCTGTGTCCAGAATCATGCCCAGGAAGGGCAGACGCGTCGTAGGAATCAGCTGCGACTTTGGAATATTTAGAATCCAGCCGTGCTGTTGCAACACTTCCTGAGAGAGTGCTACGCTGATCAGCAACTGCTCCCTGGACCTCGCCTTTATGAGGAGATCGTCCAAGTATGGGATAATTGTAACTCCTTGCTTTCGAAGGAGTATCATCATTTCCGCCATTACCTTGGTAAATATTCTCGGTGCCGTGGAGAGACTAAACGGCAACGTCTGGAATTGGTAATGACAGTCCTGTACCACAAACCTGAGGTACTCCTGATGAGGTGGATAAATGGGGACATGCAAGTAAGCATCCTTGATGTCCAGAGACACCATAAAATCCCCCTCTTCCAGGCTTGCAATGACCGCTCTGAGCGATTCCATTTTGAACTTGAATTTCTTCAGATAAATGTTCAGGGATTTTAAATTCAAAATGGGTCTGACCGAACCGTCCAGTTTCGGTACCACAAACATTGTGGAATAGTAACCCCTTCCCTGTTGAAGGAGGGGAACCTTTACCACCACCTGCTGGAGATATAACTTGTGAATTGCCGCTAACACTACCTCCCTTTCCTTGGGGGAAGCTGGCAGGGCCGATTTTAGGTAACGGTGAGGGGGCATCACTTCGAATTCCAGCTTGTATCCCTGAGACACAATCTGTATAGCCCAGGGATCCACCTGTGAACGAACCCACTGGTGGCTGAAATTTCGGAGACGCGCCCCCACCGCTCCCGGCTCCACCTGTGGAGCCCCAGCGTCATGCGGTGGATTTACTGGAAGCCGGGGAGGACTTCTGTTCCTGGGAACTAGCTGTATGGTGCAGCTTCTTTCCTCTACCCCTGCCTCTGGCAAGAAAGGACGCACCTCTGACTTTCTTGCTTTTTTGTGAACGAAAGGACTGCATTTGGTAATACGGTGCTTTCTTCGGCTGTGAGGGAATATATGGCAAAAAATTTGACGTCCCAGCCGTAGCTGTGGAATCTAGGTCCGAGAGACCGTCCCCAAACAATTCCTCACCCTTATAAGGTAAAACCTCCATGTGTTTTTTAGAGTCTGCATCACCTGTCCATTGCAGAGTCCACAGGACCCTTCTGGCAGAAATCGACATTGCGTTTATTCTAGAGCCCAGTAGGCAAATGTCCCTCTGGGCATCCCTCATATATAGGACAGCGTCTTTGATATGTCCTAGGGTCAGTAAAACAGTCTCCCTGTCCAGGGTATCTATTTCCTCAGACAGATTATCTGTCCATGCTGCTACAGCACTACACATCCAGGCCGACGCAATTGCCGGCCTCAGTAGAGTACCTGAATGTGTATAAACAGACTTCAGGATACCTTCCTGCTTCCTATCCGCAGGATCCTTTAGGGCGGCCGTATCCTGTGACGGCAGGGCCACCTTCTTGGATAAGCGCGTCAACGCTTTGTCTACCCTAGGGGAGGATTCCCAGCGTAACCTGTCCGTTGGCGGGAAAGGATACGCCATCAGCAATCTCTTGGAAATCAGCACTTTCCTATCAGGAGAATCCCACGCTTTTTCACATAATTCATTTAATTCATGTGAAGGGGGAAAAGTCACCTCTTGCTTTTTCTCCCCAAACATATAAACCCTCTTGTCAGGGACAGGGTTTACCTCTGATATGTGCAGTACATCCTTCATTGCTATAATCATGTAGCGGATGGCTTTAGCCATTTTAGGCTGCAATTTTGCCTCATCGCCATCGACACTGGAGTCAGAATCCGTGTCGATATCTGTGTCAACAATTTGGGATAGTGGGAGCTTCTGAGACCCTGACGGCCTCTGCGCTGTAGGATCAGGCATGGGTTGAGACCCTGACTGTCCCAAGGCATCAGCTTTATCCAACCTTTTATGCAAGGAGTTTACATTATCATTTAACACCTTCCACATATCCATCCAATCAGGTGTCGGCGCCGTCGGCGGAGACACCACATTCATCTGCACCTGTTCTGCCTCCAGGTAGCCTTCCTCGTCAAACATGTCGACTCAATCGTACCGACACACCGCACAACACAGTGGATGCTCTAATTGAGGACAGGACCCCCACAAGGCCTTTTGGGGAGACAGAGAGAGAGTATGCCAGCACACACCCCAGCGCTATATAACCCAGGGATTACACAGTAACTTAGTGTTTACCCAGTAGCTGCTGTATAACTGATTTATGCGCCTAAATTTATGTGCCCCCCCTCTCTTTTTACCTGGAGACTGCAGGGTAGAGCCTGGGGCGCTTCCTCTCAGCGGAGCTGTGGAGTGAAAATGGCGCTGGTGAGTGCTGAGGAAGAAGCCCCGCCCCCTCAGCGGCGGGCTTCTGTCCCGCTTTCTGTGTAAAAATAATGGCGGGGGCTCATACATATATACAGTGCCCAGCTGTATATATGTGACTTTTGCCAAGAGGTATCATAATTGCTGCCCAGGGCGCCCCCCCCTGCGCCCTGCACCCTACAGTGACCGGAGTGTGTGGGTAGTGTGGGAGCAATGGCGCACAGCTGCAGTGCTGTGCGCTACCTCATGTGAAGACAGGAGTCTTCTGCCGCCGATTTCGATGTCTTCTTGCTTCTGCCGGCTTCTGTCTTCTGGCTCTGCGAGGGGGACGGCGGCGCGGCTCCGGGAACGGACGACCAAGGTTAAGATCCTGTGTTCGAACCCTCTGAAGCTAATGGTGTCCAGTAGCCTAAGAAGCGCAACCTAGCCGCAGTTAGTAGGTTTGCTTCTCTCCCCTCAGTCCCACGTAGCAGAGAGTCTGTTGCCAGCAGATCTCTCTGAAAATAAAAAAACCTAACTAAAATACTTTATCAGCAAACTCAGGAGAGCTCACTAAAATGCACCCAGCTCTGGCCGGGCACAGATTCTAACTGAGGTCTGGAGGAGGGGCATAGAGGGAGGAGCCAGTGCACACCATTAGTACTAATTCTTTCTTAGAGTGCCCAGTCTCCTGCGGAGACGTCTATTCCCCATGGTCCTTACGGAGTCCCCAGCATCCACTAAGACGTTAGAGAAATATATATTCATAAAAGTTACATTTTAACTAATTCATTTGAACATTTCAAAGAGTGCGCCACACACGAAGTCTCTACAGGTGTTTAACCCACTAGTGGTTTTCACAGATCGGTGTCTTCTCTATACAGTACAGGACAGCCCTGCTTCCATGGGCACGAAACACACACTGAAAACCACGGGCTGCCGAGGGGAGGAGCTATAGCTCACAGGGGAGGGGCTACAGTTCAGAGGAAAGCAGCTGGGAGGGGAGGAGCTACAGCTCACAGGGGAGGAGCTACTCTCTTAAAGTTATACTAGTCAAGTGCCAGCTTCAATGGTCAGCCTGCAACCCCATTGTCCCTTGTCCCCCAGACTGAATGAAAGAGAAAATAAGATTTTACTTACCGGTAAATCTATTTCTCGTAGTCCGTAGTGGATGCTGGGGACTCCGTAAGGACCATGGGGGAATAGACGGGCTCCGCAGGAGACAGGGCACTTTAAAAAAGAATTTGGATACTGGTGTGCTCTGGCTCCTCCCTCTATGTCCCTCCTCCAGACCTCAGTTAGAGAAACTGTGCCCGGAAGAGCTGACAGTACAAGGAAAGGATTTTGGAATCCAGGGCAAGACTCATACCAGCCACACCAATCACACCGTACAACTTGTGATAACTTTACCCAGTTAACAGTATGAACAATCACAGAGCATCAGATAAACTCTGATGCAACTATAACATAACCCTTTAGTAAGCAATAACTAAATACACGTATTGCAGAAGAAGTCCGCACTTGGGACGGGCGCCCAGCATCCACTACGGACTACGAGAAATAGATTTACCGGTAAGTAAAATCTTATTTTCTCTAACGTCCTAGTGGATGCTGGGGACTCCGTAAGGACCATGGGGATTATACCAAAGCTCCTAAACGGGCGGGAGAGTGCGGATGACTCTGCAGCACCGAATGAGCAAACACAAGGTCCTCCTCAGCCAGGGTATCAAACTTGTAGAACTTTGCAAAAGTGTTTGAACCTGACCAAGTAGCCGCTCGGCAAAGCTGTAATGCCGAGACCCCTCGGGCAGCCGCCCAAGAAGAGCCCACCTTCCTTGTGGAGTGGGCTTTTACTGATTTTGGAAACGGCAATCCAGCCGCAGAATGAGCCTGCTGAATCGTGTTACAGATCCAGCGAGCAATAGTTTGCTTTGAAGCAGGAGCACCCAGCTTGTTGGGTGCATACAGGATAAACAACGACTCAGTCTTCCTGACTCTAGCCGTTCTGGCTACATAAACCTTCAAAGCCCGGACTTCGTCCAGCAACTTGGAATCCTCCAAGTCACGAGTAGCCGCAGGCACCACAATAGGTTGGTTTATATGAAAAGATGACACCACTTTTGGCAGAAATTGTGGACGGGTCCGCAATTCTGCCCTGTCCATATGGAAAACCAGATAGGGGCTTTTATGTGACAAAGCCGCTAATTCTGACACACGCCTAGCTGAAGCCAAGGCTAACAGCATGACCACCTTCCAGGCGAGAAATTTTAACTCCTCGGTTTTGAGAGGCTCAAACCAGTGTGACTTCAGGAAACTCAACACCACGTTAAGATCCCAAGGTGCCACTGGTGGCACAAAAGGGGCTGAATATGCAGCACTCCCTTAACAAACGTCTGAACTTCAGGCAGAGACGACAGTTCTTTTTGAAAGAAAATGGATAGGGCCGAAATCTGGACCTTAATTCAACCCAATTTTAGGCCCAAAGTCACTCCCGACTGTAGGAAGTGAAGGAAACGGCCCAGCTGGAATTCCTCCGTAGGGGCATTCCTGGCCTCACACCAAGCAACATATTTTCGCCATATACGGTGATAATGTTTAGCAGTCACGTCTTTCCTAGCCTTTATCAGCGTAGGAATAACCTCATCCGGAATGCCTTTTTCTGCTAGGATCCGGCGTTCAACCGCCATGCCGTCAAACGCAGCCGCGGTAAGTCTTGGAACAGACAGGGTCCCTGTTGCAACAGGTCCTGTCTTAGAGGCAGAGGCCACGGGTCCTCTGTGAGCATTTCTTGCAACTCTGGATACCAAGTCCTTCTTGGCCAATCCGGAACAATGAGTATTGTTCTCACTCCTCTTTTTCTTATGATTCTCAGCACCTAGGGTATGAGAGGAAGAGGAGGAAATACATAAACCGACTGGAACACCCACGGTGTCACTGGTGCGTCTACAGCTATCGCCTGAGGGTCTCTTGACCTGGCGCAATACCTCTGTAGCTTTTTGTTGAGGCGGGATGCCATCATGTCCACCTGTGGCAGTTCCCACCAACTTGCAATCTGCGCGAAGACTTCTTGATGAAGTCCCCACTCTCCCGGGTGGAGGTCGTGCCTGCTGAGGAAGTCTGCTTCCCAGTTGTCCACTCCCGGAATGAACACTGCTGACAGTGCTCTTACGTGATTCTCCGCCCAGCGAAGAATTCTGGTGGCTTCCGCCATCGCCACCATGCTCCTTGTGCCGCCTTGGCGGTTTACATGAGCCACTGCGGTGATGTTGTCTGACTGAATCAACACCGATTGGTCGCGAAGCAGGGTCTCCGCTTGACTTAGGGCATTGTATATGGCCTATAGCTCCAGGATATTGATGTGAAGGCAAGTCTCCTGACTTGACCACAGACCTTGGAAATTTATTCCCTGTGTGACTGCCCCCCACCCTCGGAGGCTTGCATCCGTGGTCACCAGGACCCAGTCCTGAATGCCGAATCTGCGGCCCTCGAGAAGGTGAGCACTCTGCAGCCACCACAGAAGAGACACCCTGGCCCTGGGGGATAGGGTGATCAGCCGATGCATCTGTAGATGTGATCCGGACCACTTGTCCAACAGATCCCATTGAAAGGTCCTCGCATGGAACCTGCCGAAGGGAATGGCCTCGTACGATGCCACCATCTTTCCCAGGACTCGCGTGCAGTGATGCACCGACACCTGTTTTGGTTTTAAGAGGTCTCTGACCAGTGTCATGAGTTCCTGCGCCTTCTCCTTCGGGAGAAAAACCTTCTTCTGGTCTGTGTCCAGAATCATGCCCAGGAAGGGCAGACGCGTCGTAGGAATCAACTGCGACTTTGGAATATTTAGAATCCAGCCGTGCTGTTGTAACACTTCCTGAGAGAGTGCTACGCTGATCAGCAACTGCTCTCTGGACCTCGCCTTTATGAGGAGATCGTCCAAGTATGGGATAATTGTGACCCCTTGCTTTCGCAGGAGCACCATCATTTCCGCCATTACCTTGGTAAATATTCTTGGTGCCGTGGAGAGACCAAACGGCAACGTCTGGAATTGGTAATGACAATCCTGTACCACAAATCTGAGGTACGCCTGATGAGGTGGATAAATGGGGACATGAAGGTATGCATCCTTTATGTCCAGAGACACCATAAAATCCCCCCCTTCCAGGCTTGCGATGACCACTCTGAGCGATTCCATCTTGAACTTGAACCTTTTCAGGTACATGTTCAGGGATTTTAAATTCAATATGGGTCTGACCGAACCGTCCGGTTTCGGTACCCCAAACATGGTCGAATAATAACCCTTTCCATGTTGAAGGAGGGGAACCTTAACCGCCACCTGCTGAAGATACAATTTGTGAATTGCAGCTAACACTATTTCCCTCTCTAAGGGGGAAGCTGGCAGGGCCGATTTGAGGTATCGGTGAGAGGGCATCTCCTCGAATTCCAGCTTGTATCCCTGAGACACAATCTCTATTGCCCCGGGATCTACCTGGGAGTGAACCCACTTGTGGCTGAAATTTCGGAGACGCGCCCCCACCGGGCCTAGCTCCGCTTGTGGAGCCCCAGCGTCAGCCGGTGGATTTAGTGGAAGCCGGGGAGGACTTCTGTTCCTGGGAACTAGCTGTGTTGTGCAGCTTCTTTCCTCTGCCCCTGCCTCTGGCAAGAAAGGACGCACCTCGGACTTTCTTGCCTCTTTGTGAACGAAAGGGCTGCATTTGGTAATACGGTGCTTTCTTAGGTTGTGAGGGAACGTATGGCAAAAAAATTAGATTTTCCAGCAGTAGCTGTGGAGACCAGGTCCGAGAGACCCTCCCCAAACAATTCCTCACCCTTGTAAGGTAAAACCTCCATGTGCCTTTTTGAGTCGGCATCGCCTGTCCATTGCCGAGTCCACAGGACCCTTCTGGCAGAAATTGACATTGCATTTATTCTAGAGCCCAGTAGGCTAATGTCTCTTTGAGCATCTCTCATATTACAGGACATCGTCTTTTATATGCCCCAGGGTCATTAATATAGTATCCTTGTCTAAGGTATCCAGATCCTCAGATAAGGAATCCGTCCAAGCTGCTACAGCACTACACACCCAGGCCGACGCAATTGCCGGCCTTAGTAAGGTACCTGAATGTGTGTAAATGGACTTCAGGGTACCCTCTTGCTTTCTATCCGCAGCATCTTTTAGGGTGGCCGTATCCTGTGACGGCAGGGCTACCCTCATGGATAAGCGTGTTAGAGCTTTGTCCACCCTAGGGGAGGATTCCCAGCGTAACCTGTCCGTTGGCGGGAAAGGATACGCCATAAGCATCCGTTTGGAAATCTGCAGTTTTCTATCTGGCGATTCCCAAGCTTTTTCACATAACTCATTTAGCTCATGTGAAGGGGGAAAGGTCACCTCTTGCCTTTTTTCCCCATACATATGAACCCTCTTGTCAGGGACTGGGGTTTCCTCTGTGATGTGCAACACATCCTTCATTGCTATAATCATATAACGGATGGATTTTGCCAATTTAGGCTGTAACTTTGCATCATTGTAATCGACACTGGAGTCAGAATCCATGTCGGTATCTGTGTCAACAATTTGGGATAGTGGGCGCTTCTGAGACCCTGATGGCTTCTGCGACATACGATCAGGCATGGGCTGTGACCCCGACTGTCCTAAGCTTTCAACTTTATCCAACCTTTTATGCAAGGAATTAACATTATCATTTAAAACCTTCCACATATCCATCCACTCAGGTGTCGGCGCCGTCGGCGCGACCCCACATTCATTTGCTCCCGCTCTGCTTCCACATAGCCTTCCTCGTCAAACATGTCGACACAAGCGTACCGACACACCACACACATACAGGGGATGCTCTTTTTTGAAGACAGTTCCCCCACAAGGACCTTTGGAGAGACAGAGAGAGAGTATGCCAGCACACACCCCAGCGCTATAAACCCAGGAATAACACAGTAACTTAATGTTAACCCAGTAGCTGCTGTATATAAAGCTTTTTGCGCCTAATTTATGTGCCCCCCCCCTCTTTTACCCTCTTCTACCGTGTTTCTGCAGGGGAGAGCCTGGGGAGCTTCCTCTCAGCGGAGCTGTGGAGAGAAATCAGGATTTTGGTACTTACCGATAAATCCCTTTCTCCGATTCCACAGGGGCCACTGGAGTGCCAGCTCCCAATTACTGCCTACTATTTCCCCATTGTAACTACGCTCCAGTGGCCCCTAGTGGATGAAGGAGAAAATGGCGCTGGTGAGTGCTGAGGAAGAAGCCCCGCCCCCTCAGCGGCGGGCTTCTGTCCCGCGTTTGTGTGTAAAAAATGGCGGGGGCTCATGCATATATACAGTGCCCAACTGTATATATGCTGCTTTTTGCCAAGAGGTTCCTAATTGCTGCCCAGGGCGCCCCCCCTGCGCCCTGCACCCTACAGTGCCCGAAGTGTGTGGGTTTAATGTGGGAGCAATGGCGCACAGCTGCAGTGCTGTGCGCTACCTCAGTTTGAAGACTGGAGTCTTCTGCCGCCGCTTTTGAAGTCTTCTTGCTTCTGTCACCGGCTTCTGTCTTCCGGCTCTGCGAGGCGGACGGCGGCGCGGGTCTGGGATCGGACAGCGAGGGTGAGATCCTGTGTACGATCCCTCTGGAGATAATGGTGTCCAGTAGCCTAAGAAGCAGGACCTAGCTTCAGAGAGTAGGGCTGCGTCTCTCCCCTCAGTTCCACGATGCAGGGAGTCTGTTGCCAGCAGAGCTCCCTGAAAATAAAAATCCTAACAAAATACTTTCTTACAGCAAGCTCAGGAGAGCTCACTGAACAGCACCCAGCTCGTCCGGGCACAGATTCTAACTGAGGTCTGGAGGAGGGACATAGAGGGAGGAGCCAGAGCACACCAGAATCTAAATTCTTTCTTAAAGTGCCCATGTCTCCTGCGGATCCAGTCTATCCCCCATGGTCCTTACGGAGTCCCCAGCATCCACTAGGACGTTAGAGAAATAGCGATTATAGGATGGTGGAGAGTCCCACTACATACACTCCCTGTGTCACTACACCCGTATGTTCCCGCTGTATGTTATCAGGGTGATGTGTACACGCTACATACACCCCATATCATTACACCCGTATGTCCCCGCTGTCTGTTATCAGGGTGATGTATACACGCTACATACACTCCCCGTGTCATTACACCCGTATGTTCCCGCTGTATGTTATCAGGGTGATGTGTACACGCTACATACACTCCCCGTGTCATTACACCCGTATATTCCTGCTGCCTGTTATCAGGGTGATGTGTACACGCTACATACACCCCATATCATTACACCCGTATGTCCCTGCTGTCTGTTATCAGGGTGATGTGTACACTCTACATACACTCCGTGTCATTACACCCGTATGTTCCCGCTACATATGCAGTTTGGTATAGACACTGACGTCACAGCGGCCGCAGACTCGCACACATACAGGGCGGTACCCACCAGTAGAACACGGATCGCCATCATTGCGGCAGCGCCCGTTGACACTGTACTGTCCATTAGGATGACATAATCCTCGCTGATCTCCTTCGGCAGCCGCAGGTAGTGGAGCTACGGAGAGGACACAGGGGAAGAGTGAGCGAGACAGACTGCTGGCACCATGGCATGAGAGCGCGCGGCAGGCGAGAGAGCGCGCGGCAGGCGAGAGAGCGCGCGGCAGGCGAGAGAGCGCGCGGCAGGCGAGAGAGCGCGCGGCAGGCGCGCGGCAGGCGCGCGGCAGGCGAGAGAGCGCGCGGCAGGCGAGAGAGCGCGCGGCAGGCGAGAGAGCGCGCGGCAGGCGAGAGAGCGCGCGGCAGGCGAGAGAGCGCGCGGCAGGCGAGAGAGCGCGCGTGCACCTGCTGGCGCTGGGCGCGTATCAGAAGCACATAATGAGATTGCGCACACACACAGGGTGTGATTAGAGATACTGGGAGTGGGCTGCATGCCCCGGGTGTGCTGTGATTCTGCCATCCATGTTCAGCAGACATGCATTAAAAAGTAACACTGCGTACAGAGGCATAACTGGTGACACCGCTGCACAGATGCCGCAGCTGCTGACGGTGCAGGAGTGGGGACACCACTGCACAGATGCCGCGGCTGCTGACGGTGCAGGAGTGGGGACACCACTGCACAGATGCCGCGGCTGCTGACGGTGCAGGAGTGGGGACACCACTGCACAGATGCCGCGGCTGCTGACGGTGCAGGAGTGGGGACACCACTGCACAGATGCCGCGGCTGCTGACGGTGCAGGAGTGGGGACACCACTGCACAGATGCCGCGGCTGCTGACGGTGCAGGAGTGGGGACACCACTGCACAGATGCCGCGGCTGCTGACGGTGCAGGGGTGGGGACACCACTGCACAGATGCCGCGGCTGCTGACGGTGCAGGGGTGGGGACACCACTGCACAGATGCCGCGGCTGCTGACGGTGCAGGGGTGGGGACACCACTGCACAGATGCCGCGGCTGCTGACGGTGCAGGGGTGGGGACACCACTGCACAGATGCAGCAGCTGCTGACAATGCAGGAGTGGGGACACCACTGCACAGATGCAGCAGCTGCTGACGGTGCAGGAGTGGGGACACCACTGCACAGATGCAGCAGCTGCTGACGGTGCAGGAGTGGGGACACCACTACACAGATGCAGCAGCTGCCGACGGTGCAGGAGTGGGGACACCACTGCACAGATGCCGCGGCTGCTGACGGTGCAGAGGTGGTGACACCACTGCACAGATGCCGCGGCTGCCGACGGTGCAGAGGTGGTGACACCACTGCACAGATGCCGCGGCTGCTGACGGTGCAGGAGTGGGGACACCACTGCACAGATGCCGCGGCTGCTGACTGTGCAGAGGCGGTGACACCACTGCACAGATGCCGCGGCTGGTGACGGTGCAGAGGTGGAGACACCAGTGCACAGATGCAGCGGCTGGTGACGGTGCAGAGGTGGAGACACCAGTGCACAGATGCAGCGGCTGGTGACGATGCAGAGGTGGAGACACCAGTGCACAGATGCTGCGGGTGGTGACGGTGCAGAGGTGGAGACACCAGTGCACAGATGCTGCGGGTGGTGACGGTGCAGAGGTGGAGACACCAGTGCACAGATGCTGCGGGTGGTGACGGTGCAGAGGTGGAGACACCAGTGCACAGATGCAGAGGTGGTGTCTGGTGGAGAAGGACCGGTCTCACCTCTGGCTCCCCTGTGTTGTGGTTGGTCTGGATGAGGATCTTCCCCAGGCGGATGTCTTTGCACACTGCAGTGAGGGCCTGTTCCATGGTCTCCCCGGCGCGGAGAATGGAGACTCCGGTGATCTACAATCAGAGGAAATGCCGGTTACTACGCAATCGGTGGTGAGAGGGAGGGAGATGTTATAGCACAGGGCAAGACCAAGCTGACCAGTAATAGATATACTGCAGGAGCCGCGTCACAGGGCTGGCACTGGGGGGCATCGCTAGAGGGCGGGTACTGGGGGGCATCGCTAGTGGGCGGGCACTGGGGGGCATCGCTAGTGGGTGGGCATCGCTAGAGGGCGGGCACTGGGGGGCATCGCTAGTGGGCGGGCACTGGGGGGCATCGCTAGTGGGCGGGCACTGGGGGGCATCGCTAGTGGGCGGGCACTGGGGGGCATCGCTAGTGGGCGGGCACTGGGGGGCATCGCTAGTGGGCGGGCACTGGGGGGATCGCTAGTGGGCGGGCACTGGGGGGATCGCTAGTGGGCGGGCACTGGGGGGCATCGCTAGTGGGCGGGCATCGCTAGAGGGCGGGCACTGGGGGCATCGCTAGAGGGCGGGCATCGCTAGTGGGCGGGCACTGGGGGGCATCGCTAGTGGGCGGGCACTGGGGGGCATCGCTAGTGGGCGGGCACTGGGGGGCATCGCTAGTGGGTGGGCACTGGGGGGCATCGCTAGTGGGCGGGCACTGAGGGCATCGCTAGAAGGCGGGCACTGGGGGGGATCGCTAGAGGGTGGGCATCGCTAGAGGGCAGGCACTGGGGGGCATCGCTAGAGGGTGGGCATCGCTAGAGGGCGGACACTGGGGGGCATCGCTAGAGGGCGGGCACTGGGGGGCATCGCTAGAGGGCGGGCACTGGGGGGCATCGCAAGAGGGCGGGCACTGGGGGGCATCGCTAGGGGGTGGGCATCGCTAGAGGGCAGGCACTGGGGGCATCGCTAGAGGGCGGGCACTGGGGGGCATCGCTAGAGGGCGGGCACTGGGGGGCATCGCTAGAGGGCGGGCACTGGGGGGCATCGCTAGAGGGCGGGCACTGGGGGGCATCGCTAGAGGGCGGGCACTGGGGGGCATCGCTAGAGGGCGGGCACTGGGGGGCATCGCTAGAGGGCGGGCACTGGGGGGCATCGCTAGAGGGCGGGCACTGGGGGGCATCGCTAGAGGGTGGGCATTGCTAGAGGGCGGGCACTAGGGGGCATCGCTAGAGGGCGGGCACTGGGGGCATCGCTAGAGGGCGGGCACTGGGGGCATCGCTAGAGGGCGGGCACTGGGGGGCATCGCTAGAGGGCGGGCACTGGGGGGCATCGCTAGAGGGCGGGCATCGGGGGCATCGCTAGAGGGCGGGCATCGCTAGAGGGCGGGCACTGGGGGGCATCGCTAGAGGGCGGGCACTGGGGGGCATCGCTAGAGGGCGGGCACTGGGGGGCATCGCTAGAGGGCGGGCACTGGGGGGCATCGCTAGAGGGCAGGCACTGGGGGGCATCGCTAGAGGGTGGACATCGCTAGAGGACGGGCATCGCTAGAGGGCGGGCATCGCTAGAGGGCGGGCATCGCTAGAGGGCGGGCACTGGGGGGCATCGCTAGAGGGCGGGCATCGCTAGAGGGCGGGCATCGCTAGAGGGCGGGCACTGGGGGGCATCGCTAGAGGGCGGGCACTGGGGGGCATCGCTAGAGGGCAGGCACTGGGGGGCATCGCTAGAGGGCAGGCACTGGGGGGCATCGCTAGAGGGCAGGCACTGGGGGGCATCGCTAGAGGGCAGGCACTGGGGGGGCATCGCTAGAGGGCAGGCACTGGGGGGTATCGCTAGAGGGCGGGCACTGGGGGCATCGCTAGAGGGCGGGCACTGGGGGCATCGCTAGAGGGCGGGCATCGCTAGAGGGCGGGCACTGGGGGACATCGCTAGAGGGTGGGCATCGCTAGAGGGCGGGCACTGGGCTATCGCTAGAGGGCAGGCACTGGGGGGCATCGCTAGAGGGTGGGCATCGCTAGAGGGTGGGCATCGCTAGAGGGCGGGCACTAGGGGGCATCGCTAGAGGGCGGGCACTGGGGGCATCGCTAGAGGGCGGGCACTGGGGGCATCGCTAGAAGGCGGGCACTGGGGGCATCGCTAGAGGGCGGGCACTGGGGGGCATCGCTAGAGGGCGGGCATTGCTAGAGGGCGGGCACTGGGGGCATAGCTAGAGGGCGGGCACTGGGGGGCATCGCTAGAGGGCGGGCACTGGGGGGCATCGCTAGAGGGCGGGCATCGCTAGAGGGCGGGCACTGGGGGGCATCGCTAGAGGGCGGGCACTGGGGGGCATCGCTAGAGGGTGGGCATCGCTAGAGGGCAGGCACTGGGGGCATCGCTAGAGGGCGGGCACTGGGGGCATCGCTAGAGGGCGGGCACTGGGGGCATCGCTAGAGGGCGGGCACTGGGGGGCATCGCTAGAGGGTGGGCATCGCTAGAGGGCAGGCACTGGGGGCATCGCTAGAGGGCAGGCACTGGGGGCATCGCTAGAGGGCAGGCACTGGGGGCATCGCTAGAGGGCAGGCACTGGGGGGCATTGCTAGAGGGTGGGCATCGCTAGAGGGCGGGCACTGGGGGCATCGCTAGAGGGCAGGCACTGGGGGGCATCGCTAGAGGGCGGGCACTGGGGGGCATCGCTAGAGGGTGGGCATCGCTAGAGGGCAGGCACTGGGGGCATCGCTAGAGGGCAGGCACTGGGGGCATCGCTAGAGGGCAGGCACTGGGGGCATCGCTAGAGGGCAGGCACTGGGGGGCATTGCTAGAGGGTGGGCATCGCTAGAGGGCGGGCACTGGGGGCATCGCTAGAGGGCAGGCACTGGGGGGCATCGCTAGAGGGCGGGCATCGCTAGAGGGCGGGCACTGGGGGGCATCGCTAGAGGGCGGGCACTGGGGGGCATCGCTAGAGGGCGGGCACTGGGGGGCATCGCTAGAGGGCGGGCACTGGGGGGCATCGCTAGAGGGCGGGCACTGGGGGGCATCGCTAGAGGGCGGGCACTGGGGGGCATCGCTAGAGGGCGGGCACTGGGGGGCATCGCTAGAGGGCGGGCACTGGGGGGCATCGCTAGAGGGCGGGCATCGCTAGAGGGCGGGCACTAGGGGGCATCGCTAGAGGGCGGGCACTGGGGGCATCGCTAGAGGGCGGGCACTGGGGGCATCGCTAGAGGGCGGGCACTGGGGGCATCGCTAGAGGGCGGGCACTGGGGGCATCGCTAGAGGGCGGGCACTGGGGGGCATCGCTAGAGGGCGGGCACTGGGGGGCATCGCTAGAGGGCGGGCATCGCTAGAGGGCGGGCATCGCTAGAGGGCGGGCACTGGGGGGCATCGCTAGAGGGCGGGCACTGGGGGGCATCGCTAGAGGGCGGGCATCGCTAGAGGGCGGGCACTGGGGGGCATCGCTAGAGGGCGGGCACTGGGGGGCATCCCTAGAGGGCGGGCACTGGGGGGCATCGCTAGAGGGCAGGCACTGGGGGGCATCGCTAGAGGGTGGGCATCGCTAGAGGGCGGGCATCGCTAGAGGGCGGGCATCGCTAGAGGGTGGGCATCGCTAGAGGGCGGGCACTGGGGGGCATCGCTAGAGGGCGGGCACTGGGCTATCGCTAGAGGGCGGGCACTGGGCTATCGCTAGAGGGCGGGCACTGGGCTATCGCTAGAGGGCGGGCACTGGGCTATCGCTAGAGGGCGGGCACTGGGCTATCGCTAGAGGGCAGGCACTGGGGGGCATCGCTAGAGGGCAGGCACTGGGGGGCATCGCTAGAGGGCAGGCACTGGGGGGCATCGCTAGAGGGCAGGCACTGGGGGGGCATCGCTAGAGGGCAGGCACTGGGGGGTATCGCTAGAGGGCGGGCACAGGGGGCATCTCTAGAGGGCGGGCACTGGGGGCATCGCTAGAGGGCGGGCATCGCTAGAGGGCGGGCATCGCTAGAGGGCGGGCACTGGGGGGCATCGCTACAGGGCGGGCACTGGGGGCATCGCTACAGGGCGGGCACTGGGGGGCATCGCTACAGGGCGGGCACTGGGGGCATCGCTACAGGGCGGGCACTGGGGGGCATCGCTACAGGGCGGGCACTGGGGGGCATCGCTAGAGGGCGGGCACTGGGGTATCGCTAGAGGGCGGGCACTGGCGGGCATCGCTAGAGGGCGGGCACTGGCGGGCATCGCTAGAGGGCGGGCACTGGCGGGCATCGCTAGAGGGCGGGCACTGGCGGGCATCGCTAGAGGGTGGGCACGGGGGCAGCGTTACATGAAATGTTAGCGGGTTACAGCAGACACTGTCTGTTCTGTATACTGTGTGTGATATAACGGCTGGCTCTGTGTAATACTCATAGGTTTACAATAACTCGTGAACTACGTGACACGTGAGATCCCACGTACAGCAGAAGCCCACAGTACACATCCACCACTCACCCGCTGACGATGGAATCTTCTCCCCTGATACAACGTTCCCTGAGGGGTCTCCACCGTCACCAGCTGGTAGAGGGAAACCAGGAAACAGCGTCACGTCTGATACATGTAGTACACCGAGCAGACACGCACTGACCACGGGGGAGCGCTCGCTCACTCAGCATATAATGTATTATTCCACCACTGCACGCTTACACTGAACAGGGGGAGAAGGGGAGCGCTCGCTCACTCAGCATATAATGTATTATACCACCACTGCACGCTTACACTGACCATGGGGAGAGGGAGCGCACACTCACTCAGCATATAATGTATTATACCACCACTGCACGCTTACACTGACCAGGGAAGTGGGAGTGCTCACTCACTCAGCATATAATGTATTATACCACCACTGCAAGCTTACACTGGCCAGGGGGGGGAGCGCTCACTAACTCAGCATATAATGTATTATACCACCACTGAACGCTTACACTGACCAGGGGGAGAGCGCTCACTCACTCAGCATATATTGTATTATACCATCACTGCACGCTTACACTGACCAGGGGGAGAACGCTCTCTCAGCATATAATGTATTATACCACCACTGCACGCTTATACTGACCAGGGGGAGAGCGCTCGCTCACTCAGCATATAATGTATTATACCACCACTGCACGCTTACACTGACCAGGGGGAGAACGCTCACTCAGCATATAATGTATTATACCACCACTGCACGCTTACACTGACCAGGGGGGGAGCGCTCACTCACTCAGCATATAATGTATTTTACCACCACTGCACGCTTACACTGACCAGGGGGAGAGCGCTCGCTCACTCAGCATATAATGTATTATACCACCACTGCACGCTTACACTGACCAGGGGGAGAACGCTCACTCACTCAGCATATAATGTATTTTACCACCACTGCACGCTTACACTGACCAGGGGGAGAACGCTCACTCAGCATATAATGTAATATACCACCACTGCACGCTTATACTGACCAGGGGGAGAGCGCTCGCTCACTCAGCATATAATGTATTATACCACCACTGCACGCTTACACTGACCAGGGGGAGAACGCTCACTCAGCATATAATGTATTATACCACCACTGCACGCTTACACTTACCAGGGGGAGAACGCTCACTCAGCATATAATGTATTATACCACCACTGCACGCTTACACTGACCAGGGGGGGAGCGCTCACTCACTCAGCATATAATGTATTATACCACCACTGCACGCTTACACTGACCAGGGGGAGAACGCTCACTCAGTATATAATGTATTATACCACCACTGCACGCTTATACTGACCAGGGGGAAGAGCGCTCGCTCACTCAGCATATAATGTATTATACCACCACTGCACGCTTACACTGACCAGGGGGGAGAACGCTCACTCACTCAGCATATAATGTATTTTACCACCACTGCACGCTTACACTGACCAGGGGGGGAGCGCTCAATCACTCAGCATATAATGTATTATACCACCACTGCACGCTTACACTGACCAGGGGGAGAACGCTCACTCAGCATATAATGTTATATACCACCACTGCATGCTTATACTGACCAGGGGGAGAGCGCTCGCTCACTCAGCATATAATGTATTATACCACCACTGCACGCTTACACTGACCAGGGGGAGAACGCTCACTCAGCATATAATGTATTATACCACCACTGCACGCTTACACTGACCAGGGGGGGGAGCGCTCACTCACTCAGCATATAATGTATTATACCACCACTGCACGCTTACACTGGCCAGGGGGAGAACGCTCACTCAGCATATAATGTATTATACCACCACTGCACGCTTACACTGACCAGGGGGAGAACGCTCACTCAGCATATAATGTATTATACCACCACTGCACGCTTATACTGACCAGGGGGAGAGCGCTCGCTCACTCAGCATATAATGTATTATACCACCACTGCACGCTTACACTGACCAGGGGGAGAACGCTCACTCACTCAGCATATAATGTATTTTACCACCACTGCACGCTTACACTGACCAGGGGGGGAGCGCTCACTCACTCAGCATATAATGTATTATACCACCACTGCACGCTTACACTGACCAGGGGGAGAACGCTCACTCAGCATATAATGTAATATACCACCACTGCACGCTTATACTGACCAGGGGGAGAGCGCTCGCTCACTCAGCATATAATGTATTACACCAGCACTGCACGCTTACACTGACCAGGGGGAGAACGCTCACTCAGCATATAATGTATTATACCACCACTGCACGCTTACACTGACCAGGGGGGGAGCGCTCACTCACTCACCATATAATGTATTATACCACCACTACACGCTTACACTGACCAGGGGAGGGGGAGCGCTCGCTCACTCAGCATATAATGTATTACATCAGCACTGCACGCTTACACTGACCAGGGGGAGAACGCTCACTCAGCATATAATGTAATATACCACCACTGCACGCTTACACTGACCAGGGGGAGAACGCTCACTCAGCATATAATGTATTATACCACCACTGCACGCTTACACTGACCAGGGGGAGTACTCACTCACTCACCATATAATGTATTATACCACCACTGCACGCTTACACTGAACAGGGGGAGAAGAGGAGCGCTCGCTCACTCAGCATATAATGTATTATACCACCACTGCACGCTTACACTGACCAGGGGGAGAACGCTCACTCAGCATATAATGTATTATACCACCACTACACGCTTACACTGACCAGGGGCAGTGCTCACTCACTCACCATATAATGTATTATACCACCACTGCACGCTTACACTGACCAGGGGGAGTGCTCACTCACCATATAATGTATTATATCACCACTGCACGCTTACACTGGCCAGGGGGGAGCGCTCACTAACTCAGCATATAATGTATTATACCACCACTGCACGCTTACACTGACCAGGGGGAGGGAGAGCGCTCACTCAGCATATAATGTATTATACCACCACTGCACGCTTACACTGACCAGGGGGAGGGAGAGCGCTCACTCAGCATATAATGTATTATATCACCACTGCACGCTTACACTGACCAAGAGAGGGGGAGCGCTCGCTCACTAAGAAGATAATACCTTGTATATTATACTAAAAAACAACACTTACATTAAGTGGGAGGAAGGAGAGTGCATGCTCAATCAGAAGTCGCATGAGACGCTTTGAGTAAAAGATGAACTCATCTCGATTGGTGTCCTTGTTCCTGGAGGAAGAAAAAATAAGAATTTTACTTACCGATAATTCTATTTCTCGTAGTCCGTAGTGGATGCTGGGGACTCCGTCAGGACCATGGGGATAGCGGCTCCGCAGGAGACAGGGCACAAAATTAAAAGTTTGACCACTAGGTGGTGTGCACTGGCTCCTCCCCCTATGACCCTCCTCCAAGCCTCAGTTAGGATACTGTGCCCGGACGAGCGTACACAATAAGGAAGGATTTTGAATCCCGGGTAAGACTCATACCAGCCACACCAATCACACCGTACAACCTGTGATCTGAACCCAGTTAACAGTATGATAACAGAGGAGCCTCTGAAAAGATGGCTCACAACAATAATAACCCGATTTTTGTAACAATAACTATGTACAAGTATTGCAGACAATCCGCACTTGGGATGGGCGCCCAGCATCCACTACGGACTACGAGAAATAGAATTATCGGTAAGTAAATTCTTATTTTCTCTGACGTCCTAAGTGGATGCTGGGGACTCCGTCAGGACCATGGGGATTATACCAAAGCTCCCAAACGGGCGGGAGAGTGCGGATGACTCTGCAGCACCGAATGAGAGAACTCCAGGTCCTCCTCAGCCAGGGTATCAAATTTGTAGAATTTTGCAAACGTGTTTGCCCCTGACCAAGTAGCAGCTCGGCAAAGTTGTAAAGCCGAGACCCCTCGGGCAGCCGCCCAAGATGAGCCCACCTTCCTTGTGGAATGGGCCTTTACAGATTTTGGCTGTGGCAGGCCTGCCACAGAATGTGCAAGCTGAATTGTACTACAAATCCAACGCGCAATCGTCTGCTTAGAAGCAGGAGCACCCAGCTTGTTGGGTGCATACAGGATAAACAGCGAGTCAGATTTTCTGACTCCAGCCGTCCTGGAAACATATATTTTCAGGGCCCTGACAACGTCTAGCAACTTGGAGTCCTCCAAGTCCCTAGTAGCCGCAGGCACCACAATAGGTTGGTTCAGGTGAAACGCTGACACCACCTTAGGGAGAAACTGGGGACGCGTCCGCAGTTCTGCCCTGTCCGAATGGAAAATCAGATATGGGCTTTTGTGAGACAAAGCCGCCAATTCTGACACTCGCCTGGCCGAGGCCAGGGCCAACAGCATGGTCACTTTCCATGTGAGATATTTCAAATCCACAGATTTGAGCGGTTCAAACCAATGTGATTTGAGGAATCCCAGAACTACGTTGAGATCCCACGGTGCCACTGGAGGCACAAAAGGGGGTTGTATATGCAGTACTCCCTTGACAAATGTCTGGACTTCAGGAACTGAAGCCAATTCTTTCTGGAAGAAAATCGACAGGGCCGAAATTTGAACCTTAATGGACCCCAATTTGAGGCCCATAGACACTCCTGTTTGCAGGAAATGCAGGAATCGACCCAGTTGAAATTCCTCCGTGGGGGCCTTCCTGGCCTCACACCACGCCACATATTTTCGCCAAATGCGGTGATAATGTTGTGCGGTCACCTCCTTCCTGGCATTGACCAGGGTAGGTATGACCTCTTCCGGAATGCCTTTTTCCCTTAGGATCCGGCGTTCAACCGCCATGCCGTCAAACGCAGCCGCGGTAATTCTTGGAACAGACAGGGTCCTTGCTGAAGCAAGTCCCTTCTTAGCGGCAGAGGCCATGGGTCCTCTGTGAGCATCTCTTGAAGTTCCGGGTACCAAGTCCTTCTTGGCCAATCCGGAGCCACGAGTATAGTTCTTACTCCTCTCCGTCTTATAATTCTCAGTACCTTGGGTATGAGAAGAAGAGGAGGGAACACATACACTGACTGGTACACCCACGGTGTTACCAGAGCATCCACAGCTATTGCCTGAGGGTCCCTTGACCTGGCGCAATACCTGTCCAGTTTTTTGTTGAGGCGGGACGCCATCATGTCCACCTTTGGTCTTTCCCAACGGTTCACAATCATGTGGAAGACTTCTGGGTGAAGTCCCCACTCTCCCGGGTGAAGATCGTGCCTGCTGAGGAAGTCTGCTTCCCAGTTGTCCACTCCCGGAATGAACACTGCTGACAGTGCTATCACATGATTCTCCGCCCAGCGGAGAATCTTTGCAGCTTCTGCCATTGCCCTCCTGCTTCTTGTGCCGCCCTGTCTGTTTACGTGGGCGACTGCCGTGATGTTGTCCGACTGGATCAGCACCGGCTGACCTTGAAGCAGAGGTCTTGCTAGGCATAGAGCATTGTAAATTGCCCTTAGCTCCAGTATATGTATGTGGAGAGAAGTCTCCAGACTTGACCACTTTCCCTGGAATTTTCTTCCCTGTGTGACTGCTCCCCAGCCTCTCAGGCTGGCATCCGTGGTCACCAGGATCCAATCCTGAATGCCGAATCTGCGGCCCTCTAGTAGATGAGCACTCTGCAGCCACCACAGAAGAGACACCCTTGTCCTCGGAGACAGGGTTATCCGCTGATGCATCTGAAGATGCGATCCGGACTATTTGTCCAGCAGATCCCACTGAAAAGTTCTTGCGTGAAATCTGCCGAATGGAATCGCTTCGTATGAAGCCACCATTTTTCCCAGGACCCTTGTGCAATGATGCACTGACACTTTTCCTGGTTTTAGGAGGTTCCTGACTAGCTCGGATAACTCCCTGGCTTTCTCCTCCGGGAGAAACACCTTTTTCTGGACTGTGTCCAGAAACATCCCTAGGAACAGCAGACGTGTCGTTGGGATCAGCTGCGATTTTGGAATATTTAGAATCCAGCCGTGCTGTTGTAGCAGTACCCGAGATAGTGCTACTCCGACCTCCAACTGTTCCCTGGACTTTGCCCTTATCAGGAGATCGTCCAAGTAAGGGATAATTAAGACGCCTTTTCTTTGAAGAAGAATCATCATTTCGGCCATTACCTTGGTAAAGACCCGGGGTGCCGTGGACAATCCAAACGGCAGCGTCTGAAACTGATAATGACAGTCCTGTACTACGAACCTGAGGTACCCTTGGTGAGAAGGGCAAATTGGGACATGAAGGGAAGCATCCTTGATGTCCAGGAACACCATATAGTCACCTTCTTCCAGGTTCGCTATCACTGCTCTGAGTGACTCCATCTTGAATTTGAACCTTTGTATGTAAGTGTTCAAAGATTTCAGATTTAGAATAGGTCTCACCGAGCCGTCTGGCTTCGGTACCACAAATAGTGTGGAATAATACCCCTTTCCCTGTTGTAGGAGGGGTACTTTGATTATCACCTGCTGGGAATACAGCTTGTGAATTTCTTCCAATACGCCTCCCTGTCGGAGGGAGACGTTGGTAAAGCAGACTTCAGGAACCTGCGAGGGGGAGACGTCTCGAATTCCAATCTGTACCCCTGGGATACCACCTGTAGGATCCAGGGGTCTACTTGCGAGTGAGCCCTGGGAAGAGGCTGTCTGCTGCAGTCTTTTTCCCTTTCCTCTACCCCGGGGCAGATATGACTGGCCTTTTGCCCGCTTGCCCTTATGGGGACGAAAGGACTGAGGCTGAAAAGACGGTGTCTTTTTCTGCTGAGAGGTGAGTTGGGGTAAAAAAAATGGATTTTCCAGCTGTTGCTGTGGCCACCAGGTCCGAAAGACCGACCCCAAATAACTCCTCCCCTTTATACGGCAATACTTCCATGTGCCGTTTGGAATCCGCATCACCTGACCACTGTCGTGTCCATAAACATCTTCTGGCAGCAATGGACATCGCACTTACTCTTGATGCCAGGGTGCAAATATCCCTCTGTGCATCACGCATATATAGAAACGCATCTTTTAAACGCTCTATAGTCAATAAAATACTGTCCCTGTCAAGGGTATCAATATTTTCAGTCAGGGAATCCGACCAAGCCACCCCAGCGCTGCACATCCAGGCTGAGGCAATCGCTGGTCGCAGTATAACACCAGTATGAGTGTATATACTTTTTAGGACATTTTCCAGCTTCCTATCAGCTGGTTCCTTGAGGGCGGCCGTATCAGGAGACGGTAACGCCACTTGTTTTGATAAGCGTGTGAGTGCCTTATCCACCCTAGGGGGTGTTTCCCAACGCGCCCTAACTTCTGGCGGGACAGGGTATAATGCCAATAATTTCTTAGATATTAGCAGTTTTTTATCGGGGTTAACCCACGCTTCAATCAATTTATCTGATTCAGGAAAAACTACGGGTAGTTTTTTCACACCCCACATAATACCCTTTTTTTTTATTTTTGTGGTACTTGTAGTATCAGAAATATGAAACGCCTCCTTAATTGCCGTGATTATGTAACGTGTGGCCCTACTGGAAAATACGTTTGTTTCTTCACCGTCGACACTGGAGTCAGTGTCCGTGTCTATGTCGACCGACTGAGGTAATGGGCGTTTTAAAGCCCCTGACGGTGTTTGAGACGCCTGGACAGGTACTAATTGGTTTGCCGGCCGTCTCATATCGTCAACCGACCTTGTAGCGTGTTGACACTATCACGTAATTCCATAAATAAAGCCATCCATTCCGGTGTCGACTCCTTAGGGGGTGACATCCCATTACAGGCAATTGCTCCGCCTCCACTAACATCGTCCTCATACCTGTCGACACACACGTACCGACACACAGCACACACACAGGGAATGCTCTGATAGAGGACAGGACCCCACTAGCCCTTTGGGGAGACAGAGGGAGAGTTTGCCAGCACACACCAAGGCGCTATAATTATACAGGGACAACCTTATAGTAAGTGTTTTCCCTTATAGCAGCTTAATATATATTAATATCGCCAAAATATGCCCCCCCTCTCTGTTTTAACCCTGTTTCTGTAGTGCAGTGCAGGGGAGAGCCTGGGAGCCTTCCCACCAGCGGATCTGTGTGGGAAAAATGGCGCTGTGTGCTGAGGAGATAGGCCCCGCCCCCTTCACGGCGGGCTCTTCTCCCGGTTTTTTCTGTAATCCTGGCAGGGGTTAAATACATCCATATAGCCCAGGGGCTATATGTGATGTATTTTTAGCCAGTAAAGGTAATTACATTGCTGCCCAGGGCGCCCCCCCCAGCGCCCTGCACCCTCAGTGACCGCGGTGTGAAGTGTGCTGAGAGCAATGGCGCACAGCTGCAGTGCTGTGCGCTACCTTAAGAAGACTGGGAAGTCTTCAGCCGCCGATTTCTGGACCTCTTCTCTCTTCAGCATCTGTAAGGGGGCCGGCGGCGCGGCTCCGGTGACCCATCCAGGCTGTACCTGTGATCGTCCCTCTGGAGCTAGTGTCCAGTAGCCTAAGAAGCCCAATCCATCCTGCACGCAGGTGAGTTCGCTTCTTCTCCCCTTAGTCCCGCGTTGCAGTGAGCCTGTTGCCAGCAGGACTCACTGAAAATAAAAAAACCTAACAAACTTTTATTCTAAGCAGCTCTTTAGGAGAGCCACCTAGATTGCACCCTTCTCGGCCGGGCACAAAAATCTAACTGAGGCTTGGAGGAGGGTCATAGGGGGAGGAGCCAGTGCACACCACCTAGTGGTCAAACTTTTAATTTTGTGCCCTGTCTCCTGCGGAGCCGCTATCCCCATGGTCCTGACGGAGTCCCCAGCATCCACTTAGGACGTCAGAGAAACATTATAATAACCAGTGGTAATACCGAGGGAGGGGTGTGCGGGGAGATCACCTGATGATGGTGTCACCAGTGGTAATACAGAGGGAGGGGTGTGCGGGGAGGAGATCACCTGATGATGGTGTCACCAGTGGTAATACAGAGGGAGGGGTGTGCGGGGAGATCACATGATGATGGTGTCACCAGTGGTAATACAGAGGGAGGGGTGTGCGGGGAGATCACCTGATGATGGTGTCACCAGTGGTAATACAGAGGGAGGGGTGTGCGGGGAGATCACCTGATGATGGTGTCACCAGTGGTAATACAGAGGGAGGGGTGTGCGGGGGAGATCACCTGATGATGGTGTCACCAGTGGTAATATAGAGGGAGGGGTGTGCGGGGGAGATCACCTGATGATGGTGTCACCAGTGATAATACAGAGGGAGGGGTGTGCGGGGAGATCACCTGATGATGGTGTCACCAGTGGTAATACAGTGGGAGGGGTGTGCGGGGGAGATCACCTGATGATGGTGTCACCAGTGGTAATACAGAGGGAGGGGTGTGCGGGGGAGATCACCCGATGATGGTGTCACCAGTGATAATACAGAGGGAGGGGTGTGCGGGGGAGATCACCTGATGATGGTGTCACCAGTGATAATACAGAGGGAGGGGTGTGCGGGGGTCTCACCTGATGATGGTGTCACCAGTGGTAATACAGAGGGAGGGGTGTGCGGGGGAGATCACCTGATGATGGTGTCACCAGTGGTAATACAGAGGGAGGGGTGTGCGGGGGTCTCACCTGATGATGGTGTCACCAGTGGTAATACAGAGGGAGGGGTGTGCGGGGAGATCACCTGATGATGGTGTCACCAGTGGTAATACAGAGGGAGGGGTGTGCGGGGGAGATCACCTGATGATGGTGTCACCAGTGGTAATACAGAGGGAGGGGTGTGCGGGGAGATCACCTGATGACGGTGTCACCAGTGGTAATACAGAGGGAGGGGTGTGCGGGGGAGATCACCTGATGATGGTGTCACCAGTGGTAATACAGAGGGAGGGGTGTGCGGGGAGATCACCTGATGATGGTGTCACCAGTGGTAATACAGACGGAGGGGTGTGCGGGGGAGATCACCTGATGATGGTGTCACCAGTGGTAATACAGAGGGAGGGGTGTGCGGGGGAGATCACCTGATGATGGTGTCACCAGTGATAATACAGAGGGAGGGGTGTGCGGGGGAGATCACCTGATGATGGTGTCACCAGTGGTAATACAGAGGGAGGGGTGTGCGGGGAGATCACCTGATGATGGCGTCACCAGTGGTAATACAGAGGGAGGGGTGTGCGGGGAGATCACCTGATGATGGCGTCACCAGTGGTAATACAGAGGGAGCGGTGTGCGGGGGAGATCACCTGATGATGGTGTCACCAGTGGTAATACAGAGGGAGGGGTGTGCGGGGGAGATCACCTGATGATGGTGTCACCAGTGGTAATACAGAGGGAGGGGTGTGCGGGGAGATCACCTGATGATGGTGTCACCAGTGGTAATACAGAGGGAGCGGTGTGCGGGGGAGATCACCTGATGATGGTGTCACCAGTGGTAATACAGTGGGAGGGGTGTGCGGGGGAGATCACCTGATGATGGTGTCACCAGTGGTAATACAGAGGGAGGGGTGTGCGGGGGAGATCACCTGATGATGGTGTCACCAGTGATAATACTGAGGGAGGGGTGTGCGGGGGAGATCACCTGATGATGGTGTCACCAGTGATAATACAGAGGGAGGGGTGTGCGGGGGTCTCACCTGATGATGGTGTCACCAGTGGTAATACAGAGGGAGGGGTGTGCGGGGGTCTCACCTGATGATGGTGTCACCAGTGGTAATACAGAGGGAGGGGTGTGCGGGGAGATCACCTGATGATGGTGTCACCAGTGGTAATACAGAGGGAGGGGTGTGCGGGGGAGATCACCTGATGATGGTGTCACCAGTGGTAATACAGAGGGAGGGGTGTGCGGGGGAGATCACCTGATGACGGTGTCACCAGTGGTAATACAGAGGGAGGGGTGTGCGGGGAGATCACCTGATGACGGTGTCACCAGTGGTAATATAGAGGGAGGGGTGTGCGGGGGAGATCACCTGATGATGGTGTCACCAGTGGTAATACAGAGGGAGGGGTGTGCGGGGGAGATCACCTGATGATGGTGTCACCAGTGGTAATACAGAGGGAGGGGTGTGCGGGGAGATCACCTGATGATGGTGTCACCAGTGGTAATACAGACGGAGGGGTGTGCGGGGGAGATCACCTGATGATGGTGTCACCAGTGGTAATACAGAGGGAGGGGTGTGCGGGGGAGATCACCTGATGATGGTGTCACCAGTGATAATACAGAGGGAGGGGTGTGCGGGGGAGATCACCTGATGATGGTGTCACCAGCGGTAATACAGAGGGAGGGGTGTGCGGGGAGATCACCTGATGATGGTGTCACCAGCGGTAATACAGAGGGAGGGGTGTGCGGGGAGATCACCTGATGATGGTGTCACCAGTGGTAATACAGAGGGAGGGGTGTGCGGGGAGATCACCTGATGATGGTGTCACCAGTGGTAATACAGAGGGAGGGGTGTGCGGGGAGATCACCTGATGATGGTGTCACCAGTGGTAATACAGAGGGAGCGGTGTGCGGGGGAGATCACCTGATGATGGTGTCACCAGTGGTAATACAGAGGGAGGGGTGTGCGGGGGAGATCACCTGATGATGGTGTCACCAGTGGTAATACAGAGGGAGGGGTGTGCGGGGAGATCACCTGATGATGGTGTCACCAGTGGTAATACAGAGGGAGCGGTGTGCGGGGGAGATCACCTGATGATGGTGTCACCAGTGGTAATACAGAGGGAGGGGTGTGCGGGGGAGATCACCTGATGATGGTGTCACCAGTGGTAATACAGAGGGAGGGGTGTGCGGGGAGATCACCTGATGATGGTGTCACCAGTGGTAATACAGAGGGAGGGGTGTGCGGGGAGATCACCTGATGATGGTGTCACCAGTAGTAATACAGAGGGAGGGGTGTGCGGGGGTCTCACCTGATGATGGTGTCACCAGTGGTAATACAGAGGGAGGGGTCTGCGGGGGAGATCACCTGATGATGGTGTCACCAGTGGTAATACAGAGGGAGGGGTGTGCGGGGAGATCACCTGATGATGGTGTCACCAGTGGTAATACAGAGGGAGGGGTGTGCGGGGGAGATCACCTGATGATGGTGTCACCAGTGGTAATACAGAGGGAGGGGTGTGCGGGGAGATCACCTGATGATGGTGTCACCAGTGGTAATACAGAGGGAGGGGTGTGCGGGGAGATCACCTGATGATGGTGTCACCAGTAGTAATACAGAGGGAGGGGTGTGCGGGGGTCTCACCTGATGATGGTGTCACCAGTGGTAATACAGAGGGAGGGGTCTGCGGGGGAGATCACCTGATGGTGTCACCAGTGGTAATACAGAGGGAGGGGTGTGCGGGGAGATCACCTGATGATGGTGTCACCAGTGGTAATACAGAGGGAGGGGTGTGCGGGGGAGATCACCTGATGATGGTGTCACCAGTGGTAATACAGAGGGAGGGGTGTGCGGGGGTCTCACCTGATGATGGTGTCACCAGTGGTAATACAGAGGGAGGGGTGTGCGGGGAGATCACCTGATGATGGTGTCACCAGTGGTAATACAGAGGGAGGGGTGTGCGGGGGAGATCACCTGATGATGGTGTCACCAGTGGTAATACAGAGGGAGGGGTGTGCGGGGAGATCACCTGATGACGGTGTCACCAGTGGTAATACAGAGGGAGGGGTGTGCGGGGGAGATCACCTGATGATGGTGTCACCAGTGGTAATACAGAGGGAGGGGTGTGCGGGGAGATCACCTGATGATGGTGTCACCAGTGGTAATACAGACGGAGGGGTGTGCGGGGGAGATCACCTGATGATGGTGTCACCAGTGGTAATACAGAGGGAGGGGTGTGCGGGGGAGATCACCTGATGATGGTGTCACCAGTGATAATACAGAGGGAGGGGTGTGCGGGGGAGATCACCTGATGATGGTGTCACCAGTGGTAATACAGAGGGAGGGGTGTGCGGGGAGATCACCTGATGATGGTGTCACCAGTGGTAATACAGAGGGAGGGGTGTGCGGGGAGATCACCTGATGATGGTGTCACCAGTGGTAATACAGAGGGAGGGGTGTGCGGGGAGATCACCTGATGATGGTGTCACCAGTGGTAATACAGAGGGAGCGGTGTGCGGGGGAGATCACCTGATGATGGTGTCACCAGTGGTAATACAGAGGGAGGGGTGTGCGGGGGAGATCACCTGATGATGGTGTCACCAGTGGTAATACAGACGGAGGGGTGTGCGGGGGAGATCACCTGATGATGGTGTCACCAGTGGTAATACAGAGGGAGGGGTGTGCGGGGGAGATCACCTGATGATGGTGTCACCAGTGATAATACAGAGGGAGGGGTGTGCGGGGGAGATCACCTGATGATGGTGTCACCAGTGGTAATACAGAGGGAGGGGTGTGAGGGGGGAGATCACCTGATGATGGTGTCACCAGGGTAATACAGTGGGAGGGGTATGCGGGGAGATCACCTGATGATGGAGTCACCAGTGGTAATACAGAGGGAGGGGTGTGCGGGGAGATCACCTGATGATGGTGTCACCAGTGGTAATACAGAGGGAGGGGTGTGTGGGGGTCTCACCTGATGATGGTGTCACCAGTGGTAATACAGAGGGAGGGGTCTGCGGGGAAGATCACCTGATGATGGTGTCACCAGTGGTAATACAGAGGGAGGGGTGTGCGGGGAGATCACCTGATGATGGTGTCACCAGTGGTAATACAGAGGGAGGGGTGTGCGGGGGTCTCACCTGATGATGGTGTCACCAGTGGTAATACAGAGGGAGGGGTCTGCGGGGGAGATCACCTGATGATGGTGTCACCAGTGGTAATACAGAGGGAGGGGTGTGCGGGGAGATCACCTGATGATGGTGTCACCAGTGGTAATACAGAGGGAGGGGTGTGCGGGGAGATCACCTGATGATGGTGTCACCAGTGGTAATACAGAGGGAGGGGTGTGCGGGGGTCTCACCTAATGATGGTGTGCATTCCCCGCACCTGGGGGGTTCTCTGTAGAACACTCAGCGTGGTAGGCAGAGGTTGTCCTTGATGAGCAGAGGCCAAAGCCGCTCTGACAATAGAAAACAGGGATGAAAATGATTGGAACACAAAAGTATCTTGGAGCAGATATGTACACCAACACCGTGCAGTGGGAGTGTCCCAGTCTATTTGTCACCCGGAGGTGGGAGGGGACATTAGAAGCAGCACACAGTAAGTATAATAAAGGAACATGATGGGACGCTGTGCACCATAAGTGTCTCCTCATATCTAAAAAGCAGCAATGTGGTTTGGGTTAGAGGTTATGGGACAGAAGTGATGTAGGAGAGGAGCGAGGGATAGACCACACAGCATGCTAGGGGGCACCAAACCATCTAAATGCAGAGCTCACGCCAACTGTGCCACCATCCAAGAGCCATCTCTATACTGACCTCACCCCAACCATGCCACCATACAAGAGCCATCTCTATACTGACCTCACCCCAACCGTGGAACCATCCAAGAGCCATCTCTATACTGACCTTAATCCAACCGTGCCACCATCCAAGTGCCATCTCTATACTGACCTCACCCCAACCGTGCCACCATACAAGAGCCATCTCTATACTGACCTCACCCCAACCGTGCCACCATCCAAGAGCCATCTCTATACTGATCTCACTCTAACCGTGCCACCATCCAAGAGCCATCTCTATACGGACTTCATTCCAACCGCGCCTCTATATAAGAGCTATCTCTATACTGACCTCACTCCAACCATGTCTCCATACAAGAGCTATCTCTATACTGACCTCACTCCAACCATATCTCCATACAAGAGCCATCTCTATACTGACCTCACCCCAACCATGCCAACATCCAAGAGCCATCTCTATACTGACCTCACCCCAACCATGCCACCAAACAAGAACCATCTCTATACTGACATCACCCCAACCGTGCCACCATCCAAGAGCCATCTCTATACTGACCTCACTCCAACCATGCCACCATCCAAGAGCCATCTCTATACTGATCTCACTCTAACCGTGCCACCATATAAGAGCCATCTCTATACTGACTTTACTCCAACCGTGCCACCATACAGGAGCCATCTCTATACTGACCTCACCCCAACCATGTCTCCATACAAGAGCCATCTCTATACTAATCTCACCCCAACCATGTCACTATACAAGAGCCATCTCTATACTGACCTCACCCCAACCATGTGTCCATATAAGAGCCATCTCAATACTGACCTCACCCCAACCATGTCTCCATACAAGAGCCATCTATATACTAATCTCACCCCAACCATGTCACTATACAAGAGCCATCTCTATACTGACCTCACCCCAACCATGTGTCCATACAAGAGCCATCTCAATACTGACCTCACCCCAACCATGTCTCCATACAAGAGCCATCTCTATACTGACCTCACTCCAACCGTGCCACCATCCAAGAGCCATCTCTATACTGACCTCACTCCAACCGTGCCACCATCTAAGAGCCATCTCTATACTGACCTCACTCCAACCGTGCCACCATCCAAGAGACATCTCTATACTGACTTCACTCCAACCGTGCCAACATGCAAGAGCCATCTCTATACTGACCTCACTCCAACCGTGCCACCATCCAAGAGCCATCTCTATACTGACCTCACTCCAACCATGCCACCATCCAATAGCCATCTCTATACTGATCTCATTCCAACCGTGCCACCATCCAAGAGCCATCTCTATATTGCCCTCACGCCAAACATGCCACCATCCAAGAGCCATCTCTATACTGACCTCACCCCAACCATGTCACCATCCAAGAGCCATCTCTATACTGACCTCACTTCAACCGTGCCACCATCCAAGAGCCATCTCTATAATGACTTCACTCCAACCGTGCCACCATATAAGAGCCATCTCTAACCTGACCTCACTCCAACCATGCCACCATATATGAGCCATCTCTAACCTGACCTCACTCCAACCGTGCCACCATATAAGAGCCATCTCTATACTGACCTCATCCAACCCATGCCACCATACAAGAGCCATCTCTATACTGACCTCACCCCAACCGTGCCACCATACAAGAGCCATCTCTATACTGACCTCATCCCAACCAAGTGTCCATACAAGAGCCATCTCAATACTGACCTCACCCCAACCATGTCTCCATACAAGAGCCATCTCTATACTAATCTCACCCCAACCATGTCACTATACAAGAGCCATCTCTATACTAACCTCACCCCAACCATGTGTCCATACAAGAGCCATCTTAATACTGACCTCACCCCAACAATGTCTCCATACAAGAGCCATCTCTATACTGACCTCACTCCAACCGTGCCATCATCCAAGAGCCATCTCTATACTGACTTCACTCCAACCATGCCACCATATATGAGCCATCTCTATACTGACCTCACCCCAACTGTGCCACCATCCAAGAGCCCTCTCTATACTGACCTCACTCCAACCATGCCACCATCCAAGAGCCAACTCTATTCTGACCTCACTCCAACCGTGCCACCATCCAAGAGCCATCTCTATACTGACCTCATCCCAACCATGACACCATCCAATAGCCATCTCTATACTGATCTCACTCCAACCGTGCCACCATCCAAGAGCCATCTCTATATTGCCCTCACGCCAAACATGCCACCATCCAAGAGCCATCTCTATACTGACCTCACCCCAACCATGCCACCATCCAAGAGCCATCTCTATACTGACCTCACTCCAACCGTGCCACCATCCAAGAGCCATCTCTATACTGACCTCACTCCAACCGTGCCACCATCCAAGAGCCATCTCTATAATGACTTCACTCCAACCGTGCCACCATATAAGAGCCATCTCTAACCTGACCTCACTCCAACCGTGCTACCATATAAGAGCCATCTCTATACTGACCTCATCCAACCCATGCCACCATACAAGAGCCATCTCTATACTGACCTAACCCCAAACATGCCACCATACAAGAGCCATCTCTATACTGACCTCATCCCAACCATGTGTCCATACAAGAGCCATCTCAATACTGACCTCACTCCAACCGTGCCACCATCCAAGAGCCATCTCTATACTGACTTCACTCCAACCATGCCACCATATATGAGCCATCTCTATACTGACCTCACCCCAACTGTGCCACCATCCAAGAGCCATCTCTATACTGACCTCACTCCAACCGTACCATCATACAAGAGCCATCTCCATACTGACCTCACCCCAACCATGTGTCCATACAAGATCCATCTCAATACTGACCTCACCCCAACCATGTCTCCATACAAGAGCCATCTCTATACGGACCTCACCCCAACCATGTCACTATACAAGAGCCATCTCTATACTGACCTCACCCCAACCATGTCACTATACAAGAGCCATCTCTATACTGACCTCACCCCAACCATGTGTCCATACAAGAGCCATCTCTATACGGACCTCACCCCAACCATGTCACTATACAAGAGCCATCTCAATACTGACCTCACCCCAACCATGTGTCCATACAAGAGCCATCTCTATACTGACCTTACCCCAACCATGTCTCCATACAAGAGCCATCTCTATACTGACCTCACCCCAACCATGTCTCCATACAAGAGCCATTTCTATACTGACCTCACCCCAACCATGCCACCATCCAAGAGCCATCTCTATACTGACCTCGCTCCAACCATGCCACCATCCAAGAGCCATCTCTATACTGATCTCACTCCAACCGTGCCACCATATAAGAGACATCTCTATACTGACCTCACTCCAACCGTGCCACCATACAAGAGCCATCTCTATACTGACCTCATCCCAACCATGCCACCATCCAAGAGCCATCTCTATACTGACCTCACTCCAACCGTGCCACCCTCCAAGATCCATCTCTATACTGACCTCATCCCAACCATGACACCATATAAGAGCCATCTCTAACCTGACCTCACTCCAACCATGCCACCATATATGAGCCATCTCAAACCTGACCTCACTCCAACCGTGCCACCATATAAGAGCCATCTCTATACTGACCTCATCCCAACCATGCCACCATACAAGAGCCATATCTATACTGAGCTCAACCCAACCGTGACACCATACAAGAGCCATCTCTATACTGACCTCACCCCAACCATGTGTCCATACAAGAGCCATCTCAATACTGACCTCACCCCAACCATGTCTCCATACAAGAGCCATCTCTATACTGATCTCACCCCAACCATGTCACTATACAAGAGCCATCTCTATACTGACCTCACCCCAACCATGTGTCCATACAAGAGCCATCTCAATACTGACCTCACCCCAACCATGTCTCCATACAAGAGCCATCTCTATACTGACCTCACTCCAACCGTGCCACCATCCAAGAGCCATCTCTATACTGACCTCACTCCAACCATGCCACCATATATGAGCCATCTCTATACTGACCTCATTCCAACCGTGCCACCATACAAGAGCCATCTCTATACTGACCTCACTCCAACCGTGCCACCATACAAGAGCCATCTCTATACTGACCTCACCCCAACCATGCCACCATACAAGAGCCATCTCTATACTGACCTTACCCCAACCATGTCTCCATACAAGAGCCATCTCTATACTGACCTCACCCCAACCATGTCTCCATACAAGAGCCATCTCTATACTGACCTCACCCCAACCATGCCAACATCCAAGAGGCAGCTCTATACTGACCTCACTCCAACCGTGCCACCATCCAAGAGCCATCTCTATACTGACCTCACTCCAACCGTGCCACCATCCAAGAGCCATCTCTATACTGACCTCACTCCAACCGTGCCACCATCCAAGAGCCATCTCTATACTGACCTCACTCCAACCGTGCCACCATCCAAGAGCCATCTCTATACTGATCTCACTCCAACCGTGCCACCATATAAGAGCCATCTCTATACTGACCTCACTCCAACCGTACCACCATACAAGAGCCATCTCTATACAGACCTCACCCCAACCATGCCACCATAACAAGAGCCATCTCCATACTGACCTCACCCCAACCATGTGTCCATACAAGATCCATCTCAATACTGACCTCAACCCAACCATGTCTCCATACAAGAGCCATCTCTATACGGACCTCACCCCAACAATGTCTCCATACAAGAGCCATCTCTATACGGACCTCACCCCAACCATGTCACTATACAAGAGCCATCTCTATACTGACCTCACCCCAACCATGTCACTATACAAGAGCCATCTCTATACTGACCTCACCCCAACCATGTGTCCATACAAGAGCCATCTCTATACGGACCTCACCCCAACCATGTCACTATACAAGAGCCATCTCAATACTGACCTCACCCCAACCATGTGTCCATACAAGAGCCATCTCTATACTGACCTTACCCCAACCATGTCTCCATACAAGAGCCATCTCTATACTGACCTCACCCCAACCATGTCTCCATACAAGAGCCATCTCTATACTGACCTCACCCCAACCATGCCACCATCCAACAGCCATCTCTATACTGACCTCGCTCCAACCATGCCACCATCCAAGAGCCATCTCTATACTGATCTCACCCCAATCGTGCCACCATACAAGAGCCATCTCTATACTGACCTCACCCCAACCATGTGTCCATACAAGATCCATCTCAATACTGACCTCACCCCAACCATGTCTCCATAAAAGAGCCATCTCTATACTGACCTCACCCCAACCATGTGTCCATACAAGAGTTATCTCTATACTGACCTCACTTCAACCATGTCACTACACAAGAGCAATCTTTATACTGACCTCACCCCAACCATGTCACTATACAAGAGCCTTCTCTGTACGGACCTCACCCCAACCATGTCTCCATACAAGAGCCATCTATATAATGACCTTACCCCAACCATGCCGCTATACAAGAGCATTCAGTATCCCATGTCACCGCGTGAATCCGCCACACTATCCACGTCACATTATGCCATCCACAACACTATTCCACGTCACTACATGATGCCATCTTCCACAGTATCACACGTCATTATATTATGCCATCCACCACACTATCCAACATCAACACATGACGTCCTCCTTCACAATAATCCACATCACCACATTATGCCATCTTCCACCATGATGCCGCCGTCTCAGTATGACACATCACATTATCCCATCCAGCACCATACCACATGTCACCACATGACACCATCCACCACAGCATACCATGTCACCCCAAGAAGCCATCCACCACAGCATACCATGTCACCCCATGAAGCCATCCACCGTATCCCATGTCACCACATGACGCCATCCACCACAATCCCATGCCACCACATGACGCCATCCACCACCGTATCCCATGTCACCACGTGACTCCACCCACCACAGTATCCCATGCCACCACATGACGCCATCCACCACCGTATCCCATGTCACCATGTGACACCACCCACCACAGTATCCCATGTCACCACGTGACGCCACCCACCACAGTATCCCATGTCACCACGTGACTCCACCCACCACAGTATCCCATGTCACATGACGCCATCCACTACAGTATCCCATGTCACCACATCACTCCACCCACCACAGTATCCCATTTCACCACATCATGCCAGCCACCACAGTATCCCATGTCACCACGTGACTCCATCCACCACAGTATCTCACATCACCATGTGACTCACCCCACCACAGTATCTCAAGACATACTACATTACCATAAGACGCCATTCCACACAACAGATCACTTTTCCACAAGGAGGCATCCCGCACATCGCCTCACAGCAGAATCCCGCATTCTGCCTCATACCAGCACAAGATACTAAGCAGAATAGCAGCTCACTAGAAAACACCATCACTCCACAGGACACCTTCCAGAACACCATCACTCCACAGGACACCTTCCAGAACACCATCTATCCACAGGATACCTTCCAGAACACCATCACTCCACAGGACACCTTCCAGAACACCATCACTACACAGGACACCTTCCAGTACACCATCTATCCACAGGACACCTTCCAGAACACCATCATTCCACAGGACACCTTCCAGAACACCATCACTCCACAGGACACCTTCCAGAACACCATCACTCCACAGGACACCTTCCAGAACACCATCTATCCACAGGACACCTTCCAGAACACCATCATTCCACAGGACACCTTCCAGAACACCATCACTCCACAGGACACCTTCCAGAACACCATCACTCCACAGGACACCTTCCAGAACACCATCACTCCACAGGACACCTTCCAGAACACCATCACTCCACAGGACACCTTCCGGTACACCATCACTCCACAGGACACCTTCCAGAACACCATCACTCCACAGGACACCTTCCAGAACACCATCACTCCACAGGACACCTTCCGGTACATTATCACTCCACAGGACACCTTCCAGTACACCATCACTCCACAGGACACCTTCCAGTACACCATCTTTCCACAGGACACCTTCCAGAACACCATCACTCCACAGGACACCTTCCAGAACACCATCACTCCACAGGACACCTTCCGGTACACCATCACTCCACAGGACACCTTCCAGTACACCATCACTCCACAGGACACCTTCCAGAACACCATCACTCCACAGGACACTTTCCAGTGCACAGTCATTCCATAGGACACCTTCCAGTACACCTTCCAGTACACCGTCACTCCACAGGACACCTTCCAGAACACCATCTATCCACAGGACACCTTCCAGCACACCATCTATCCACAGGACACCTTCCAGAACACCATCATTCCACAGGACACCTTCCAGAACACCATCACTCCACAGGACACCTTCCGGTACACCATCATTCCACAGGACACCTTCCAGAACACCATCACTCCACAGGACACCTTCCAGAACACCATCACTCCACAGGACACTTTCCAGTCCACAGTCATTCCATAGGACACCTTCCAGTACACCGTCACTCCACAGGACACCTTCCAGTACACCGTCACTCCACAGGACACCTCCCAGTACCCCATCATTCTACAGGACACCTTCCAGTACACCACCGACCCACAGGACACCTTCCAGAACACCATCGCTCCACAGGACACCTTCCAGTACACCATCACTCCACAGGACACCTCCCAGAAAACCATCACCACACAGGACACCTTCCAGAACACCATCACTCCACAGGACACCTTCCAGTACACAATCACTCCACAGGACACCTTCCAGAACACCATCACTCCACAGGACACCTCCCAGAAAACCATCACCACACAGGACACCTTCAAGTACACCATCACCACACAGGATACTTTCCGGAACACCATCATTCCACAGGACACCTTCCGGAACACCATCGCCCCACAGGACACCTTCCAACACCTTCCAGTACACCATCACTCCACAGCAGGTCACCACAAGGCGGCACTGCGCACAGCAGGTAACCACAAGGCAGCATCCACTAGCACAGCAGCTCACCGCAAGACAGCATCCACCAGCACAGCAGCTCACCGCAAGGCAGCATCCACCGGCACAGCAGCTCACCGCAAGGCAGCATCCACCGGCACAGCAGCTCACCGCAAGGCAGCATCCACCGGCACAGCAGCTCACCGCAAGGCAGCATCCACCGGCACAGCAGCTCACCGCAAGGCAGCATCCACCGGCACAGCAGCTCACCGCAAGGCAGCATCCACCGTCACAGCAGCTCACCGCAAGGCAGCATCCACCGTCACAGCAGCTCACCGCAAGGCAGCATCCACCGGCACAGCAGCTCATTCCAAGGCAGCATCCGTCAGCACAGCAGCTCACCACAAGGCAGCATCCCTCAGCACAGCAGCTCACCACAAGGCAGCATCCCTCAGCACAGCAGCTCACCACAAGGCAGCATCCCTCAGCACAGCAGCTCACCACAAGGCAGCATCCCTCAGCACAGCAGCTCACCACAAGGCAGCATCCCTCAGCAAAGCAGCTCACCACAAGGCAGCATCCCTCAGCACAGCAGCTCACCACAAGGCAGCATCCACCGGGACAGCAGCTCACCACAAGGCAGCATCCACCGGCACATCAGCTCACCACAAGGCAGCGTCCACCGGCACAGCAGCTCACCACAAGGCAGCGTCCAGTGCACAGCAGGTCACAAGGCAGCATCCAGTGCACAGCAGGTCACCACAAGGCAGCATCCAGTGCACAGCAGGTCACCACAAGGCAGCATCCACCAGCACAGCAGCTCACCGCAAGGCAGCATCCCTCAGTACAGCAGCTCACCACAAGGTAGCATCCAGTGCACAGCAGCTCACCACAAGGCAGCATCCACCGGCACAGCAGCTCACCACAAGGCAGCATCCACCGGCACAGCAGCTCACCACAAGGCAGCATCCACCGGCACAGCAGCTCACCACAAGGCAGCATCCACCGGCACAGCAGCTCACCACAAGGCAGCATCCCTCAGCACAGCAGCTCACCACAAGGCAGCATCCCTAAGGACAGCAGCTCACCACAAGGCAGCATCCAGTGCACGGCAGGTCACCACAAGGCAGCATCCAGTGCACAGCAGGTCACCACAAGGCAGCGTCCAGTGCACAGCAGGTCACCACAAGGCAGCGTCCAGTGCACAGCAGGTCACCACAAGGCAGCGTCCAGTGCACAGCAGGTCACCACAAGGCAGCGTCCAGTGCACAGCAGGTCACCACAAGGCAGCGTCCAGTGCACAGCAGGTCACCACAAGGCAGCGTCCAGTGCACAGCAGGTCACCACAAGACAGCATCCACCAGCACAGCAGCTCACCACAAGGCAGCATCCAGTGCACAGCAGCTCACCACAAGGCAGCATCCAGTGCACAGCAGCTCACCACAAGGCAGCATCCAGTGCACAGCAGCTCACCACAAGGCAGCATCCAGTGCACAGCAGCTCACCACAAGGCAGCATCCAGTGCACAGCAGCTCACCACAAGGCAGCATCCAGTGCACAGCAGCTCACCACAAGGCAGCATCCAGTGCACAGCAGCTCACCACAAGGCAGCATCCAGTGCACAGCAGCTTACCACAAGGCAGCATCCAGTGCACAGCAGCTTACCACAAGGCAGCATCCAGTGCACAGCAGCTCACCACAAGGCAGCGTCCAGTGCACAGCAGCTCACCACAAGGCAGCATCCCTCAGCACAGCAGCTCACCACAAGGCAGCATCCAATGCACAGCAGCTCACCACAAGGCAGCATCCACCGGCACAGCAGCTCACCACAAGGCAGCATCCACCGGCACAGCAGCTCACCACAAGGCAGCATCCACCGGCACAGCAGCTCACCACAAGGCAGCATCCCTCAGCACAGCAGCTCACCACAAGGCAGCATCCCTAAGGACAGCAGCTCACCACAAGGCAGCATCCAGTGCACAGCAGGTCACCACAAGGCAGCATCCAGTGCACAGCAGGTCACCACAAGGCAGCGTCCAGTGCACAGCAGGTCACCACAAGGCAGCGTCCAGTGCACAGCAGGTCACCACAAGGCAGCGTCCAGTGCACAGCAGGTCACCACAAGACAGCATCCACCAGCACAGCAGCTCACCACAAGGCAGCGTCCAGTGCACAGCAGCTCACCACAAGGCAGCATCCAGTGCACAGCAGCTCACCACAAGGCAGCATCCAGTGCACAGCAGCTCACCGCAAGGCAGCATCCAGTGCACAGCAGCTCACCACAAGGCAGCATCCAGTGCACAGCAGCTCACCACAAGGCAGCATCCAGTGCACAGCAGCTCACCACAAGGCAGCATCCAGTGCACAGCAGCTCACCACAAGGCAGCATCCAGTGCACAGCAGCTTACCACAAGGCAGCATCCAGTGCACAGCAGCTCACCACAAGGCAGCATCCAGTGCACAGCAGCTCACCACAAGGCAGCGTCCAGTGCACAGCAGCTCACCACAAGGCAGCATCCCTCAGCACAGCAGCTCACCACAAGGCAGCATCCAATGCACAGCAGGTCACCACAAGGCAGCATCCAATGCACAGCAGGTCACCACAAGGCAGCATCCCTCAGCACAGCAGCTCACCACAAGGCAGCGTCCAGTGCACAGCAGCTCACCACAAGGCAGCGTCCAGTGCACAGCAGCTCACCACAAGGCAGCGTCCAGTGCACAGCAGCTCACCAAAAGGCAGCATCCACCAGCACAGCAGCTCACCACAAGGCAGCATCCCTCAGCACAGTAGCTCACCACAAGGCAGCGTCCAGTGCACAGCAGCTCACCACAAGCAGCGTCCAGTGCACAACAGCTCACCACAAGGCAGCATCCAGTGCACAGCAGCTCACCACAAGGCAGCATCCAGTGCACAGCAGCTCACTGCAGCTAACCACAAGATAATTCCCTAAGTAACAGTGTCACATACAGTATACCACACCATCCTCACAGAATACCAGATGTCACTGCAACACCCAATCCAGCCCCACATACTGTATGAGCAGAAGACAGCACAACATCTGACCGCAAGACGCCATCTATAACTACGATATCTGATGTCACAACAATCGCTCATTATAAAGCAGACGTTTCCTGGCTACATCGCTTGTACTGCACAATTAGTACATCCGTCCAGACAATCGTCTCAGTCCTTACATGCTGGATTTCCGCATGCATATCCAGCCACACAAGCAGACAGACACGTGGACAGAGGATGTGCAGCACACCGAGGCTCTCACATGTCCCAGCGTTGCATCCTCTGTGGAGTATAGCATGGAGAAAACATGGAATCAGGAGAACAGGAAAAAGAAATCAAAGAAAAGGTGAGAGAGCGGCAAATAAGGAGAACGACAACGCAAATAATAAAAATAAAAATCAGGACAGAGGAATAACAGTATGTGCGTCATAAAGCGGAGCAGTGGCGAAAACACGAGCGGGAAATGAGAGCAGACAAAACTAGACAAGCAGAAATGGAAGGTATGGATATGCTGTAACAGTGGAAGAATCTGTCATACCAACATAAGGACAATCTGGCAGCGTGGTGTAAACGGGCTTACATGGGGTAGTGGTGCAGGGCAGCCCGGTCAGGGGAAAGAAAAGCAGCGAGGTCAGGGAAAAGAGGAGGAGCGAGGGCAGCGCAGTCAGGGAAAACAGGAGGAGCGAGGGCAGCCTGGTCAGGGGAAAGAAAAGCAGCGAGGTCAGGGAAAAAGAGGAGGAGCGAGGGCAGCCCGGTCAGGGGAAAGAGAAGGAGCGAGGGCAGCCCGGTCAGGGGAAAGAGAAGGAGCGAGGGCAGCCCGGTCAGGGGAAAGAGAAGGAGCGAGGGCAGCCCGGTCAGGGGAAAGAGAAGGAGCGAGGGCAGCCCGGTCAGGGGAAAGAGAAGGAGCGAGGGCAGCCCGATCAGGGGAAAGAGGAGGTGCGAGAGCAGTGCAGTCAAGGGAAAGAGGAGGAGCGAGGGCAGCGCAGTCAGGGGAAAGAAAAGGATCAAGGTCAGGGAAAAGAAAAGGAGCAGCGGTCAGGGGAAAGAGGAGGAGCAAGGGCAGCCCAGTCAGGGGAAAAGAGGAGGAGCGAGGGCAGAGAGGTCAGGGGAAAGAGAAGCAGCGAGGTCAGGGGAAAGAGAAGCAGCGAGGTCAGGGGAAAGAGAAGTAGCGAGGTCAGGGGAAAGAGAAGCAGCGAGGACAGGGGAAAGAGAAGCAGCGAGGACAGGGGAAAGGAAAGCAGCGAGGTCAGGGGAAAGAGGAGGAGCGAGGACAGGGGAAAGGAAAGCAGCGAGGTCAGGGGAAAGAGGAAGAGCGAGGGCAGCCCAGTCAGGGGAAAGAAAAGCAGCGAGGACAGGGAAAAAATAAGATTTTACTTACCGGTAAATCTATTTCTCGTAGTCCGTAGTGGATGCTGGGGACTCCGTAAGGACCATGGGGATAGACGGGCTCCGCAGGAGACATGGGCACTTTAAGAAAGAATTTAGGTTCTGGTGTGCTCTGGCTCATCCCTCTATGCCCCTCCTCCAGACCTCAGTTAGAGAAACTGTGCCCAGAAGAGCGGACAGTACAAGGAAAGGATTTTGGTAATCCAGGGCAAGATTCATACCAGCCACACCAATCACACCGTATAACATGAGTTTATAACAACCAGTCAACAGTATGACAACAACAGAGCACCAGGTCCAACCCTGATGCAACCATAACATAACCCTTATTGAAGCAATAACTATATACAAGCATTGCAGAAGAAGTCCGCACTTGGGACGGGCGCCCAGCATCCACTACGGACTACGAGAAATAGATTTACCGGTAAGTAAAATCTTCTTTTCTCTAACGTCCTAGTGGATGCTGGGGACTCCGTAAGGACCATGGGGATTATACCAAAGCTCCCAAACGGGCGGGAGAGTGCGGATGACTCTGCAGCACCGATTGAGCAAACACAAGGTCCTCCTCAGCCAGGGTATCAAACTTGTAGAACTTTGCAAAAGTGTTTGAACCTGACCAAGTAGCCGCTCGGCAAAGCTGTAATGCCGAGACCCCTCGGGCAGCCGCCCAAGAAGAGCCCACCTTCCTAGTGGAATGGGCCTTAACTGATTTTGGCAGCGGCAATCCAGCCGCAGAATGAGCCTGCTGAATCGTGTTACAGATCCAGCGAGCAATAGTTTGCTTTGAAGCAGGAGCACCAAGCTTGTTTGAAGCATACAGGAGAAACAAAGACTCTGTTTTCCTGACCCTAGCCGTTCTGGCTACATAGACCTTCAAAGCCCTGACCACGTCAAGCAACTCTGAATCCTCCAAGACAGTCGTATCCACAGGCACCACAATAGGTTGGTTTATATGAAAGGTTGAAACCACTTTCGGCAGAAATTATGGACGGGTCCGCAATTCTGCTCTATCCGCATGGAAAACCAGATAGGGGCTTTTATGTGACAAAGCCGCCAACTCTGACACACGCCTAGCCGAAGCCAAGGCTAATAGCATGACCACCTTCCACGTGAGATATTTCAACTCCACCGTTTTGAGTGGTCCAAACCAGTGGGATTTCAGGAAACTCAACACCACGTTAAGATCCCAAGGTGCCACTGGAGGCACAAAAGGGGGCTGAATATGCAGCACTCCCTTTACAAATGTCTAAACTTCAGGTAGAGAAGTCAACTCCTTTCGAAAGAAAATGGATAGGGCCGAAATCTGGACCTTAATGGAACCCAATTTTAGGCCCAAATTCACTCCTAGAAAGAGAGAAAAGCGAATACTTCCCTGCGCTGGAAGTGTTGATGCTGCAAAAAGATATACGTTCCGGAGTTATCGACCGGAAAAAACAGATAATATTATAATACAATATTTGTATACAAATCGCGCTTCAACACTGGATGAAGAGAAATAATGTAGTCCGGTTTTTCCAGAAGGCTGAAAGTCTCTGATCGTAGCTTCCAGGAAATTTTTCTTCAAACAGGTATTACATAGAGGAAGGAAGACAGAAAAATGTTTTTTTTCCAATGTGTAGTAGTTTCTAGAAAGTCACATAGATCATACGAGGGGACTATGGGATGTAGAAATTCCCCTCCTTTGTGTCTTTGTAAGATGTTCTGGGACCACCCAAAAAGTGTGTTAGTCGTAAACTCAGAATGCTCACTTTCTTGCTTACTTCAATAAAAATATGAAGACTCCTATAAAGGTATCTGAGATTTTCAAACAGAGCTTCACTCCAGAGGGTTCCCAATTTACCAGGTTGTTCTCCAGCATAAGGAACCAGTTGTCTGGCCCCTCTGCAACACGCTGGTCCCTGTGGCTGGCTGGCAGGATAGTCCCTCTGGCTGGTCTCTGGGTGCAGGAATGCAGTGTGCTCTCACACTGTGCAGCAAACTCAAGTGGAACACAAATTCACTCCTGACTGTAGGTAGTGAAGGAACGGCCCAGCTGGAATTCCTCCGTAGGGGCATTCCTGGCCTCACACCAAGCAACATATTTTCGCCATATACGGTGATAAAGGCTAGGAAGGACGTATCCACATTATCAGAATGACCTCATCCGGAATGCCTTTCTCTGCTAGGATCCAGCGTTCAACCGCCATGCCGTCAAACGTAGCAGCGGCAAGTCTTGTTGCAACAGGGGCCCTGTCTGTTCCAAGTCCTGTCTTAGAGGAAGAGGCCACGGGTTTCTTGCAGATCTGGATACCAAGTCCTTCTTGGCCAATCTGAAACAATGAGTATTGTTCTCACTCCTCTTTTTCTTATTATCCTCAGCACCTTGGGTATGAGAGGAAGAGGAGGGAATACATAGACCGGCTGGAACACCCACAGTGTCACCAGGGCGTCTACAGCTATCGCCTGAGGGTCTCTTGACCTGGCGCAATACCTCTGTAGCTTTTTGTTGAAGCGGGATGCCATCATGTCCACCTGTGGCAGTCCCCACCGACTTGTAATCTGTGCGAAGACTTCCTGATGAAGTCCCCACTCTCCCGGGTGGAGGTCGTGTCTGCTGAGGAAGTCTGCTTCCCAGTTGTCCAATCCCGGGATGAACACTGCTGACAGGGCGCTTACGTGATTCTCCGCCCAGCGAAGAATTCTGGTGGCTTCCACTATCGCCACTCTGCTCCTTGTCGGTTTACATGAGCCGCTGCGGTGATGTTGTCTGACTGAATCAGAACCGGTTGATCGCGAAGCAAGTTCCCCGCTTGATGCAGGGCGTTGTATACAGCCCTTAGTTCCATGATGTTGATGTGAAGGCAAGTCTCTTGACTTGACCACAGACCTTGGAAATCTCTTCCCTGTGTGACTGCTCCCCACCCTCGGAGGCTTGCATCCGTGGTCACCAGGACCCAGTCCTGAATGCCGAATCTGCGGCCCTCTAGAAGGTGAGCGCTCTGCAGCCACCACAGAAGAGACACCCTGGCCCTGGGGGATAGGGTGATTAACCGATGCATCGGAAGATGTGATCCGGACCACTTGTCCAGTAAGTCCCATTGAAAGGTCCTCGCATGGAACCTGCCGAAGGGAATGGCCTCTATGATGCCACCATCTTTCCCAGGACTCGAGTGTAGTGATGCACTGACAGCTGTTTTGGTTTTAATAGGTTCCTGACCAGTGTCATGAGTTCCTGAGCTCTCTCTATCGGGAGATAAACCCTTTTCTGGTCTGTGTCTAGAATCATGCCCAGGAAAGGCAGACGAGTCGTAGGAACCAACTGCGATTTTGGAATATTTAGAATCCAGCCGTGTTGCCGTAACACTTCCAGAGAAAGTGCTACGCTGATCAGCAACTGCTCTCTTGATCTCGCCTTTATGAGGAGATCGTCCAAGTATGGGATAATTGTGACCCCTTGCTTCCTCAGGAGTACCATCATTTCCGCCATTACCTTGGTAAATATTCTCGGTGCCGTGGAGAGATCAAATGGCAACGTCTGAAATTGGTAATGACACTCCTGTACCACAAATCTGAGGTACGCCTGATGAGGTGGATAAATGGGGACATGAAGGTATGCATCCTTTATGTCCAGAGACACCATAAAATCCCCCCCTTCCAGGCTTGCGGTGACCGCTCTCAGCGATTCCATCTTGAACTTGAACCTTTTCAGGTATATGTTCAGGAATTTTAAATTCAATATGGGTCTGACCGAACCGTCCGGTTTCGGGACTACAAACATGGTCGAATAATAACCCCTTCCCTGTTGAAGGAGGGGAACCTTGACCACCACCTGTTGAAGATACAATTTATGAATTGCAGTTAACACTATTTCCCTCTCGTGGGGGGAAGCTGGTCGGGCCGATTTAAGGTATCGTGAGGGGGCATCTCTTCGACTTCCAGCTTGTATCCCTGAGACACAATTTTTATTGCCCAGGGATCCACCTGGGAGTGAACCCACTTGTGGCTGAAATTTCGAAGACGTGCCCCCACCAGGCCTAGTTCCGCCTGTGGAGCCCCATCGTCCTGCGGTGGATTTTGTAGAGGCCGGGGAGGACTTCTGTTCCTGGGAACTAGCTGTGTTGTGCAGCTTCTTTCCTCTGCCCCTGCCAAGAAAGGACGGTGCTCGGACTTTCTTGCTTTGTGATCGAAAGGACTGCATTCGATAATGTCGTGCTTTCTTAGGCTGTGCAGGAATATAAGGCAAAAGTTCAGAATTACCAGCTATAGCTGTGGAGATCAGGTCCGAGAGCCCTTCTCCACACAATCCTCAGCCTTGTAAGGTAAACCTTGCATATGCCTCTTTTGGTCGGCATCACCTGTGCATGTTCCACAGGACAGGTCTAGCAGAAATCGACATAGCGTTGACTCTAGAACCCAGTAGACTAATGTCTCTTTGGGCATGAGATATATATATATATATATATATATATATATATATATATATATATATATATATATATATATATATATATATATATATATATATATACACACCAAGCGTTGGGTCCACACTCACGTCTTAAGATTTTTCTGCTGGGGTCCTGTCCAAAACTGGAGACCTATTGGGAGTCACCAGTGCAATATACAGCAAAAAAGTGGGAGCACTCACCAGTCTTCATTAAAGCAAAGTTTTAATTTATAATTCCATACCAGACAGAGTAGTATCGACGTCGATACTACTCTGTCTGGTATGGAATTATAAATTAAAACTTTGCTTTAATGAAGACTGGTGAGTGCTCCCACTTTTTTGCTGTATATAATAAGATTTTACTTACCGATAATTCTATTTCTCATAGTCCGTAGTGGATGCTGGGGACTCCGAAAGGACCATGGGGAATAGCGGCTCCGCAGGAGACTAAGCACAAAAGTAAAAAGCTTTAGGACTACCTGGTGTGCACTGGCTCCTCCCCCTATGACCCTCCTCCAAGCCTCAGTTAGGATACTGTGCCCGGACGAGCGTACACAATAAGGAAGGATTTTGAATCCCGGGTAAGACTCATACCAACCACACCAATCACACCGTACAACTTGTGATCTGAACCCAGTTAACAGCATGATAACAGAAGGAGCCTCTGAAAAGATGGCTCACAACAATAATAACCCGATTTTGTTAACAATAACTATGTACAAGTATTGCAGACAATCTGCACTTGGGATGGGCGCCCAGCATCCACTACGGACTACGAGAAATAGATTTATCGGTAAGTAAAATCTTATTTTCTCTGACGTCCTAGTGGATGCTGGGAACTCCGTAAGGACCATGGGGATTATACCAAAGCTCCCAAACGGGCGGGAGAGTGCGGATGACTCTGCAGCACCGAATGAGAGAACTCCAGGTCCTCCTCAGCCAGGGTATCAAATTTGTAGAATTTAGCAAACGTGTTTGCCCCTGACCAAGTAGCAGCTCGGCAAAGTTGTAAAGCCGAGACCCCTCGGGCAGCCGCCCAAGATGAGCCCACTTTCCTTGTGGAATGGGCTTTTACAGATTTTGGCTGTGGCAGGCCTGCCACAGAATGTGCAAGCTGAATTGTACGACAAATCCAACGAGCAATAGTCTGCTTAGAAGCAGGAGCACCCAGCTTGTTGGGTGCATACAGGATAAACAGCGAGTCAGACTTTCTGACTCCAGCCGTCCTGGAAACATATATTTTCAGGGCCCTGACAACGTCAAGTAACTTGGAGTCCTCCAAGTCCCTAGTAGCCGCAGGCACCACAATAGGTTGGTTCATGTGGAAAGCAGAAACCACCTTAGGGAGAAAATTGAGGACGAGTCCTCAATTCTGCCCTGTCAGAATGAAAAATTAAGTAAGGGCTTTTATATGATAAAAGCCGCCAATTCTGACACACGCCTGGTTGAAGCCAGGGCTAACAGCATCGTCACCTTCCATGTGAGATATTTTAAGTCCACAGTGGTGAGTGGTTCAAACCAATGTGACTTAGGGAACCTCAAAACAACATTGAGATCCCAAGGTGCCACTGGAGGCACAAAAGGAGGTTGTATATGCAGTACCCCTTTTACAAATGTCTGAACTTCAGGTACTGAAGCCAGTTCTTTCTGGAAGAAAATCGACAGGGCCTAAATTTGAACCTTAATGGACCCTAATTTTAGGCCCATAGACAGTCCTGTCTGCAGGAAATGGAGGAAACGACCTAGTTGAAATTCCTCTGTAGGGGCCTTCTTGGCCTCACACCACGCAACATATTTTCGCCAAATGCGGTGATAATGTTTTGCGGTTACATCCTTCCTGGCTTTGACCAGGGTAGGGATGACTTCATCTGGAATGCCTTTTTCCTTCAGGATCCGGCGTTCAACCGCCATGCCGTCAAACGCAGCCGCGGTAAGTCTTGGAACAGACAAGGCCCCTGCTGGAGCAGGTCCTTTCTTAGAGGTAGAGGCCACGGGTCTTCCGTGAGCATCTCTTGAAGTTCCGGGTACCAAGTCCTTCTTGGCCAATCCGGAACCACGAGTATAGTTCTTACTCCTCTCCTTCTTATGATTCTCAGTACTTTTGGTATGAGAGGCAGAGGAGGGAACACATACACTGACTGGTACACCCACGGTGTCACCAGAGCGTCCACCGCTATTGCCTGAGGGTCCCTTGACCTTGCGCAATATCTGTCCAGTTTCTTGTTAAGACGGGACGCCATCATGTCCACCTTTGGTTTTTCCCAACGGTTTACAATCAGTTGGAAGACTTCTGGGTGAAGTCCCCACTCCCCCGGGTGGAGGTCGTGTCTGCTGAGGAAGTCTGCTTCCCAGTTGTCCACTCCCGGAATGAACACTGCTGACAGTGCTATCACATGATTTTCCGCCCAGCAGAGAATCCTTGTAGCTTCTGCCATTGCCCTCCTGCTTCTTGTGCCGCCCTGTCTGTTTACGTGGGCGACAGCCGTGATGTTGTCCGACTGGATCAATACCGGTTGACCCTGAAGCAGAGGCTTTGCTTGACTTAGGGCATTGTAAATGGCCCCTAGTTCCAGGATATTTTTGTCTCCAGGCTTGACCATAAGCCCTGGATATTCCTTCCCTGTGTGACTGCTCCCCAGCCTCGCAGGCTGGCATCCGTGGTCACCAGGACCCAGTCCTGAATGCCGAAACTGCGGCCCTCTAGAAGATGAGCACTCTGCAACCACCACAGGAGGGACACCCTTGTCCTTGGTGACAGGGTTATCCGCTGATGCATCTGAAGATGCGACCCGGACCATTTGTCCAGTAGGTTCCACTGGAAAGTTCTTGTGTGGAATCTGCCGAATGGGATTGCTTCGTAGGAAGCCACCATTTTTACCCAGAACCCTTGTGCATTGATGCACTGAGACTTGGTTCGGTTTTAGGAGGTTCCTGACTAGTTCGGATAACTCCCTGGCTTTCTCCTCCGGGAGAAACACCATACTTTCTGGACTGTGTCCAGGATCATCCTTAGGAACAGAAGACAAGTCGTCGGAACCAGCTGCGATTTTGGAATATTGAGAATCCACTCGTGCTGCCGCAACACTACCTGAGATAGTGCTACACCGACCTCCAACTGTTCTCTGGATCTTACCCTTATCAGGGAATCGTCCAAGTAAAGGATAACTAAAATTCCCTTCCTTCGAAGGAATATCATCATTTCGGTCATTACTTCAGTAAAGACCCGGGGTGCCGTGGACCATCCCTACGGCAGCGTCTGAACTGATAGTGACAGTTCTGTACCATAACCTGAGATACCTTTGGTGAGAAGGGTAAATTTTGACATGAAGGTAAGCATCCTTGATGTCCCGAGACATCATGTAGTCCCCTTCTTCCAGGTTTGCAATCACTGCTCTGAGTGACTCAATTTTGAATTTGAACCTCTGTATGTAAGTGTTCAAAGATTTTAGATTTTAAAATCGGTCTCACCGAGCCGTCTGGCTTCGGTACCACAATAGTGTGGAATAATAACCCGTTCCCTGTTGCAGGAGGGGTACCTTAATTATCACCTGCTGGGAATACAGCTTGTGAATGGCTTCCAAAACTGCCTCCCTGTCAGCGGGAGACGTCGGTAAAACAGACTTTTGGAAACGGCGAGGGGAATACGTCTCGAATTCCAATTTGTACCCCTGAAATATTACCTGAAGGATCCAGGGGTCTACTTGCGAGTGAGCCCACTGCGCACTGAAATTCACTGAGAACGGGCCCCCACCGTGCCTGAACTTGTAAAGCCCTAGCGTCATACTGAGGGCTTGGCAGCGGCGGAAAAGGGTTTCTGTTCCTGGGAACTGGCTGATCTCTGCAGCCATTTTCCTCTCCCTCTGTCACGAGCAGAAAAGAGGAACCCTTTTGTCCGCTTGCCAACCAGGACTGCGCCTGATAATACGGCGTCTTATTTTGAGAGGCGACCTAGGGTACATCCCCATTTTTAAGGCAATACTTCCAAATGCCGTTTGGAATCCCTGACCACTTTACTGGTAGAATACAACGCACTTATACTTGATGCCAGTCGGCAAATATTCCGCTGTGCATCATGCATATATAGAAAAGCATCTTTTAATTGCTCTATAGGCAATAATATACTGTCCTTATCTAGGATATCAATATTTCCAGTCAGGGAATCCGACCACGCCACCCAGCACTGCACATCCAGGCTGAGGCGATAGCTGGTCGCAGTATAACACCAGTATGTGTGTAAATACATTTTAGGATACCCTCCTGCTTTTTATCAGCAGGATCCTTAAGGGCGGCCATCTCAAGAGAGGGTAGAGCCCTTGTTCTTACAATCGTGTGAGCGCCTTATCCCCTGTAGGGGGTGTTTCCCAACGCACCCTAACCTCTGGCGGGAAAAGGTATACTGCCAATAACTTTTTAGAATTATCAATTGTTATCGGAGGAAAACCCACGCATCATCACACACCTCATTTTATTTTTCAGATTCAGGAAAACTATAGGAAGTTTTTCCTCACCAAACATAATACCCCTTTTTTTGGTGGTATTCACATTATCAGAAAAGTGTAAACATTTTCCATTGCCTCAATCATGCAATGTGTGGCCCTATTGGAAATCACTGTTGTCTCTTCACCGTCGACACAGGAGCCAGTATCCGTGTCGGCGTCTGTATCTGAGGTAACGGGCGCTTTAGAGCCCCTGTATGAGACATCTGGACATGCACAAGCTGAGTAGCCGGCTGTCTCATGTCAACCACTGTCTTTTATACAAAGCTGACACTGTCACGCAATTTCAACAGTACATCCACTCAGGTGTCGACCCCCTAGGGGGTGACAACACTATTACAGACACTCTACTCCGTCTCCACATCATTTTTCTCCTCATACATGTCGACACAAACGTACCGACACACAGCACACACACAGGGAATGCTCTGATAGAGGACAGGACCCACTAGCCCTTTGGGGAGACAGAGGGAGAGTTTGCCAGCACACACCAGAGCGCTATATATATACAGGGATAACCTTATATAAGTGTTTTTCCCTTTATAGCTGCTGTATTGTTTATACTGCGCCTAATTTGTGCCCCCCTCTCTTTTTTAACCCCTTTCTGTAGTGTAGTGACTGCAGGGGAGAGCCAGGGAGCTTCCCTCCAACTGAGCTGTGAGGGAAAATGGCGCCAGTGTGCTGAGGAGATAGGCTCCGCCCCTTTCTCGGCGTCCTTATCATCCGTTTTTCTGTATGTTTTGGCAGGGGTTAAATGCATCCATATAGCCCAGGAGTTATATGTGATGCATTTATTTTAGCCATATAAGGTTTTATCGATTTATTGCGTCTCAGGGCGCTGCCCCCCCAGCGCCCTGCACCCTCAGTGACCGGAGTGTGAAGTGTGCTGAGAGCAATGGCGCACAGCTGCGGTGCTGTGCGCTACCTTATCTGAAGACAGGATCGTCTTCTGCCGCCGATTTCACCGGACCTCTTCGCTCTTCTGGCTCTGTAAGGGGGACGGCGGCGCGGCTCCGGGACCCATCCAGGCTGAACCTGTGATCGTCCCTCTGGAGCTAATGTCCAGTAGCCTAAGAAACCCGATCCACTCTGCACTCAGGTGAGTCCGTTTCTTCTCCCCTTAGTCCCACGATGCAGTGAGCCTGTTGCCAGCAGGTCTCACTGAAAATAATAAACCTAAACTAAAACTTTCACAAAGAGCTCAGGAGAGCCCCTAGTGTGCACCCTTCTCGTCGGGCACAGAAATCTAACTGAGGCTTGGATGAGGGTCATAGGGGGAGGAGCCAGTGCACACCAGCTAGTCCAAAAGCTTTCTTTAGATGTGCCCAGTCTCCTGCGGAGCCGCTATTCCCCATGGTCCTTACGGAGTTCCCAGCATCCACTAGGACGTCAGAGAAATATATATATATATATATATATATATATACACACACACATACATACATACATACATACGTATACACATACTAGGGTCTCCATGTCCACGCTGCTACAGCGCTATAACCCCATGCCGACACAACCGCCGGTCTGAGTAAATGGACTTCAAAGTACTTTTACTGCATGCTATTTGCAGGATCCCTGAGGATAGCTGTTAAGTCAGCGCTACCTTTTGGGTAAACGTGTCAATGCCTTGTACACCCTAGGGGAAGATTCCCATCGTATCCTGGCCCTAGTAGGGAAAGGATACTCCCTGAGAATTCTTTGTGGGAAGCTGCAGCTTCTTGTCTGGAGATTCCCGCTCTTTTTCTTAATGAGAGGAGGGAAATTTACCTCAGCTTTCTTCCCCTTAAACATGTGTACCCTCGTGTCAGGGACAGATGAGTCATCAGTGATATGCAAATCATCTTTTATTACAATAATCATATATTGAATACTTTTCTGCCATTTTGGCTGTAACTTTGCATTATCGTAGTCGACATTGGAGTCAGACTCCGTATCGATATCAGTGTTTATTATCTTGGATAGTGAGCATTGAGAGACTCTGAAGGTCTCTGCGACATAGGGACAGACATGGGTAGATTCACTGTCTGTTCTCTAATCTTTTGTGCAATAAATTCACCTTAGCGCTTAATTTAACATATCCAATCAGGTGTCGGGCGTTGTCGACGGAGACACCACACACACACACACACAATTGCTCCATCACCTCCTTAGGAGAGCCTTTTACCTCAGACATGTCGACACACATGTACCGACACACGTACCGACACACCAAACACTCAGGGAATGCTCATCTGAAGACAATTCCCCCACAAGGCCCTTTGGAGAGACAGAGAGAGAGTATGCCAGCACACACCCCAGCGCTATATGACCCAAGAAAAAACACAGCAATTTAATGTTTACCCAGTAGCGCTGTTATTATCTGCGCCAAATGATGTGCCCCCCCTCTTCTTAAAAACCCTCTCTTCTACCATGGTATAAGCAGGGGAGAGACCGGGGAGCTTCCTCTCAGCGGTGCTGTGGAGAAAAAACATGGCGCTGGTGAGTGCTGAGGAAGAAGCCCCGCCCCCTCGACGGCGGGCTTCTGTCCCGCTTAAATATACATTTTCATGGCGAGGGCTCATACATATATACAGTGCCCAACTGTATATATGTTTACTTTTGCCAAAAAGAGGTCCAAATGCTGCCCAGGGCGCCCCCCCCTGCGCCCTGCACCCTTACAGTGACCGGAGTATGTGAGGTGTGTGGGAGCAATGGCGCACAGCTGCAGTGCTGTGCGTTACCTCAGTGAAGAACGGAGTCATCTGCCGCCGATTTCGAAGTCTTCTTGCTTCTCATACTCACCCGGCTTCTGTCTTCCGGCTCTGCGAGGGGGACGGCGGCGCGGCTCTGGGATCGGACGGCGAGGGTGAGATCCTGCGTACGATCCCTCTGGAGATAATAGTGTCCAGTAGCCCAAGAAGCAGGACCTAGCTTCAGAGAGTAGGGCTGCTTCTCTCCCCTCAGTTCCACGATGCAGGGAGTCTGTTGCCAGCAGAGCTCCCTGAAAATAAAAAACCTAACAAAATACTTTCTCACAGCAAGCTCAGGAGAGCTCACTGAAAAGCACCCAGCTCGCTCTGGGCACAGTATCAAACTGAGGTCTGGAGGAGGGGCATAGAGGGAGGAGCCAGAGCACACCAGAACCTAAATTCTTTCTTAAAGTGCCCATGTCTCCTGCGGAGCCCATCTATCCCCATGGTCCTTACGGAGTCCCCAGCATCCACTAGGACGTTAGAGGAAAAAAAAAAAAGAGGAGGAGCGAGGGCAGCCCGGTCAGGGGAAAGGAGGAGGAGCGAGGGCAGCCCGGTCAGGGGAAAGGAGGAGGAGCGAGGGCAGCCCGGTCAGGGGAAAGGAGGAGGAGCGAGGGCAGCCCGGTCAGGGGAAAGGAGGAGGAGCGAGGGCAGCCCGGTCAGGGGAAAGGAGGAGGAGCGAGGGCAGCCCGGTCAGGGGAAAGGAGGAGGAGCGAGGGCAGCCCGGTCAGGGGAAAGGAGGAGGAGCGAGGGCAGCCCGGTCAGGGGAAAGGAGGAGGAGCGAGGGCAGCCCGGTCAGGGGAAAGGAGGAGGAGCGAGGGCAGCCCGGTCAGGGGAAAGGAGGAGGAGCGAGGGCAGCCCGGTCAGGGGAAAGGAGGAGGAGCGAGGGCAGCCCAGTCAGGGGAAAGGAGGAGGAGCGAGGGCAGCCCGGTCAGGGGAAAGGAGGAGGAGCGAGGGCAGCCCGGTCAGGGGAAAGGAGGAGGAGCGAGGGCAGCCCGGTCAGGGGAAAGGAGGAGGAGCGAGGGCAGCCCGGTCAGGGGAAAGGAGGAGGAGCGAGGGCAGCCCGGTCAGGGGAAAGGAGGAGGAGCGAGGGCAGCCCGGTCAGGGGAAAGGAGGAGGAGCGAGGGCAGCCCGGTCAGGGGAAAGGAGGAGGAGCGAGGGCAGCCCGGTCAGGGGAAAGGAGGAGGAGCGAGGGCAGCCCGGTCAGGGGAAAGGAGGAGGAGCGAGGGCAGCCCGGTCAGGGGAAAGGAGGAGGAGCGAGGGCAGCCCGGTCAGGGGAAAGAGGAGATGCGAGGGCAGCGCAGTCAAGGGAAAGAGGAGATGCGAGGGCAGCGCAGTCAAGGGAAAGAGGAGATGCGAGGGCAGCGCAGTCAGGGGAAAGAGGAGATGCGAGGGCAGCGCAGTCAGGGGAAAGAAAATCAGTGAGGTCAGGGGAAAGGAAAGCAGCGCAGTCAGGGGAAAGAGGAGGAGCGAGGGCAGCCCGGTCAGGGGAAAGAGGAGGAGCGAGGGCAGCCCGGTCAGGGGAAAGAGGAGGAGCGAGGGCAGCCCGGTCAGGGGAAAGAGGAGGAGCGAGGGCAGCCCGGTCAGGGGAAAGAGGAGGAGCGAGGGCAGCCCGGTCAGGGGAAAGAGGAGGAGCGAGGGCAGCCCGGTCAGGGGAAAGAGGAGGAGCGAGGGCAGCCCGGTCAGGGGAAAGAGGAGGAGCGAGGGCAGCCCGGTCAGGGGAAAGAGGAGGAGCGAGTGCAGCCCGGTCAGGGGAAAGAGGAGGAGCAGGGGCAGCGCAGTCAAGGGAAAGAGGAGGAGCGAGGGCGGCGCAGTCAGGAGAAAGAAAAGGATCAAGGTCAGGGAAAAGAAAAGGAGCAGCGGTCAGGGGAAAGAGGAGGAGCGAGGGCAGCCCGGTCAGAGGAAAGAGAAGGAGCGAGGGCAGAGGATGGATATATACTGTGAGTGCAGTATATACTGTGAGTGTGTAGGTACAGGCTGACCGTTTTCTATACATGTAAATGTGTATTCATGACACTATACACCACATGCCACAAAACAATAAAATACACACCCACCCTCCCATCATTATATTCCCCACACTCCTACCTCACTGTGATCTCCCGCTGACACAGCAAGACAGGCCAACCAAGGGTTAACGTCACAGCACGCAGGATCACACGTGTGCGGTTAAGAAGAAAGAAGGAAAACAACTTGAAACAGGCTGTCAGATAGATGGGCCGATGCTGAGGGCAATACAGGACAGGACCAGAGAGCGCCACAGACAGACGTCAGAGCATAAGGTGACAGGGACATGAGGAGAGAGCGCAATAAGAGAGGGGAGGACAGGGACAGTGAGGGAGAGTTCCAGAGGAAAAGGGGGGAAGGCGCAGGCAGGGAGCAGCGCCAGAGGAAGAGGGGGCGCAGGCAGGGAGCAGCGCCAGAGGAAGAGGGGGCGCAGGCAGGGAGCAGGGCCAGAGGAAGAGGGGGCGCAGGCAGGGAGCAGCACCAGAGGAAGAGGGGGCGCAGGCAGGGAACAGCGCCAGAGGAAGAGGGGGCGCAGGGAGGGAGCAGCGCCAGAGGAAGAGGGGGCGCAGGGAGGAAGCAGCATCAGAGGAAGAGGGGGCGCAGGCAGGGAGCAGCACCAGAGGAAAACGGGGTGCAGGCAGGGAGCAGCACCAGAGGAAAAGGGGGCGCAGGCAGGGAGCAGTACCAGAGGAAGAGGGGGCGCAGGGAGGGAGCAGCGCCAGAGGAAGAGGGGGCGCAGGCAGGGAGCAGCGCCAGAAGAAGAGGGGGCGCAGGCAGGGAGCAGCGCCAACGGAAGAGGGGGCGCAGGCAGGGAGCAGCATTAGAGGAAGAGGGGGCGCAGGCAGGGAGCAGTGCCAGAGGAAGAGGGGGCGCAGGGAGGGAGCAGCACCAGAGGAAGAGGGGGCGCTGGCAGGGAGCAGCACCAGAGGAAGAGGGGGCGCTGGCAGGGAGCAGCACCAGAGGAAGAGGGGGCGCAGGCAGGGAGCAGCACCAGAGGAAGAGGGGGCGCAGGCAGTGTGCAGCATTAGAGGAAGAGGGGGCGCAGGCAGGGAGCAGCACCAGAGGAAGAGGGGGCGCAGGGAGCGGAGCCAGAGGAAGAGGGGGCGCAGGGAGCGGAGCCAGAGGAAGAGGGGGCGCAGGCAGGGAGCAGCGCCAGAGAAAGAGGGGGCGCAGGCAGTGTGCAGCGCCAGAGAAAGAGGGGGCGCAGGCAGTGTGCAGCATTAGAGGAAGAGGGGGCGCAGGCAGGGAGCAGCACCAGAGGAAGAGGGGGCGCAGGGAGCGGAGGAAGAGGGGGCGCAGGGAGCGGAGCCAGAGGAAGAGGGGGCGCAGGCAGGGAGCAGCGCCAGAGAAAGAGGGGGCGCAGGCAGGGAGCAGCGCCAGAGAAAGAGGGGGCGCAGGCAGGGAGCAGCGCCAGAGAAAGAGGGGGCGCAGGCAGGGAGCAGCGCCAGAGAAAGAGGGGGCGCAGGCAGGGAGCAGCGCCAGAGAAAGAGGGGGCGCAGGCAGGGAGCAGCGCCAGAGGAAGAGGGGGCGCAGGCAGGGAGCAGCACCAGAGGAAGAGGGGGCGCAGGCAGTGAGCAGCGCCAGAGGAAGAGGGGGCGCAGGCAGTGAGCAGCGCCAGAGGAAGAGGGGGCGCAGGCAGTGAGCAGCGCCAGAGGAAGAGGGGGCGCAGGCAGGGAGCAGCGCCAGAGGAAGAGGGGGCGCAGGGAGGGAGCAGCACCAGAGGAAGAGGGGGCGCAGGGAGGGAGCAGCGCCAGAGGAAGAGGGGGCGCAGGGAGGGAGCAGCGCCAGAGGAAGAGGGGGCGCAGGGAGGGAGCAGCGCCAGAGGAAGAGGGGGCGCAGGGTCAGAGACAGAGGAAGAGGGGGCGCAGGCAGGGAGCAGCACCAGAAGAAAAGGGTGGAAGGCGCAGGGAGGGAGCAGCGCCAGAGGAAGAGGGGGGAAGGCGCAGGGAGGGAGCAGCGCCAGAGGAAGAGGGGGGAAGGCGCAGGGAGGGAGCAGCGCCAGAGGAAGAGGGGGGAAGGCGCAGGGAGGGAGCAGCGCCAGAGGAAGAGGGGGCGCAGGGAGGGAGCAGCGCCAGAGGAAGAGGTGGCGCAGGGAGGGAGCAGCGCCAGAGGAAGAGGGGGCGCAGGGAGGGAGCAGCGCCAGAGGAAGAGGGGGCGCAGGGTCAGAGACAGAGGAAGAGGGGGCGCAGGCAGGGAGCAGCGCCAGAGGAAGAGGGGGCGCAGGGAGGGAGCAGCGCCAGAGGAAGAGGGGGCATAAGCAGTGAGCAGCGCCAGAGGAAGAGGGGGCATAAGCAGTGAGCAGCGCCAGAGGAAGAGGGGGCGCAGGGATGGAGCAGCGCCAGAGGAAGAGGGGGTGCAGGGAGGGAGCAGCGCCAGAGGAAGAGGGGGGAAGGCGCAGGGAGGGAGCAGCGCCAGAGGAAGAGGGGACGCAGGGAGGGAGCAGCGCCAGAGGAAGAGGGGACGCAGGGAGGGAGCAGCGCCAGAGGAAGAGGGGACGCAGGGAGGGAGCAGCGCCAGAGGAAGAGGGGACGCAGGGAGGGAGCAGCGCCAGAGGAAGAGGGGGCGCAGGGAGGGAGCAGCGCCAGACGAAGAGGGGGCGTAGGCAGGGAGCAGCGCCAGAGGAAGAGGGGACGCAGGGAGGGAGCAGCGCCAGAGGAAGAGGGGACGCAGGGAGGGAGCAGCGCCAGAGGAAGAGGGGACGCAGGGAGGGAGCAGCGCCAGAGGAAGAGGGGGCGTAGGCAGGGAGCAGCGCCAGAGGAAGAGGGGACGCAGGGAGGGAGCAGCGCCAGAGGAAGAGGGGGCGCAGGGAGGGAGCAGCGCCAGAGGAAGAGGGGGCGCAGGGAGGGAGCAGCACCAGAGGAAGAGGGGGCGCAGGGAGGGTGCAGCGCCAGAGGAAGAGGGGGCGCAGGGAGGGTGCAGCGCCAGAGGAAGAGGGGGCGCAGGGAGGGTGCAGCGCCAGAGGAAGAGGGGGCGCAGGGAGGGTGCAGCGCCAGAGGAAGAGGGGGCGCAGGGAGGGTGCAGCGCCAGAGGAAGAGGGGGCGCAGGGAGGGTGCAGCGCCAGAGGAAGAGGGGGCGCAGGGAGGGAGCAGCGCCAGAGGAAGAGGGGACGCAGGGAGGGAGCAGCGCCAGAGGAAGAGGTGGCGCAGGGAGGGAGCAGCGCCAGAGGAAGAGGGGGCGCAGGATCAGAGACAGAGGAAGAGGGGGCGCAGGCAGGGAGCAGCGCCAGAGGAAGAGGGGGCATAAGCAGTGAGCAGCGCCAGAGGAAGAGGGGGCGCAGGCAGGGAGCAGCGCCAGAGGAAGAGGGGGCGCAGGCAGGGAGCAGCATTAGAGGAAGAGGGGGCGCAGGCAGGGAGCAGCGCCAGAGGAAGAGGGGGCGCAGGCAGGGAACAACGCCAGAGGAAGAGGGGGCGCAGGCAGGGAACAACGCCAGAGGAAGAGGGGGCGCAGGCAGGGAGCAGCATTAGAGGAAGAGGGGGCGCAGGGAGGGAGCAGCGCCAGAGGAAGAGGGGGCACAGGCACGGAGCAGCACCAGAGGAAGAGGGGGCGCAGGCAGGGAGCAGCACCAGAGGAAGAGGGGGCGCAGGCAGGGAGCAGCACCAGAGGAAGAGGGGGCGCAGGCAGGGAGCAGCACCAGAGGAAGAGGGGGCGCAGGCAGGGAGCAGCACCAGAGGAAGAGGGGGCGCAGGCAGGGAGCAGCACCAGAGGAAGAGGGGGCGCAGGCAGGGAGCAGCACCAGAGGAAGAGGGGGCGCAGGCACGGAGCAGCACCAGAGGAAGAGGGGGCGCAGGCAGTGAGCAGCGCCAGAGGAAGAGGGGGCGCAGGCAGTGAGCAGCGCCAGAGGAAGAGGGGGCGCAGGCAGGGAACAACGCCAGAGGAAGAGGGGGCGCAGGCAGGGAGCAGCATTAGAGGAAGAGGGGGCGCAGGGAGGGAGCAGCGCCAGAGGAAGAGGGGGCGCAGGCAGGCAGCAGCGCCAGAGGAAGAGGGGGCGCAGGCAGGCAGCAGCGCCAGAGGAAGAGGGGGCGCAGGCAGGGAACAGCGCCAGAGGAAGAGGGGGCGCAGGCAGGGAGCAGCGCCAGAGGAAGAGGGGGCGCAGGCAGGGAGCAGCACCAGAGGAAGAGGGGGCGTAGGCAGGGAGCAGCGCCAGAGGAAGAGGGGACGCAGGGAGGGAGCAGCGCCAGAGGAAGAGGGGACACAGGGAGGGAGCAGCGCCAGTGGGGACGCAGGGAGGGAGCAGCGCCAGAGGAAGAGGGGGCGCAGGGAGGGAGCAGCGCCAGAGGAAGAGGGGGCGCAGGGAGGGAGCAGCGCCAGAGGAAGAGGGGGCGTAGGCAGGTAGCAGCGCCAGAGGAAGAGGGGACGCAGGGAGGGAGCAGCGCCAGAGGAAGAGGGGGCGCAGGGAGGGAGCAGCGCCAGAGGAAGAGGGGGCGCAGGGAGGGAGCAGCGCCAGAGGAAGAGGGGGCGCAGGGAGGGAGCAGCGCCAGAGGAAGAGGGGGCGCAGGGAGGGAGCAGCGCCAGAGGAAGAGGGGGCATAAGCCGTGAGCAGCGCCAGAGGAAGAGGGGGCGCAGGCAGGGAGCAGCACCAGAAGAAAAGGGTGGAAGGCGCAGGGAGGGAGCAGCGCCAGAGGAAGAGGGGGCGTAGGCAGGGAGCAGCGCCAGAGGAAGAGGGGACGCAGGGAGGGAGCAGCGCCAGAGGAAGAGGGGACGCAGGGAGGGAGCAGCGCCAGAGGAAGAGGGGACGCAGGGAGGGAGCAGCGCCAGAGGAAGAGGGGGCGCAGGCAGGGAGTAGCGCCAGAGGAAGAGGGGGCGCAGGGAGGGAGCAGCGCCAGAGGAAGAGGGGGCGCAGGCAGGGAGCAGCATTAGAGGAAGAGGGGGCGCAGGGAGGGAGTAGCGCCAGAGGAAGAGGGGGCGCAGGCAGGGAGTAGCGCCAGAGGAAGAGGGGGCGCAGGCAGGGAGCAGCGCCAGAGGAAGAGGGGGCGCAGGCAGGGAGCAGCGCCAGAGGAAGAGGGGGCGCAGGCAGGGAGCAGCGCCAGAGGAAGAGGGGGCGCAGGGCCAGAGAGCGATAATACATAGGATATGTGGAAACGCAGGAGGCCACAGACAGCAGATTACAGGACACAGGAGGACATGCGGCAGTGACAGAGCCATGCACTGTATCATTAGACAAGTCATACGCCATGCCTGGCTCAGAGAGAAGACTGACATCCTGTACACATGCCATGCTGTGAGGCCTGACTATCTGTGCCTCTACTGGCTGGCATCCTCAGGGGGGCACCGGGCACACGATTTCCCCGCCCTCCCCCAGCGCGTGCTGCTCCCGGCCCTCCCCCAGCGCGTGCGGCTCCATCTATAGTAAGAGGGATTTTCTATATAATGGGTTTGATTTTGAAGTGATTCCATTTACCTGGTATTCGGAGCTTTACTCCGCATGAAACGCGTTGGATCACCCACACCTGGCCTCACTCATCTATATAATACATAGGGACTGTAACCCCAGGTGTATCTATCCTCACATAGCTCCGGTGATCCTGCCAGTGACGTTACACGCCATGCGTAATGTGGTCACATGCAGCCCGTGCCCTGAGGCCATGCACAAAGAACATAAATATCTAATGTCCATACAGGTGGCAGGAAATAGAACGCGACTGTTATTCCCGCATGATACCAGCAGGGGTCAGTGTGGTCTATGAGAGGAGCCTGGGCACTGGCTACATTACTACAGCAGAACCCCTGCATATAGCACAGGAGCTGCAGCGACTGTTATTCCCAGAGGTCACCAGCAGGGGTCAGTGTGGTCTATGAGAGGAGCCTGGGCACTGGCTATATTACTACAGCAGAACCCCTGCATATAGCACAGGAGCTGCAGTGACTGTTATTCCCAGAGGACACCAGCAGGGGTCAGGTGCGGTCTATGAGAGGAGCCTGGGCACTGGCTACATACTACATGCATATAGCACATCATATAGCACAGGAGCTGCAGTGACTGTTATTCCCGGAGGTCACCAGCAGGGGTCAGTGTGGTCTATGAGAGGAGCCTGAGCACTGGCTATATTACTACAGCAGAACCCCTGCATATAGCACAGGAGCTGCAGCGACTGCTATTCCCGGAAGACACCAGCAGGGGTCAGTGTGGTCTATGAGAGGAGCCTGGGCACTGGCTACATACTACAGCAGAACCCCTGCATATAGCACAGGAGCTGCAGTGACTTATTCCCGGAGGACACCAGCAGGGGTCAGTGTGGTCTATGAGTGGAGCCGGGGCACTGGCTACATTACTACAGCAGAACCCCTGTATATAGCACAGGAGCTGCAGCGACTGTTATTCCCGGAGGACACCAGCAGGGGTCAGTGTGGTCTATGAGAGGAGCCTGGGCACTGGCTACATTACTACAGCAGAACCCCTGCATATAGCACAGGAGCTGCAGCGACTGTTATTCCCGGAGGTCACCAGCAGGGGTCAGTGTGGTCTATGAGAGGAGCCTGGGCACTGGCTACATACTACAGCAGAACCCCTGCATATAGCACAGGAGCTGCAGCGACTGTTATTCCCGGAGGACACCAGCAGGGGTCAGTATGGTCTATGAGAGGAGCCTGGGCACTGGCTACATTACTACAGCAGAACCCCTGCATATAGCACAGGAGCTGCAGTGACTTATTCCCGGAGGACACCAGCAGGGGTCAGTGTGGTCTATGAGTGGAGCCTGGGCACTGGCTACATTACTACAGCAGAACCCCTGTATATAGCACAGGAGCTGCAGCGACTGTTATTCCCGGAGGTCACCAGCAGGGGTCAGTGTGGTCTATGAGAGGAGCCTGAGCACTGGCTACATACTACAGCAGAACCCCTGCATATAGCACAGGAGCTGCAGTGACTGTTATTCCCGGAGGACACCAGCAGGGGTCAGTGTGGTCTATGAGTGGAGCCTGGGCACTGGCTACATTATTACTACAGCAGAACCCCTGCATATTGCACAGGAGCTGCAGCGACTGTTATTCCCGGAGGACACCAGCAGGGGTCAGCATGGTCTATGAGAGGAGCCTGGGCACTGGCTACATTACTACAGCAAAACCCCTGCATAAAGTACAGGAGCTGCAGCGACAGTTATTCCCGGAGGACACCAGCAGGGGTCAGTATGGTCTATGAGAGGAGCCTGGGCACTGGCTACATACTACATGCATATAGCACAGCATATAGCACAGGAGCTGCAGTGACTGTTATTCCCGGAGGTCACCAGCAGGGGTCAGTGTGGTCTATGAGAGGAGCCTGGGCACTGGCTACATACTACAGCAGAACCCCTGCATATAGCACAGGAGCTGCAGCGACTGCTATTCCCGGAAGACACCAGCAGGGGTCAGTGTGGTCTATGAGAGGAGCCTGGGCACTGGCTACATTACTACATCAGAACCCCTGCATATAGCACAGGAGCTGCAGCGACTGTTATTCCCGGAGGTCACCAGCAGGGGTCAGTGTGGTCTATGAGAGGAGCCTGAGCACTGGCTACATACTACAGCAGAACCCCTGTATATAGCACAGGAGCTGCAGCGACTATTATTCCTGGAGGACACCAGCAGGGGTCAGTGTGGTCTATGAGAGGAGCCTGAGCACTGGCTACATACTAAATGCATATAGCACAGCATATAGCACAGGAGCTGCAGCGACTGTTATTCCCGGAGGACACCAGCAGGGGTCAGTGTGGTCTATGAGAGGAGCCTGAGCACTGGCTACATACTACAGCAGAACCCCTGTATATAGCACAGGAGCTGCAGCGACTGTTATTCCCGGAGGACACCAGCAGGGGTCAGTGTGGTCTATGAGAGGAGCCTGGGCACTGGCTACATACTACAGCAGAACCCCTGCATATAGCACAGGAGCTGCAGTGACTGTTATTCCCGGAGGACACCAGCAGGGGTCAGTGTGGTCTTTGAGAGGAGCCTGGGAACTGGCTACATTACTACAGCAGAACCCCTGCATATAGCACAGGAGCTACAGTGACTGTTATTCCCGGAGGACACCAGCAGGGGTCAGTGTGGTCTATGAGAGGAGCCTGAGCACTGGCTACATACTACATGCATATAGCACAGCATATAGCACAGGAGCTGCAGTGACTGTTATTCCCGGAGGACACCAGCAGGGGTCAGTGTGGTCTATGAGAGGAGCCTGGGCACTGGCTACATACTACAGCAGAACCCCTGCATATAGCACAGGAGCTGCAGTGACTGTTATTCCCGGAGGACACCAGCAGGGGTCAGTGTGGTCTATGAGAGGAGCCTGGGCACTGTCTACATTACTACAGCAGAACCCATGGATATAGCATAGGAGCTGCAGTGACTTATTCCCGGAGGACACCAGCAGGGGTCAGTGTGGTCTATGAGAGGAGCCAGGGCACTGTCTACATTACTACAGCAGAACCCATGGATATAGCATAGGAGCTGCAGTGACTTATTCCCGGAGGACACCAGCAGGGGTCAGTGTGGTCTATGAGAGGAGCCTGGGCACTGGCTACATTACTACAGCAGAACCCCTGCATATAGCACAGGAGCTGCAGCGACTGTTATTCCCAGAGGACACCAGCAGGGGTCAGTGTGGTCTATGAGAGGAGCCTGGGCACTGGCTACATTACTACAGCAGAACCCCTGCATATGGCACAGGAGCTGCAGCGACTTTTATTCCCGGAGGTCACCAGCAGGGGTCAGTGTGGTCTATGAGAGGAGCCTGGGCACTGGCTATATTACTACAGCAGAACCCCTGTATATAGCACAGGAGCTGCAGCGACTGTTATTCCCGGAAGACACCAGCAGGGGTCAGTGTGGTCTATGAGAGGAGCCTGGGCACTGGCTACATTACTACAGCAGAACCCCTGCATATGGCACAGGAGCTGCAGCGACTGTTATTCCCGGAGGACACCAGCAGGGGTCAGTGTGATCTATGAGAGGAGACTGAGCACTGGCTACAAACTACATGCATATAGCACAGCATATAGCACAGGAGCTGCAGCGACTGTTATTCCCGGAGGACACCAGCAGGGGTCAGTGTGGACTATGAGAGGAGCCTGAGCACTGGCTACATACTACAGCAGAACCCCTGTATATAGCACAGGAGCTGCAGCGACTATTATTCCCGGAGGACACCAGCAGGGGTCAGTGTGGTCTATGAGAGGAGCCTGGGCACTGGCTACATACTACATGCATATAGCACAGCATATAGCACAGGAGCTGCAGTGACTGTTATTCCCGGAGGACACCAGCAGGGGTCAGTGTGGTCTATGAGAGGAGCCTGAGCACTGGCTACATACTACATGCATATAGCACAGCATATAGCACAGGAGCTGCAGTGACTGTTATTCCCGGAGGACACCAGCAGGGGTCAGTATGGACTATGAGAGGAGCCTGGGCACTGGCTACATTACTACAGCAGAACCCCTGCATATAGCACAGGAGCTGCAGCGACTGTTATTCCCGGAGGTCACCAGCAGGGGTCAGTGTGGTCTATGAGAGGAGCCTGGGCACTGGCTACATACTACAGCAGAACCCCTGCATATAGCACAGGAGCTGCAGCGACTGCTATTCCCGGAAGACACCAGCAGGGGTCAGTGTGGTCTATGAGAGGAGCCTGGGCACTGGCTACATTACTACATCAGAACCCCTGCATATAGCACAGGAGCTGCAGCGACTGTTATTCCCGGAGGTCACCAGCAGGGGTCAGTGTGGTCTATGAGAGGAGCCTGGGCACTGGCTATATTACTACAGCAGAACCCCTGCATATAGCACAGGAGCTGCAGCGACTGTTATTCCCGGAAGACACCAGCAGGGGTCAGTGTGGTCTATGAGAGGAGCCTGGGCACTGGCTACATACTACAGCAGAACCCCTGTATATAGCACAGGAGCTGCAGCGACTATTATTCCCGGAGGACACCAGCAGGGGTCAGTGTGGTCTATGAGAGGAGCCTGAGCACTGGCTACATACTACATGCATATAGCACAGCATATAGCACAGGAGCTGCAGCAACTGTTATTCCCGGAAGACACCAGCAGGGGTCAGTGTGGTCTATGAGAGGAGCCTGGGCACTGGCTACATACTACATGCATATAGCACAGCATATAGCACAGGAGCTGCAGTGACTTATTCCCGGAGGACACCAGCAGGGGTCAGTGTGGTCTATGAGAGGAGCCTGGGCACTGGCTACATTACTACAGCAGAACCCCTGCATATGGCACAGGAACTGCAGCGACTTATTCCCGGAGGACACCAGCAGGGGTCAGTGTGGTCTATGAGAGGAGCCTGAGCACTGGCTACAAACTACATGCATATAGCACAGCATATAGCACAGGAGCTGCAGCGACTGTTATTCCCGGAGGACACCAGCAGGGGTCAGTGTGGTCTATGAGAGGAGCCTGAGCACTGGCTACATACTACAGCAGAACCCCTGCATATAGCACAGGAGCTGCAGTGACTGTTATTCCCGGAGGACACCAGCAGGGGTCAGTGTGGTCTATGAGAGGAGCCTGGGCACTGGCTACATACTACAGCAGAACCCCTGTATATAGCACAGGAGCTGCAGCGACTATTATTCCCGGAGGACACCAGCAGGGGTCAGTGTGGTCTATGAGAGGAGCCTGAGCACTGGCTACATACTACATGCATATAGCACAGCATATAGCACAGGAGCTGCAGCAACTGTTATTCCCGGAGGACACCAGCAGGGGTCAGTGTGGTCTATGAGTGGAGCCTGGGCACTGGCTACATTACTACAGCAGAACCCCTGCATATAGCACAGGAGCTGCAGTGACTGTTATTCCCGGAGGACACCAGCAGGGGTCAGTGTGGTCTATGAGAGGAGCCTGGGCACTGGCTACATACTACAGCAGAACCCCTGCATATAGCACAGGAGCTGCAGCGACTGCTATTCCCGGGGGACACCAGCAGGGGTCAGTGTGGTCTATAAGAGGAGCCTGGGCACTGGCTACATTACTACAGCAGAACCCCTGTATATAGCACAGGAGCTGCAGCGACTGTTATTCCCGGATGTCACCAGCAGGGGTCAGTGTGGTCTATGAGAGGAGCCTGGGCACTGGCTACATACTACATGCATATAGCACACCATATAGCACAGGAGCTGCAGCGACTGTTATTCCCGGATGTCACCAGCAGGGGTCAGTGTGGTCTATGAGAGGAGCCTGAGTACTGGCTACATACTACATGCATATAGAACAGCATATAGCACAGGAGCTGCAGTGACTGTTATTCCCAGAGGACACCAGCAGGGGTCAGTGTGGTCTATGAGAGGAGCCTGAGTACTGGCTACATACTACATGCATATAGCACAGCATATAGCACAGGAGCTGCAGCGACTGTTATTCCTGGAGGACACCAGCAGGGGTCAGTGTGGTCTATGAGAGGAGCCTGAGTACTGGCTACATACTACATGCATATAGCACAGCATATAGCACAGGAGCTGCAGTGACTGTTATTCCCGGAGGACACCAGCAGAGGTCAGTGTGGTCTATGAGAGGAGCCTGGGCACTGGCTACATTACTACAGCAGAACCCCTGCATATAGCACAGGAGCTACAGCGACTGTTATTCCCGGAGGTCACCAGCAGGGGTCAGTGTGGTCTATGAGTGGAGCCTGGGCACTGGCTACATACTACAGCAGAACCCCTGCATATAGCACAGGAGCTGCAGTGACTGTTATTCCCGGAGGACACCAGCAGAGGGTCAGTGTGGTCTATGAGAGGAGCCTGGGCACTGGCTACATACTACAGCAGAACCCCTGCATATAGCACAGGAGCTGCAGTGACTGTTATTCCCGGAGGACACCAGCAGGGGTCAGTGTGGTCTATGAGAGGAGCCTGGGCACTGTCTACATTACTACAGCAGAACCCATGGATATAGCATAGGAGCTGCAGTGACTTATTCCCGGAGGACACCAGCAGGGGTCAGTGTGGTCTATGAGAGGAGCCAGGGCACTGTCTACATTACTACAGCAGAACCCATGGATATAGCATAGGAGCTGCAGCGACTTATTCCCGGAGGACACCAGCAGGGGTCAGTGTGGTCTATGAGAGGAGCCTGGGCACTGTCTACATTACTACAGCAGAACCCATGGATATAGCATAGGAGCTGCAGTGACTTATTCCCGGAGGACACCAGCAGGGGTCAGTGTGGTCTATGAGAGGAGCCTGGGCACTGGCTACATTACTACAGCAGAACCCCTGCATATAGCACAGGAGCTGCAGCGACTGTTATTCCCGGAGGACACCAGCAGGGGTCAGTATGGTCTATGAGAGGAGCCTGGGCACTGGCTACATTACTACAGCAGAAACCCTGTATATAGCACAGGAGCTGCAGCGACTGTTATTCCTGGAGGTCACCAGCAGGGGTCAGTGTGGTCTATGAGAGGAGCCTGAGCACTGGCTACATACTACAGCAGAACCCCTGCATATAGCACAGGAGCTGCAGCGACTTATTCCCGGAGGACACCAGCAGGGGTCAGTGTGGTCTATGAGAGGAGCCTGGGCACTGGCTACATACTACATGCATATAGCACAGCATATAGCACAGGAGCTGCAGTGACTGTTATTCCCGGAGGACACCAGCAGGGGTCAGTGTGGTCTATGAGAGGAGCCTGGGCACTGGCTACATACTACAGCAGAACCCCTGCATATAGCACAGGAGCTGCAGCGACTGTTATTCCCGGAGGACACCAGCAGGGGTCAGTATGGTCTATGAGAGGAGCCTGGGCACTGGCTACATACTACAGCAGAACCCCTGCATATAGCACAGGAGCTGCAGCGACTGCTATTCCCGGAAGACACCAGCAGGGGTCAGTGTGGTCTATGAGAGGAGCCTGGGCACTGGCTACATTACTACATCAGAACCCCTGCATATAGCACAGGAGCTGCAGCGACTGTTATTCCCGGAGGTCACCAGCAGGGGTCAGTGTGGTCTATGAGAGGAGCCTGGGCACTGGCTATATTACTACAGCAGAACCCCTGCATATAGCACAGGAGCTGCAGCGACTGTTATTCCCGGAAGACACCAGCAGGGGTCAGTGTGGTCTATGAGAGGAGCCTGGGCACTGGCTACATACTACATGCATATAGCACAGCATATAGCACAGGAGCTGCAGTGACTGTTATTCCCGGAGGACACCAGCAGGGGTCAGTGTGGTCTATGAGAGGAGCCTGGGCACTGGCTACATTACTACAGCAGAACCCCTGCATATGGCACAGGAACTGCAGCGACTGTTATTCCCGGAGGACACCAGCAGGGGTCAGTGTGGTCTATGAGAGGAGCCTGAGCACTGGCTACAAACTACATGCATATAGCACAGCATATAGCACAGGAGCTGCAGCGACTGTTATTCCCGGAGGACACCAGCAGGGGTCAGTGTGGTCTATGAGAGGAGCCTGAGCACTGGCTACATACTACAGCAGAACCCCTGTATATAGCACAGGAGCTGCAGCGACTATTATTCCCGGAGGACACCAGCAGGGGTCAGTGTGGTCTATGAGAGGAGCCTGGGCACTGGCTACATTACTACAGCAGAACCCCTGCATATGGCACAGGAGCTGCAGCGACTGTTATTCCCGGAGGACACCAGCAGGGGTCAGTGTGGTCTATGAGAGGAGCCTGGGCACTGGCTACATTACTACAGCAGAACCTCTGCATATGGCACAGGAGCTGCAGCGACTTTTATTCCCGGAGGTCACCAGCAGGGGTCAGTGTGGTCTATGAGAGGAGCCTGGGCACTGGCTATATTACTACAGCAGAACCCCTGTATATAGCACAGGAGCTGCAGCGACTGTTATTCCCGGAAGACACCAGCAGGGGTCAGTGTGGTCTATGAGAGGAGCCTGGGCACTGGCTACATTACTACAGCAGAACCCCTGCATATGGCACAGGAGCTGCAGCGACTGTTATTCCCGGAGGACACCAGCAGGGGTCAGTGTGGTCTATGAGAGGAGCCTGAGCACTGGCTACAAACTACATGCATATAGCACAGCATATAGCACAGGAGCTGCAGCGACTGTTATTCCCGGAGGACACCAGCAGGGGTCAGTGTGGACTATGAGAGGAGCCTGAGCACTGGCTACATACTACAGCAGAACCCCTGTATATAGCACAGGAGCTGCAGCGACTATTATTCCCGGAGGACACCAGCAGGGGTCAGTGTGGTCTATGAGAGGAGCCTGGGCACTGGCTACATACTACAGCAGAACCCCTGCATATAGCACAGGAGCTGCAGCGACTTATTCCCGGAGGACACCAGCAGGGGTCAGTGTGGTCTATGAGAGGAGCCTGGGCACTGGCTACATACTACAGCAGAACCCCAGCATATAGCACAGGAGCTGCAGCGACTTATTCCCGGAGGACACCAGCAGGGGTCAGTGTGGTCTATGAGAGGAGCCTGGGCACTGGCTACATACTACATGCATATAGCACAGCATATAGCACAGGAGCTGCAGTGACTGTTATTCCCGGAGGACACCAGCAGGGGTCAGTGTGGTCTATGAGAGGAGCCTGGGCACTGGCTACATACTACAGCAGAACCCCTGCATATAGCACAGGAGCTGCAGCGACTGTTATTCCCGGAGGACACCAGCAGGGGTCAGTATGGTCTATGAGAGGAGCCTGGGCACTGGCTACATTACTACAGCAGAACCCCTGCATATAGCACAGGAGCTGCAGCGACTGTTATTCCCGGAGGTCACCAGCAGGGGTCAGTGTGGTCTATGAGAGGAGCCTGGGCACTGGCTACATACTACAGCAGAACCCCTGCATATAGCACAGGAGCTGCAGCGACTGCTATTCCCGGAAGACACCAGCAGGGGTCAGTGTGGTCTATGAGAGGAGCCTGGGCACTGGCTACATTACTACATCAGAACCCCTGCATATAGCACAGGAGCTGCAGCGACTGTTATTCCCGGAGGTCACCAGCAGGGGTCAGTGTGGTCTATGAGAGGAGCCTGGGCACTGGCTATATTACTACAGCAGAACCCCTGCATATAGCACAGGAGCTGCAGCGACTGTTATTCCCGGAAGACACCAGCAGGGGTCAGTGTGGTCTATGAGAGGAGCCTGGGCACTGGCTACATACTACATGCATATAGCACAGCATATAGCACAGGAGCTGCAGTGACTGTTATTCCCGGAGGACACCAGCAGGGGTCAGTGTGGTCTATGAGAGGAGCCTGGGCACTGGCTACATTACTACAGCAGAACCCCTGCATATGGCACAGGAACTGCAGCGACTGTTATTCCCGGAGGACACCAGCAGGGGTCAGTGTGGTCTATGAGAGGAGCCTGAGCACTGGCTACAAACTACATGCATATAGCACAGCATATAGCACAGGAGCTGCAGCGACTGTTATTCCCGGAGGACACCAGCAGGGGTCAGTGTGGTCTATGAGAGGAGCCTGAGCACTGGCTACATACTACAGCAGAACCCCTGTATATAGCACAGGAGCTGCAGCGACTATTATTCCCGGAGGACACCAGCAGGGGTCAGTGTGGTCTATGAGAGGAGCCTGGGCACTGGCTACATTACTACAGCAGAACCCCTGCATATGGCACAGGAGCTGCAGCGACTGTTATTCCCGGAGGACACCAGCAGGGGTCAGTGTGGTCTATGAGAGGAGCCTGGGCACTGGCTACATTACTACAGCAGAACCCCTGCATATGGCACAGGAGCTGCAGCGACTTTTATTCCCGGAGGTCACCAGCAGGGGTCAGTGTGGTCTATGAGAGGAGCCTGGGCACTGGCTATATTACTACAGCAGAACCCCTGTATATAGCACAGGAGCTGCAGCGACTGTTATTCCCGGAAGACACCAGCAGGGGTCAGTGTGGTCTATGAGAGGAGCCTGGGCACTGGCTACATTACTACAGCAGAACCCCTGCATATGGCACAGGAGCTGCAGCGACTGTTATTCCCGGAGGACACCAGCAGGGGTCAGTGTGGTCTATGAGAGGAGCCTGAGCACTGGCTACAAACTACATGCATATAGCACAGCATATAGCACAGGAGCTGCAGCGACTGTTATTCCCGGAGGACACCAGCAGGGGTCAGTGTGGACTATGAGAGGAGCCTGAGCACTGGCTACATACTACAGCAGAACCCCTGTATATAGCACAGGAGCTGCAGCGACTATTATTCCCGGAGGACACCAGCAGGGGTCAGTGTGGTCTATGAGAGGAGCCTGGGCACTGGCTACATACTACAGCAGAACCCCTGCATATAGCACAGGAGCTGCAGCGACTTATTCCCGGAGGACACCAGCAGGGGTCAGTGTGGTCTATGAGAGGAGCCTGGGCACTGGCTACATACTACAGCAGAACCCCTGCATATAGCACAGGAGCTGCAGCGACTTATTCCCGGAGGACACCAGCAGGGGTCAGTGTGGTCTATGAGAGGAGCCTGGGCACTGGCTACATACTACATGCATATAGCACAGCATATAGCACAGGAGCTGCAGTGACTGTTATTCCCGGAGGACACCAGCAGGGGTCAGTGTGGTCTATGAGAGGAGCCTGGGCACTGGCTACATACTACAGCAGAACCCCTGCATATAGCACAGGAGCTGCAGCGACTGTTATTCCCGGAGGACACCAGCAGGGGTCAGTATGGTCTATGAGAGGAGCCTGGGCACTGGCTACATTACTACAGCAGAACCCCTGCATATAGCACAGGAGCTGCAGCGACTGTTATTCCCGGAGGTCACCAGCAGGGGTCAGTGTGGTCTATGAGAGGAGCCTGGGCACTGGCTACATACTACAGCAGAACCCCTGCATATAGCACAGGAGCTGCAGCGACTGCTATTCCCGGAAGACACCAGCAGGGGTCAGTGTGGTCTATGAGAGGAGCCTGGGCACTGGCTACATTACTACATCAGAACCCCTGCATATAGCACAGGAGCTGCAGCGACTGTTATTCCCGGAGGTCACCAGCAGGGGTCAGTGTGGTCTATGAGAGGAGCCTGGGCACTGGCTATATTACTACAGCAGAACCCCTGCATATAGCACAGGAGCTGCAGCGACTGTTATTCCCGGAAGACACCAGCAGGGGTCAGTGTGGTCTATGAGAGGAGCCTGGGCACTGGCTACATACTACATGCATATAGCACAGCATATAGCACAGGAGCTGCAGTGACTGTTATTCCCGGAGGACACCAGCAGGGGTCAGTGTGGTCTATGAGAGGAGCCTGGGCACTGGCTACATTACTACATCAGAACCCCTGCATATAGCACAGGAGCTGCAGCGACTGTTATTCCCGGAGGTCACCAGCAGGGGTCAGTGTGGTCTATGAGAGGAGCCTGGGCACTGGCTATATTACTACAGCAGAACCCCTGCATATAGCACAGGAGCTGCAGCGACTGTTATTCCCGGAAGACACCAGCAGGGGTCAGTGTGGTCTATGAGAGGAGCCTGGGCACTGGCTACATACTACATGCATATAGCACAGCATATAGCACAGGAGCTGCAGTGACTGTTATTCCCGGAGGACACCAGCAGGGGTCAGTGTGGTCTATGAGAGGAGCCTGGGCACTGGCTACATTACTACAGCAGAACCCCTGCATATGGCACAGGAACTGCAGCGACTGTTATTCCCGGAGGACACCAGCAGGGGTCAGTGTGGTCTATGAGAGGAGCCTGAGCACTGGCTACAAACTACATGCATATAGCACAGCATATAGCACAGGAGCTGCAGCGACTGTTATTCCCGGAGGACACCAGCAGGGGTCAGTGTGGTCTATGAGAGGAGCCTGAGCACTGGCTACATACTACAGCAGAACCCCTGTATATAGCACAGGAGCTGCAGCGACTATTATTCCCGGAGAACACCAGCAGGGGTCAGTGTGGTCTATGAGAGGAGCCTGGGCACTGGCTACATTACTACAGCAGAACCCCTGCATATGGCACAGGAGCTGCAGCGACTGTTATTCCCGGAGGACACCAGCAGGGGTCAGTGTGGTCTATGAGAGGAGCCTGGGCACTGGCTACATTACTACAGCAGAACCCCTGCATATGGCACAGGAGCTGCAGCGACTTTTATTCCCGGAGGTCACCAGCAGGGGTCAGTGTGGTCTATGAGAGGAGCCTGGGCACTGGCTATATTACTACAGCAGAACCCCTGTATATAGCACAGGAGCTGCAGCGACTGTTATTCCCGGAAGACACCAGCAGGGGTCAGTGTGGTCTATGAGAGGAGCCTGGGCACTGGCTACATTACTACAGCAGAACCCCTGCATATGGCACAGGAGCTGCAGCGACTGTTATTCCCAGGGGTCAGTGTGGTCTATGAGAGGAGCCTGAGCACTGGCTACAAACTACATGCATATAGCACAGCATATAGCACAGGAGCTGCAGCGACTGTTATTCCCGGAGGACACCAGCAGGGGTCAGTGTGGACTATGAGAGGAGCCTGAGCACTGGCTACATACTACAGCAGAACCCCTGTATATAGCACAGGAGCTGCAGCGACTATTATTCCCGGAGGACACCAGCAGGGGTCAGTGTGGTCTATGAGAGGAGCCTGGGCACTGGCTACATACTACAGCAGAACCCCTGCATATAGCACAGGAGCTGCAGCGACTTATTCCCGGAGGACACCAGCAGGGGTCAGTGTGGTCTATGAGAGGAGCCTGGGCACTGGCTACATACTACAGCAGAACCCCTGCATATAGCACAGGAGCTGCAGCGACTTATTCCCGGAGGACACCAGCAGGGGTCAGTGTGGTCTATGAGAGGAGCCTGGGCACTGGCTACATACTACATGCATATAGCACAGCATATAGCACAGGAGCTGCAGTGACTGTTATTCCCGGAGGACACCAGCAGGGGTCAGTGTGGTCTATGAGAGGAGCCTGGGCACTGGCTACATACTACAGCAGAACCCCTGCATATAGCACAGGAGCTGCAGCGACTGTTATTCCCGGAGGACACCAGCAGGGGTCAGTATGGTCTATGAGAGGAGCCTGGGCACTGGCTACATTACTACAGCAGAACCCCTGCATATAGCACAGGAGCTGCAGCGACTGTTATTCCCGGAGGTCACCAGCAGGGGTCAGTGTGGTCTATGAGAGGAGCCTGGGCACTGGCTACATACTACAGCAGAACCCCTGCATATAGCACAGGAGCTGCAGCGACTGCTATTCCCGGAAGACACCAGCAGGGGTCAGTGTGGTCTATGAGAGGAGCCTGGGCACTGGCTACATTACTACATCAGAACCCCTGCATATAGCACAGGAGCTGCAGCGACTGTTATTCCCGGAGGTCACCAGCAGGGGTCAGTGTGGTCTATGAGAGGAGCCTGGGCACTGGCTATATTACTACAGCAGAACCCCTGCATATAGCACAGGAGCTGCAGCGACTGTTATTCCCGGAAGACACCAGCAGGGGTCAGTGTGGTCTATGAGAGGAGCCTGGGCACTGGCTACATACTACATGCATATAGCACAGCATATAGCACAGGAGCTGCAGTGACTGTTATTCCCGGAGGACACCAGCAGGGGTCAGTGTGGTCTATGAGAGGAGCCTGGGCACTGGCTACATTACTACAGCAGAACCCCTGCATATGGCACAGGAACTGCAGCGACTGTTATTCCCGGAGGACACCAGCAGGGGTCAGTGTGGTCTATGAGAGGAGCCTGAGCACTGGCTACATACTACAGCAGAACCCCTGTATATAGCACAGGAGCTGCAGCGACTATTATTCCCGGAGGACACCAGCAGGGGTCAGTGTGGTCTATGAGAGGAGCCTGGGCACTGGCTACATTACTACAGCAGAACCCCTGCATATGGCACAGGAGCTGCAGCGACTGTTATTCCCGGAGGACACCAGCAGGGGTCAGTGTGGTCTATGAGAGGAGCCTGGGCACTGGCTACATTACTACAGCAGAACCCCTGCATATGGCACAGGAGCTGCAGCGACTTTTATTCCCGGAGGTCACCAGCAGGGGTCAGTGTGGTCTATGAGAGGAGCCTGGGCACTGGCTATATTACTACAGCAGAACCCCTGTATATAGCACAGGAGCTGCAGCGACTGTTATTCCCGGAAGACACCAGCAGGGGTCAGTGTGGTCTATGAGAGGAGCCTGGGCACTGGCTACATTACTACAGCAGAACCACTGCATATGGCACAGGAGCTGCAGCGACTGTTATTCCCGGAGGACACCAGCAGGGGTCAGTGTGGTCTATGAGAGGAGCCTGAGCACTGGCTACATACTACATGCATATAGCACACCATATAGCACAGGAGCTGCAGCGACTGTTATTCCCGGAGGACACCAGCAGGGGTCAGTGTGGACTATGAGAGGAGCCTGAGCACTGGCTACATACTACAGCAGAACCCCTGTATATAGCACAGGAGCTGCAGCGACTATTATTCCCGGAGGACACCAGCAGGGGTCAGTGTGGTCTATGAGAGGAGCCTGAGCACTGGCTACATACTACATGCATATAGCACAGCATATAGCACAGGAGCTGCAGTGACTGTTATTCCCGGAGGACACCAGCAGGGGTCAGTGTGGTCTATGAGAGGAGCCTGAGCACTGGCTACATACTACATGCATATAGCACAGCATATAGCACAGGAGCTGCAGTGACTGTTATTCCCGGAGGACACCAGCAGAGGTCAGTGTGGTCTATGAGAGGAGCCTGGGCACTGGCTACATTACTACAGCAGAACCCCTGCATATAGCACAGGAGCTACAGCGACTGTTATTCCCGGAGGTCACCAGCAGGGGTCAGTGTGGTCTATGAGTGGAGCCTGGGCACTGGCTACATACTACAGCAGAACCCCTGCATATAGCACAGGAGCTACAGCGACTGTTATTCCCGGAGGACACCAGCAGGGGTCAGTGTGGTCTATGAGAGGAGCCTGGGCACTGGCTACATACTACAGCAGAACCCCTGCATATAGCACAGGAGCTGCAGCGACTGTTATTCCCGGAGGACACCAGCAGGGGTCAGTGTGGTCTATGAGAGGAGCCTGGGCACTGGCTACATACTACAGCAGAACCCCTGCATATAGCACAGGAGCTGCAGTGACTGTTATTCCCGGAGGACATCAGCATAGGGTCAGTGTGGTCTATGAGAGGAGCCTGGGCACTGGCTACATACTACAGCAGAACCCCTGTATATAGCACAGGAGCTGCAGCGACTATTATTCCCGGAAGACACCAGCAGGGGTCAGTGTGGTCTATGAGAGGAGCCTGAGCACTGGCTACATACTACATGCATATAGCACAGCATATAGCACAGCATATAGCACAGGAGCTGCAGTGACTGTTATTCCCGGAGGACACCAGCAGGGGTCAGTGTGGTCTATGAGAGGAGCCTGGGCACTGGCTACATACTACAGCAGAACCCCTGCATATAGCACAGGAGCTGCAGCGACTGTTATTCCCGGAGTACACCTGCAGGGGTCACTGTGGTCTATGAGAGGAGCCTGGGCACTGGCTACATACTATAGCAGAACCCCTGCATATAGCACAGGAGCTGCAGCGACTGCTATTCCCGGGGGACACCAGCAGGGGTCAGTGTGGTCTATAAGAGGAGCCTGGGCACTGGCTACATTACTACAGCAGAACCCCTGTATATAGCACAGGAGCTGCAGCGACTGTTATTCCCGGATGTCACCAGCAGGGGTCAGTGTGGTCTATGAGAGGAGCCTGAGTACTGGCTACATACTACATGCATATAGAACAGCATATAGCACAGGAGCTGCAGTGACTGTTATTCCCGGAGGACACCAGCAGGGGTCAGTGTGGTCTATGAGAGGAGCCTGAGCACTGGCTACATACTACATGCATATAGCACAGCATATAGCACAGGAGCTGCAGTGACTGTTATTCCCGGAGGACACCAGCAGAGGGTCAGTGTGGTCTATGAGAGGAGCCTGAGCACTGGCTACATACTACAGCAGAACCCCTGCATATAGCACAGGAGCTACAGCGACTGTTATTCCCGGAGGTCACCAGCAGGGGTCAGTGTGGTCTATGAGTGGAGCCTGGGCACTGGCTACATACTACAGCAGAACCCCTGCATATAGCACAGGAGCTACAGCGACTGTTATTCCCGGAGGACACCAGCAGAGGGTCAGTGTGGTCTTTGAGAGGAGCCTGGGCACTGGCTACATACTACAGCAGAACCCCTGCATATAGCACAGGAGCTACAGCGACTGTTATTCCCGGAGGTCACCAGCAGGGGTCAGTGTGGTCTATGAGTGGAGCCTGGGCACTGGCTACATACTACAGCAGAACCCCTGCATAAAACACAGGAGCTGCAGCGACTATTATTCCCGGAGGACACCAGCAGAGGGTCAGTGTGGTCTATGAGAGGAGCCTGGGCACTGGCTACATACTACAGCAGAACCCCTGCATATAGCACAGGAGCTGCAGTGACTGTTATTCCCGGAGGACACCAGCAGGGGTCAGTGTGGTCTATGAGAGGAGCCTGGGCACTGTCTACATTACTACAGCAGAACCCCTGCATATAGCACAGGAGCTGCAGCGACTATTATTCCCGGAGGACACCAGCAGGGGTCAGTGTGGTCTATGAGAGGAGCCTGAGCACTGGCTACAAACTACATGCATATAGCACAGCATATAGCACAGGAGCTGCAGCGACTGTTATTCCCGGAGGACACCAGCAGGGGTCAGTGTGGACTATGAGAGGAGCCTGAGCACTGGCTACATACTACAGCAGAACCCCTGTATATAGCACAGGAGCTGCAGCGACTATTATTCCCGGAGGACACCAGCAGGGGTCAGTGTGGTCTATGAGAGGAGCCTGAGCACTGGCTACATACTACATGCATATAGCACAGCATATAGCACAGGAGCTGCAGTGACTGTTATTCCCGGAGGACACCAGCAGGGGTCAGTGTGGTCTATGAGAGGAGCCTGAGCACTGGCTACATACTACATGCATATAGCACAGCATATAGCACAGGAGCTGCAGTGACTGTTATTCCCGGAGGACACCAGCAGAGGTCAGTGTGGTCTATGAGAGGAGCCTGGGCACTGGCTACATTACTACAGCAGAACCCCTGCATATAGCACAGGAGCTACAGCGACTGTTATTCCCAGAGGTCACCAGCAGGGGTCAGTGTGGTCTATGAGTGGAGCCTGGGCACTGGCTACATACTACAGCAGAACCCCTGCATATAGCACAGGAGCTACAGCGACTGTTATTCCCGGAGGACACCAGCAGGGGTCAGTGTGGTCTATGAGAGGAGCCTGGGCACTGGCTACATACTACAGCAGAACCCCTGCATATAGCACAGGAGCTGCAGCGACTGTTATTCCCGGAGGACACCAGCAGGGGTCAGTGTGGTCTATGAGAGGAGCCTGGGCACTGGCTACATACTACAGCAGAACCCCTGCATATAGCACAGGAGCTGCAGTGACTGTTATTCCCGGAGGACACCAGCATAGGGTCAGTGTGGTCTATGAGAGGAGCCTGGGCACTGGCTACATACTACAGCAGAACCCCTGTATATAGCACAGGAGCTGCAGCGACTATTATTCCCGGAGGACACCAGCAGGGGTCAGTGTGGTCTATGAGAGGAGCCTGAGCACTGGCTACATACTACATGCATATAGCACAGCATATAGCACAGGAGCTGCAGCAACTGTTATTCCCGGAGGACACCAGCAGGGGTCAGTGTGGTCTATGAGTGGAGCCTGGGCACTGGCTACATTACTACAGCAGAACCCCTGCATATAGCACAGGAGCTGCAGTGACTGTTATTCCCGGAGGACACCAGCAGGGGTCAGTGTGGTCTATGAGAGGAGCCTGGGCACTGGCTACATTACTACAGCAGAACCCCTGCATATAGCACAGGAGCTGCAGCGACTGCTATTCCCGGGGGACACCAGCAGGGGTCAGTGTGGTCTATAAGAGGAGCCTGGGCACTGGCTACATTACTACAGCAGAACCCCTGTATATAGCACAGGAGCTGCAGCGACTGTTATTCCCGGATGTCACCAGCAGGGGTCAGTGTGGTCTATGAGAGGAGCCTGGGCACTGGCTACATACTACATGCATATAGCACACCATATAGCACAGGAGCTGCAGTGACTGTTATTCCCGGAGGACACCAGCAGAGGTCAGTGTGGTCTATGAGAGGAGCCTGGGCACTGGCTACATTACTACAGCAGAACCCCTGCATATAGCACAGGAGCTACAGCGACTGTTATTCCCGGAGGTCACCAGCAGGGGTCAGTGTGGTCTATGAGTGGAGCCTGGGCACTGGCTACATACTACAGCAGAACCCCTGCATATAGCACAGGAGCTACAGCGACTGTTATTCCCGGAGGACACCAGCAGGGGTCAGTGTGGTCTATGAGAGGAGCCTGGGCACTGGCTACATACTACAGCAGAACCCCTGCATATAGCACAGGAGCTGCAGCGACTGTTATTCCCGGAGGACACCAGCAGGGGTCAGTGTGGTCTATGAGAGGAGCCTGGGCACTGGCTACATACTACATGCATATAGCACAGGAGCTGCAGTGACTGTTATTCCCGGAGGACACCAGCAGGGGTCAGTGTGGTCTATGAGAGGAGCCTGGGCACTGGCTACATACTACATGCATATAGCACAGCATACAGCGTACAGTGAGTCCCCTTACCTTCTCCAGCTGGCTGTGCACATGCTGCACTATGAGGTCCAGGGCCACGAAGTTCTCACCTCCTAAACACAACACACAGAAGAAGCGTGTAATAAGCCCTGGGTGCACATAGGCAGACAGTGCACACGGAGAAGCCACAGTGATGGGCACTTACCTCTGGGCACCACAATGTCCGCCAGCTGCACCGTAGGCTCTATATACTGCTCAAATGATGGCTTCACAAACTTATTATACTGCTTGATCACCCCGACTATATCCCGGCCGCGCTCCGTGATATCTCGCTTCAGCCGGCGGACCAGCCGAATGTCAGAGTCTGTGTCCACAAACCCCTTCATGTCCAGCAGCTGAGAGACCGAGGGAGAGGTAAGTGTCAGTGAGCATCACACAGGGAGAGGTAGGTGCAGGTAGGTGTCAGTGAGCATCACACAGGGAGAGGTAGGTGCAGGTAGGTGTCAGTGAGCATCACACAGGGAGAGGTAGGTGCAGGTAGGTGTCAGTGAGCGTTACACAGGGAGAGCTAGGTGCAGGTAGGTGTCAGTGAGCGTTACACAGGTAGGTGCAGGTAGGTGTCAGTGAGCGTTACACAGGTAGGTGCAGGTAGGTGTCAGTGAGCGTTACACAGGTAGGTGCAGGTAGGTGTAGTGAGCGTTACACAGGTAGGTGCAGGTAGGTGTCAGTGAGCGTTACACAGGGAGAGGTAGGTGCAGGTAGGTGTCAGTGAGCATCACACAGGGAGAGGTAGGTGCAGGTAGGTGTAGTGAGCGTTACACAGGGAGAGCTAGGTGCAGGTAGGTGTCAGTGAGCGTTACACAGGGAGAGCTAGGTGCAGGTAGGTGTCAGTGAGCGTTACACAGGGAGAGCTAGGTGCGGGTAGGTGTAGTGAGCGTTACACAGGTAGGTGCGGGTAGGTGTAGTGAGCGTTACACAGGGAGAGGTAGGTGCAGGTAGGTGTCAGTGAGTTACACAGGGAGAGATAGGTGCGGGTAGGTGTAGTGAGCGTTACACAGGGAGAGGTAGGTGCAGGTAGGTGTCAGTGAGCGTTACACAGGGAGAGCTAGGTGCAGGTAGGTGTCAGTGAGCGTTACACAGGGAGAGCTAGGTGCGGGTAGGTGTAGTGAGCGTTACACAGGGAGAGGTAGGTGCAGGTAGGTGTCAGTGAGCGTTACACAGGGAGAGCTAGGTGCAGGTAGGTGTAGTGAGCGTTACACAGGGAGAGCTAGGTGCAGGTAGGTGTAGTGAGCGTTACACAGGGAGAGCTAGGTGCAGGTAGGTGTAGTGAGCGTTACACAGGGAGAGCTAGGTGCAGGTAGGTGTCAGTGAGCGTTACACAGGGAGAGCTAGGTGCGGGTAGGTGTAGTGAGCGTTACACAGGTAGGTGCGGGTAGGTGTCAGTGAGCGTTACACAGGGAGAGCTAGGTGCAGGTAGGTGTCAGTGAGCGTTACACAGGGAGAGCTAGGTGCAGGTAGGTGTCAGTGAGCGTTACACAGGGAGAGCTAGGTGCGGGTAGGTGTAGTGAGCGTTACACAGGTAGGTGCGGGTAGGTGTCAGTGAGCGTTACACAGGGAGAGGTAGGTGCGGGTAGGTGTAGTGAGCGTTACACAGGTAGGTGCGGGTAGGTGTCAGTGAGCGTTACACAGGGAGAGCTAGGTGCGGGTAGGTGTAGTGAGCGTTACACAGGTAGGTGCGGGTAGGTGTAGTGAGCGTTACACAGGGAGAGGTAGGTGCAGGTAGGTGTCAGTGAGTTACACAGGGAGAGCTAGGTGCAGGTAGGTGTCAGTGAGCGTTACACAGGGAGAGCTAGGTGCAGGTAGGTGTCAGTGAGCGTTACACAGGGAGAGCTAGGTGCAGGTAGGTGTCAGTGAGCGTTACACAGGGAGAGCTAGGTGCAGGTAGGTGTCAGTGAGCGTTACACAGGGAGAGCTAGGTGCAGGTAGGTGTCAGTGAGCGTTACACAGGGAGAGCTAGGTGCAGGTAGGTGTCAGTGAGCGTTACACAGGGAGAGCTAGGTGCAGGTAGGTGTAGTGAGCGTTACACAGGTAGGTGCGGGTAGGTGTCAGTGAGCGTTACACAGGGAGAGGTAGGTGCGGGTAGGTGTAGTGAGCGTTACACAGGTAGGTGCGGGTAGGTGTCAGTGAGCGTTACACAGGGAGAGCTAGGTGCAGGTAGGTGTCAGTGAGCGTTACACAGGGAGAGCTAGGTGCAGGTAGGTGTCAGTGAGCGTTACACAGGGAGAGGTAGGTGCAGGTAGGTGTAGTGAGCGTTACACAGGGAGAGCTAGGTGCAGGTAGGTGTCAGTGAGCGTTACACAGGGAGAGGTAGGTGCAGGTAGGTGTCAGTGAGCGTTACACAGGGAGAGGTAGGTGCGGGTAGGTGTCAGTGAGCGTTACACAGGGAGAGGTAGGTGCAGGTAGGTGTCAGTGAGCGTTACACAGGGAGAGCTAGGTGCAGGTAGGTGTCAGTGAGCGTTACACAGGGAGAGGTAGGTGCAGGTAGGTGTCAGTGAGTTACACAGGGAGAGCTAGGTGCGGGTAGGTGTAGTGAGCGTTACACAGGTAGGTGCGGGTAGGTGTCAGTGAGCGTTACACACGGAGAGCTAGGTGCAGGTAGGTGTCAGTGAGCGTTACACAGGGAGAGCTAGGTGCAGGTAGGTGTAGTGAGCGTTACACAGGGAGAGGTAGGTGCGGGTAGGTGTCAGTGAGCGTTACACAGGGAGAGGTAGGTGCGGGTAGGTGTCAGTGAGCGTTACACAGGGAGAGGTAGGTGCAGGTAGGTGTCAGTGAGCGTTACACAGGGAGAGGTAGGTGCAGGTAGGTGTCAGTGAGCGTTACACAGGGAGAGCTAGGTGCAGGTAGGTGTCAGTGAGCGTTACACAGGGAGAGGTAGGTGCAGGTAGGTGTCAGTGAGCGTTACACAGGGAGAGGTAGGTGCAGGTAGGTGTCAGTGAGCGTTACACAGGGAGAGGTAGGTGCGGGTAGGTGTCAGTGAGCGTTACACAGGGAGAGGTAGGTGCAGGTAGGTGTCAGTGAGCGTTACACAGGGAGAGGTAGGTGCAGGTAGGTGTCAGTGAGCGTTACACAGGGAGAGGTAGGTGCGGGTAGGTGTCAGTGAGTGTTACACAGGGAGAGGTAGGTGCAGGTAGGTGTCAGTGAGCGTTACACAGGGAGAGCTAGGTGCAGGTAGGTGTCAGTGAGCGTTACACAGGGAGAGCTAGGTGCAGGTAGGTGTCAGTGAGCGTTACACAGGGAGAGCTAGGTGCAGGTAGGTGTCAGTGAGCGTTACACAGGGAGAGCTAGGTGCAGGTAGGTGTCAGTGAGCGTTACACAGGGAGAGCTAGGTGCAGGTAGGTGTCAGTGAGCGTTACACAGGGAGAGGTAGGTGCAGGTAGGTGTCAGTGAGCGTTACACAGGTAGGTGCAGGTAGGTGTAGTGAGCGTTACACAGGTAGGTGTCAGTGAGCGTTACACAGGGAGAGGTAGGTGCAGGTAGGTGTCAGTGAGCGTTACACAGGGAGAGGTAGGTGCGGGTAGGTGTCAGTGAGCGTTACACAGGGAGAGGTAGGTGCAGGTAGGTGTCAGTGAGCGTTACACAGGGAGAGCTAGGTGCAGGTAGGTGTCAGTGAGCGTTACACAGGGAGAGGTAGGTGCAGGTAGGTGTCAGTGAGTTACACAGGGAGAGCTAGGTGCGGGTAGGTGTAGTGAGCGTTACACAGGTAGGTGCGGGTAGGTGTCAGTGAGCGTTACACACGGAGAGCTAGGTGCAGGTAGGTGTCAGTGAGCGTTACACAGGGAGAGCTAGGTGCAGGTAGGTGTAGTGAGCGTTACACAGGGAGAGGTAGGTGCGGGTAGGTGTCAGTGAGCGTTACACAGGGAGAGGTAGGTGCGGGTAGGTGTCAGTGAGCGTTACACAGGGAGAGGTAGGTGCAGGTAGGTGTCAGTGAGCGTTACACAGGGAGAGGTAGGTGCAGGTAGGTGTCAGTGAGCGTTACACAGGGAGAGCTAGGTGCAGGTAGGTGTCAGTGAGCGTTACACAGGGAGAGGTAGGTGCAGGTAGGTGTCAGTGAGCGTTACACAGGGAGAGGTAGGTGCAGGTAGGTGTCAGTGAGCGTTACACAGGGAGAGGTAGGTGCGGGTAGGTGTCAGTGAGCGTTACACAGGGAGAGGTAGGTGCAGGTAGGTGTCAGTGAGCGTTACACAGGGAGAGGTAGGTGCAGGTAGGTGTCAGTGAGCGTTACACAGGGAGAGGTAGGTGCGGGTAGGTGTCAGTGAGTGTTACACAGGGAGAGGTAGGTGCAGGTAGGTGTCAGTGAGCGTTACACAGGGAGAGCTAGGTGCAGGTAGGTGTCAGTGAGCGTTACACAGGGAGAGCTAGGTGCAGGTAGGTGTCAGCGAGCGTTACACAGGGAGAGCTAGGTGCAGGTAGGTGTCAGTGAGCGTTACACAGGGAGAGGTAGGTGCAGGTAGGTGTCAGTGAGCGTTACACAGGGAGAGGTAGGTGCAGGTAGGTGTAGTGAGCGTTACACAGGGAGAGCTAGGTGCAGGTAGGTGTCAGTGAGCGTTACACAGGTAGGTGCAGGTAGGTGTAGTGAACGTTACACAGGGAGAGCTAGGTGCAGGTAGGTGTCAGTGAGCGTTACACAGGGAGAGCTAGGTGCAGGTAGGTGTCAGTGAGCGTTACACAGGGAGAGCTAGGTGCAGGTAGGTGTCAGTGAGCGTTACACAGGGAGAGCTAGGTGCAGGTAGGTGTCAGTGAGCGTTACACAGGTAGGTGCAGGTAGGTGTAGTGAGCGTTACACAGGTAGGTGCAGGTAGGTGTCAGTGAGCGTTACACAGGGAGAGGTAGGTGCAGGTAGGTGTCAGTGAGCGTTACACAGGGAGAGCTAGGTGCAGGTAGGTGTCAGTGAGCGTTACACAGGGAGAGCTAGGTGCAGGTAGGTGTCAGTGAGCGTTACACAGGGAGAGGTAGGTGCAGGTAGGTGTCAGTGAGCGTTACACAGGGAGAGCTAGGTGCAGGTAGGTGTAGTGAGCGTTACACAGGGAGAGGTAGGTGCAGGTAGGTGTCAGTGAGCGTTACACAGGGAGAGGTAGGTGCAGGTAGGTGTAGTGAGCGTTACACAGGGAGAGGTAGGTGCAGGTAGGTGTAGTGAGCGTTACACAGGGAGAGCTAGGTGCAGGTAGGTGTCAGTGAGCGTTACACAGGGAGAGCTAGGTGCAGGTAGGTGTCAGTGAGCGTTACACAGGAAGAGCTAGGTACGGGTAGGTGTCAGTGAGCGTTACACAGGGAGAGGTAGGTGCAGGTAGGTGTAGTGAGCGTTACACAGGGAGAGCTAGGTGCAGGTAGGTGTCAGTGAGCGTTACACAGGGAGAGGTAGGTGCAGGTAGGTGTCAGTGAGCGTTACACAGGGAGAGGTAGGTGCAGGTAGGTGTCAGTGAGCGTTACACAGGGAGAGGTAGGTGCAGGTAGGTGTCAGTGAGCGTTACACAGGGAGAGGTAGGTGCGGGTAGGTGTAGTGAGCGTTACACAGGGAGAGCTAGGTGCAGGTAGGTGTCAGTGAGCGTTACACAGGGAGAGCTAGGTGCAGGTAGGTGTCAGTGAGCGTTACACAGGGAGAGCTAGGTGCAGGTAGGTGTAGTGAGCGTTACACAGGTAGGTGCGGGTAGGTGTAGTGAGCGTTACACAGGTAGGTGCGGGTAGGTGTCAGTGAGCGTTACACAGGGAGAGGTAGGTGCGGGTAGGTGTCAGTGAGCGTTACACAGGGAGAGCTAGGTGCAGGTAGGTGTCAGTGAGCGTTACACAGGGAGAGCTAGGTGCAGGTAGGTGTCAGTGAGCGTTACACAGGGAGAGCTAGGTGCAGGTAGGTGTCAGTGAGCGTTACACAGGTAGGTGTAGTGAGCGTTACACAGGTAGGTGCGGGTAGGTGTCAGTGAGCGTTACACAGGGAGAGGTAGGTGCGGGTAGGTGTCAGTGAGCGTTACACAGGGAGAGGTAGGTGCGGGTAGGTGTCAGTGAGCGTTACACAGGGAGAGGTAGGTGCAGGTAGGTGTCAGTGAGCGTTACACAGGGAGAGGTAGGTGCAGGTAGGTGTCAGTGAGCGTTACACAGGGAGAGGTAGGTGCAGGTAGGTGTCAGTGAGCGTTACACAGGGAGAGCTAGGTGCAGGTAGGTGTCAGTGAGCGTTACACAGGGAGAGCTAGGTGCAGGTAGGTGTCAGTGAGCGTTACACAGGGAGAGGTAGGTGCAGGTAGGTGTCAGTGAGCGTTACACAGGGAGAGCTAGGTGCAGGTAGGTGTAGTGAACGTTACACAGGGAGAGGTAGGTGCAGGTAGGTGTAGTGAACGTTACACAGGTAGGTGCGGGTAGGTGTAGTGAGCGTTACACAGGGAGAGGTAGGTGCAGGTAGGTGTAGTGAACGTTACACAGGTAGGTGCAGGTAGGTGTCAGTGAGCGTTACACAGGGAGAGCTAGGTGCAGGTAGGTGTCAGTGAGCGTTACACAGGTAGGTGTCAGTGAGCGTTACACAGGGAGAGCTAGGTGCAGGTAGGTGTAGTGAACGTTACACAGGTAGGTGCAGGTAGGTGTCAGTGAGCGTTACACAGGGAGAGATCAGAGGAAGGTGCAGGTAGGTGTCAGTGTTACACAGGGAGAGATCAGAGGAAGGTGCAGGTAGGTGTCAGTGTTACACAGGGAGAGATCAGAGGAAGGTGCAGGTAGGTGTCAGTGTTACACAGGGAGAGATCAGAGGAAGGTGCAGGTAGGTGTCAGTGTTACACAGGGAGAGATCAGAGGAAGGTGCAGGTAGGTGTCAGTGTTACACAGGGAGAGATCAGAGGAAGGTGCAGGTAGGTGTCAGTGTTACACAGGGGGAGATCAGAGGAAGGTGCAGGTAGGCGTCAGTGTTACACAGGGGGAGATCAGAGGAAGGTGCAGGTAGGTGTCAGTGTTACACAGGGGGAGATCAGAGGAAGGTGCAGGTAGGTGTCAGTGTTACACAGGGAGAGATCAGAGGAAGGTGCAGGTAGGTGTCAGTGTTACACAGGGAGAGATCAGAGGAAGGTGCAGGTAGGTGTCAGTGTTACACAGGGAGAGATCAGAGGAAGGTGCAGGTAGGCGTCAGTGTTACACAGGGGGAGATCAGAGGTAGGTGCCAGTGAGCGTTACACAGGTAGGTACCTTTAGAAGCTCTTTGTTGGCAAAAGCCAGAATCCCTTCGAATATCACCACATTGGCCCCATATACAGTTTTCTGTGAGGAGAGAGCAGACATCAGGTACATGCTATATACCCACCATACAGCCATGGGCCTATAACACGCAGCAGGACAGGACAGCGTTATAACGAGGGGGCGGTGGGGATATAAATAGTGTTCACTCTAGGCTGTTTTAGCAGGGCGCCGCGCCCTGCCCCTTTTTTAAAAGGCAAAACCCGCCCTGCCCCTTTTGCGGCACCCTGCTAGAACAATCGCCCGCTTCCTGCCCTCCCAGCGTGTAAAGATGGCGTGCGCATGCGCACAGCATCCATTCACGCTATGGGAGAGAGCTGGTGGAAGCCGAGCACCGACGGAGGTGCTGGGCATGCCCCCAACAGTGACGCCGTAGGCCACGGACGCCCCGTACAGCAACGTCTGAGGGCCGCACCGCCAACTAAAATGACATTAGTGTGGCCACGCCCCCTAATTTACATGCCCCGCCTCGGATTCGGGCGCGCGTGGAGTACAGCGCCCTGCCCCATTTCATTTCTAGAGGGAATACTAATAAAGAGGGTGTAACATGACTGATACACCCTCTACACCCCCTGGTCAGCTATAAGGATCACTGCGAATGATCAGTGTAACAGAGACTGACTGAGAGCCCCGACCTCCTGAGGCACGCAGGACAGAGCAGGGTCAGAACGCAGAGGGCGAGGTACACCCCTATTCACACACAGTACTGCGCAAGAGCACAGATACCGGGAATTACTTCCTGAACACATGTCAAGGGTAGTATTACTGTGCAGATGACCAAACATGCAGAATGCAGAGAGACAATGAGAATTACATCCTGCACTCAGATCATGGGAACTGCATGCACAAGTGTCACATTATCTCACTGCCCCGTCACATGCAGCCCTGTCCTCACTGACACATCACTCATCTCCTGATATACTCTGTGCTGCTGGGGACCCTGCTCCTCCCACTATATAACTCTCAGTCTGTGACTTCCTGCTGCCTCCATTCCCCTCCTCACATCATGTCACTGCCCCTGTCACATGCAGCCCTGTCCTCACTGACACGTCACTCATCTCCTGATATACTCTGTGCTGCTGGGGACCCTGCTCCTCCCACTATATAACTCTCAGCCTGTGGCTTCCTGCTGCCTCCATTCCCCTCCTCACATCATGTCAGTGCCCCTGTCACATGCAGCCCTGTCCTCACTGACACATCACTCATCTCCTGATATACTCTGTGCTGCTGGGGACCCTGCTCCTCCCACTATATAACTCTCAGTCTGTGGCTTCCTGCTGCCTCCATTCCCCTCCTCACATCATGTCACTGCTCCTGTCACATGCAGCCCTGTCCTCACTGACACATCACTCATCTCCTGATATACTCTGTGCTGCTGGGGACCCTGCTCCTCCCACTATATAACTCTCAGTATGCCAGTTACAGGAGACCGCGCCCCGGCTGGTCACAGGACAGTGTGCTGTGTGTATATACACAATACAGGGCGTGTTGCCCTCGCACTCACCCACTCCTTCCTCCGGCTGTGCGTGGTGAAGTCATACACCGGCACTTTGACACTTTTGCCTTTCTTCAGCTTCCGCAACACATTTACCAGCAGATCAAAATCAACCGCGTCGGGATGGTCGAAGTTGTACTCGTTCCTGGCAGCCAGCTCCTGCTGCTCCTTACTGAGGACCTGGTGAGGGTAAGGGGCAGATCAGCGCTCTGCGGTTTATGGGTATGACACATACAGGCTCTGCAGCAATGTACAACACACTGCTTGGTACAATAATACAATGCGGACACAATGTCAGCCTCAGGAGAGCGCAGAAGGGGCAGCAGAAATGCGCCGGGTAAAGGGACACAATGAACCTCTGACGCCTACATACACAGGAGGGAAAACGCGTTAGATCTGCTGTGTGTTCTCTGAGAGGACCGATAATCACTACACACAGCGAGATCGGAGACTGGCGCACGCGGTGTGACACAGTATGGAAGCTGCTCCATCTCTGTATCGGCCAATCACAGTGCATGTAAGAGACGGGCCCATCTAGACAAACACAACCTACATGATAATAGTAATGCAGAGATCTCAAGCTGAGGTATCAAGGCTGACAATTACACAGAGCAGTTATAGGGGGGGCACAGGCTGGTGATAACACAGCAGAGGTATAGGGGGGCACAGGCTGACGATTACACAGCGGAGGTATAGGGGGGGCACAGGCTGACGATTACACAGAGGAGGTATAGGGGGGCACAGGCTGGTGATTACACAGAGCAGTTATAGGGGGGCACAGGCTGGTGATTACACAGCAGAGGTATAGGGGGGGAACAGGCTGACGATTACACAGCGGAGGTATAGGGGGGCACAGGCTGACGATTATACAGAGGAGGTATAGGGGGGCACAGGCTGACGATTAGACAGCAGAGGTATAGGGGGGGCACAGGTTGATTACACAGCTGAGGTATAGGGAGGCACAGGCTGGTGATTACACAGCTGAAGCATAGGGGGGCACGGCTCCTGCATTACACCCCCCGCCTCCTCTGGAGGTCAGTGCGGGACACAGCACGTACCTTATAGAAACAGTCCATGGACAGAAGGACCACCCACGGCACATCCAGAGCTTCAATAATCTTATTGGCGACGGTGGTCTTCCCGGAAGCGCTGCCGCCACACAGTCCTGCCAGGAGTCACACAGAGTTATAGGATGGCACAATGTACAACGCTCGGTGCGACAGAGGGGCACAGTGTACAGCGCTCGGTGCGACAGAGGGGCACAGCGTACAGCGCTCGGTGCGACAGAGGGGCACAGCGTACAGCGCGCGGTGCGACAGAGGGGCACAGCGTACGGTGTTACAGAGGGGTGTGTATACATATGCGGTGTTACAGAGGGGTGTGTATACATATGCGGTGTTACAGAGGGGTGTGTATACATATGCGGTGTTACAGAGGGGTGTGTATACATATGCGGTGTTACAGAGGGGTGTGTATACATATGCGGTGTTACAGAGGGGTGTGTATACATATGCGGTGTTACAGAGGGGTGTGTATACATATGCGGTGTTACAGAGGGGTGTGTATACATATGCGGTGTTACAGAGGGGTGTGTATACATATGCGGTGTTACAGAGGGGTGTGTATACATATGCGGTGTTACAGAGGGGTGTGTATACATATGCGGCGTTACAGAGGGGTGTGTATACATATGCGGCGTTACAGAGGGGTGTGTATACATATACGGTGTTACAGAGGGGTGTGTATACATATGCAGTGTGACAGAGGGGTGTGTATACATATGCGGTGTGACAGAGGGGTGTGTATACATATGCGGTGTGACAGAGGGGTGTGTATACATATGCAGTGTGACAGAGGGGTGTGTATACATATGCAGTGTGACAGAGGGGTGTGTATACATATGCAGTGTGACAGAGGGGTGTGTATACATATGCGGTGTGACAGAGGGGTGTGTATACATATGCGGTGTTACAGAGGGGTGTGTATACATATGCGGTGTTACAGAGGGGTGTGTATACATATGCGGTGTTACAGAGGGGTGTGTATACATATGCAGTGTTACAGAGGGGTGTGTATACATATGCAGTGTTACAGAGGGGTGTGTATACATATGCAGTGTTACAGAGGGGTGTGTATACATATGCGGTGTTACAGAGGGGTGTGTATACATATGCAGTGTGACAGAGGGGTGTGTATACATATGCGGTGTGACAGAGGGGTGTGTATACATATGCGGTGTTACAGAGGGGTGTGTATACATATAGGGTGTTACAGTGGGTGTGTATACATATGCAGTGTTACAGTGGGGTGTGTATACATATGCAGTGTTACAGTGGGGTGTGTATACATATAGGGTGTTACAGAGGGGTGTGTATACATATATACGTTATGGAAAGAACTTACTGTTGATAACGTAATTTCTCTTATGTCCACAGGTATCCACAGGATAACATTGGGATATGCCGGAGCGATAGCGGAAATGGCACCAAACAGTCATGAGCTTTCTGGCCTCCCAGGATGCATCGGGGCTTCTCCATATAATCCCGCCCACCGACTCAGTCAAATCAGTTGTTTTCACCGCAATTAGGCAGTAGGCAGGAGTATCATGTAGAACCCTATTCAGGCGATAAGAACACACATGCACACCCTTCCATACAAGAGGGAAGAGGTTTAGTGATTGTCTACATCCTCAAATCAGGTGCGTCAGGGTGGGACCCTCTGGATCCTGTGGACATAGGAGAAATTCCGTTATCAACGGTAAGTTCTTACCATAACGTATATTTCTCCGGCTGGGTCCACAGGTTATCCACAGGATAACATTGGGATTCCCAAAGCCATTTTTAGTGGTGGGGATGCTCATGATTAGACAGGAGAACCTTTTGCCCGAATTCCGCGTCAAAAAGTATCCATGGCATAATGTCTAATGAATGTGTTTATGGAAGACCATGTGGCTGCCATACAAATCTGTTCTGCTGAAGCACCATGTTGTGCTGCCCATGAAGGACCTACCTTATGTGTAGAGTGAGCAGAGACATTAGCCGGAGCAGGGAGATCAGCTCGAGAGTATGCTTCTGAAATAGTCATTCGAAGCCATCGTGCTAGCGTCTGTTTACTAGCAGGCCATCCCCTCTTGTGAAATCCGTAGATAATGGAGAGAATCTGTCTTTCTAATGGCACTAGTACGATCTACGTAGATTCTTAACGCACGGACCACGTCCAGCGACGCTTCTCCCGCAGAAAGTCCCGATACCTGAAAAGCCGGGACTACAACCTCTTCGTTTAGGTGAAACTTTGAGACCACCTTCGGAAGATAACCAGATCTAGTTCTGAGAACTGCTTCATCTGGATAAAAGATCAGAAAATAGGATTTTGGTACTTACCAGGTAAATCCTTTTCTTTGAATCCATAGGGGTCACTGGAGTACTCTTGGGATATGGACGGGCTTCCGTAGGAAACAGCACTGAATATTTAAATTAGTAACACTCCACCCCTCCATATCCCTGAGCACTTACTCAGTGTTTTTTACTGAGCCGAACAGGAATTAAGAGAGGTTAATAATGGAGTATTACATATAACATAACTGACAATAACGAAGTTAACCCATAACGTTACTGACAACTAACAGTTGACACCCTAACCAGCACTTGTAACTTGAACCAGTCGGTGAAAGTGTGTTACCATAAGATCCTCAGAACTAACCACAAGTAGGTAAAACTGCTCTGGGTGGGCGTCCAGTGCCCCCTATGGATTCAAAGAAAAGGATTTACCTGGTAAGTACCAAAATCCTATTTTCTTTTTCATCCACTAGGGGTCACTGGAGTACTCTTGGGACGTACCAAAGCTTCCCCCGTGGGCGGGAGAGCTGTTTGGCACTTGTAACACTAGGCGGCCAAAGCTAGATGCTGATGCCGCAAAAGTATCAAACTTGTAAAAGCGCACAAACGTGTGCACTGAAGACCATGTAGCCGCCCGGCAAAGCTGCGTCGCAGAAGCCCCACGACCAGCTGCCCATGAAGTTCCCACAGAACGTGTGGAATGAGCGGTTACTGACGTAGGCGGTTGTAACCTAGCATGAAGGTAAGCCTGACGTATGGTCAGTTTTATCCATCTGGATAAAGTTTGTTTAGATGCTGGCCAACCAATCTTGGCAGCATCATAAAGAACAAATAACGTATCCGTCTTACGAACTGAAGACGTTCGGGATACATAAACGCGTAATGCGCGAACCACATCCAGAGTTCCAGAATGTGCTGTCAACACAGGAACTACTATTGGTTGATTGATGTGAAAAGATGACACTACCTTTGGTAAGAAGGCGGGATTCGTCCGAAGTTCCGCTCTGTCATCATGAAACACCAAATACGGTGGCTTGCATGACAAGGCACCCAAATCTGAAACACGCCTTGCCGAAGCTAAGGCTAAGAGAAAAATTGTTTTCCAAGTGAGAAACTTTATATCCACTTGTTGTAAGGGTTCAAAATATGAAGACTGTAAGAAATCTAAAACCAGATTCAAGTCCCATGGCGCTGTAGGTGGAATGAATGGAGGCTGTACCCTGAGTACACCTTGTAGAAAAGTGCGTATAGACGGCAATAGAGCCAATCGTCTTTGAAAGTAAATTGACAAAGCAGATACCTGCACCTTTAGTGTAGATAAACGCAATCCTCCATCTAACCCTGATTGTAGAAACAACAAAAGGCGGCATAACTTGAAAGCTGATGTCGGAAATTTCCGAGCTTCACACCAACCTATATATGCACGCCATATTCTGTAATAATGAGCTGCCGTAACCGGCTTCCTAGCTCGTAACATGGTTGGTATAACTGAATCTGGAATGCCCTCTCTTTTTAAGAGGGCGGTCTCAACAGCCACCCCGTCAAACGCAGCCGCGCTAAATCGGGGTAAAGAAACGGACCCTGTTGTAACAGGTCTGGACGTATCGGGAGCGGCCACGGATCGTCTGCGAGTAATCCTCGAAGATCCGAGAACCAAGCTCTCCGAGGCCAATGCGGCGCCACTAGTATGACTGTGAGCGACTCTCTTTTGATCCGTTTTAGCACCAGAGGGAGCAGCGGAAACGGTGGAAACAGATACACAAGACTGTACGGCCACGCGACAGTGAGAGCATCCACCGCGACTGCCTTTGGATCTCTTGTTCTGGACACATACTGGAGCGTTTGATGATTGTGTCGAGATGCCATCAGGTCCACCTGAGGATAACCCCATCGCTGAACCAACATGTGAAACACTTCTGGATTTAATGACCATTCGCCTGGGTGAAAATCCCGACGACTGAGATAATCCGCTTCCCAGTTGTCCACTCCCGGAATGAACACGGCCGACAATATCACCTGGTGGCATTCCGCCCAATTGAGGATTCGAGCTACTTCCCGCATTGCCATGCTGCTTCTCGTTCCTCCTTGTTTGTTGATGTATGCGACCGCCGTCGCATTGTCCGATTGCACTTGGACAGGCTGAGAGCGAATCATATGCACTGCTTGTCGTAGCGAATTGAAAATTGCGCGGAGTTCTAGAACATTTATCGACAGCAATTTCTCGTGATCCGCCCAGAGACCCTGGAGCTGACAATTTTGAATTACCGCTCCCCAACCTCTGAGACTGGCGTCCGTAGTTAGAATTATCCAATTGCAAACTCCGAACCGTCTTCCTGCGGTTAAATTGTGTTCCTTGAGCCACCATAGCAGAGAAACTCTTGCTATTGGTGACAACCTCACTCTGTGGTGAATCTGCAGATGCGAGCCCGACCACTGGGCAAGCACGTTCAGCTGAAATGGACGAGAGTGAAATCTCCCGAACTGAAGCGCCTCGAAAGCTGCCACCATTGTGCCTAACAGGCGAATGCACAAGTGTACCGACACTGTGCGTGGTTTGAGTACTAATTGTACTAGATGGCGTAGCATTTGTACTTTTTGTTGTGGTAGGTAAATCCTTTGATTGACCGTATCGAGAATCATACCTAGGAACTGAAGGCGTTGAGACGGAATCAGATGTGATTTCTTGAAATTTACAATCCAACCGTGGTGAACCAGTACATTGTAAGTTAGCAGCGCATGTTGGGTAAGTATCTGTTGAGACGGAGCTTTGATGAGCAGATCGTCTAAATACGGAACTATTGTCACTCCCAGGGATCTGAGGTGAGCTATCATCACCGACATTACTTTGGTGAATACCCGAGGCGCTGATGACAGGCCAAACGGCAGAGCCTGAAACTGGTAATGGTTCTGGCGTATTGCAAATCGTAAGAATTTCTGATGAGGCTGCCAAATTGGAATGTGTAAGTACGCATCCTTGAGGTCTAGCGCAATCATAAATTCCTTGGTCTCTAACCCCGCAATCACCGAACGTAGAGACTCCATTTTGAATCTGTAGTAAGTTACGTACTGATTGAGGCCCTTTAAGTTCAATATTGGTCTGACTGAGCCATCCGGCTTCGGGACCACAAATAGACTTGAATAATAACCCTGACCCTGTTGGTGTACAGGGACCGGAATCAACACTGCCGAATCCAGTAAGGACTGAATGGCAATTTGCAAAACTGTCCTCTTGTCGTCCGACAGAGGCAAGCCTGTCTTGAAAAACCGCAGAGGCGGCAGACAGTCGAACTCTATTTTGTAACCTTTTAACACTAAATTGCGAATCCAGCCCTCCGCGGATGTGTGGAACCACGCCCCCTGGAACGTCTGAAGGCGTGCTCCCACAATTGGAGAACCGAGATGGGCTGGTAACCCGTCATGCCACTGGCTTGTCGGTAACCTTAGCGTCTTGGCGAGTTGTGTTGGTTTGATGGAAACCACGTCCTCGACCACGTCTAGCAGGCGTGGCTGATCCTCTGCCACGTCCTCGAAAGGGCTGAGGTCTAAAGGATCTGAACGAAGGTCCAGCGTACCTTCTTCTTGGCGCAGGTGGAGGCAATGGTAAGAACACAGACTTACCTCCCGTAGCCTCCTTAATCCATGCGTCCAATTCTGGCCCAAACAACTTCTTGCCATCGTAAGGCAACGCCTCTATACTTCGTTTGACCTCTGCCTCCGCCTGATAAGTACGCAGGTAGAGTGCTCTTCGTGCCGTAACTAGCGAAGATGAAATACGAGAAGTGAGCTGACAGACGTCAGTGGACGCTGTACAGAGATACTCTACAGCCTCAATCATTTGATTTACCTGAATTATCTGGTTTTCGTCCTGTAAAACAGATTTGAGTTCTGTAAGCCATATTATGAGCGCCTTAGTTACCCAAATGCCAACCAATCCAGGTCTTAGCATCACACCTGCTGCTACATACATGCTTTTTAGCATAGTTTCTATCTTGCGATCTGAAGGATCTTTAAGCGTAGTAGCTGCTGGCACTGGTATGGTTAATTTCTTGGTAAGCTTTGACACTGAAGAATCAACTATTGGTGGATTCTCCCATGTACACGTTACCGAGTCTGGAAAAGGATAACTAGACTTAAATCTGCGAGGTATAGAAAACCGTTTATCTGGATTCTGTCTTGTTTCTACTAACATCTGATTTAGAGAATCCGACACAGGAAAACTTACTGGCGTCTTCCGTCGTTTAGTAAATACGACCTGATCATTGGTGAGAGGCTGTTCAGCTTCAGGAAACCTTAGCGACTGCCGTACCGCTCTGATGAGATCATCAATGCCGGAACTGTTAACATCCTCGCCATCTGACTCCACTTCGCCCTCCTCACCCTCATCGTGTTCCGTGAGGTCTGGGATGGAATTGTCAGAATGCAACATAGCAGACACTGGAAAATCATAAGACATATGAAAATTATCCCGTTTGCCCAAAATGGATTTGGACCGTACGCAAGGCTGAGACGCCTCCGGTAGTTCTGGCGGTCTCACCCTAGACTCAGATCTTAACGTTTCTCGTTCCAGACGAGCCGCGGTCATTTCTGTCTGAAATCTCTCCAGTACATTTACTAACATACCCCACGGAGGGTCCGGTGAGGAAATTGGTTGTAAAACAGGAGGCGAAATGGTATTCTGAACGGAATCCACAAAACATACTTTACATGTGGCAGATCCATCCGGTAACACACTGCCACATACTTTGCAAATATGCTTTTTAGTTTTTGCTGGTGCCTTACTCATTATGGCGACAGACAATACAATACACAAAAAACAGACACTTGCACGACTCAGTAAAATAGCAGTAAGGTGTCTCTGTATATAAATCTGGCCAAGTGCAGTACACGTGGCCAGTACTATGAAATTTGATCCCAAATTCCCACTAACACCCCTGTGCCTCCGGTGGTGTAGAGATGTAAGACAGGAATCTTCTGGAATCACAGAGGAAGATACAGGAAGCATGTTAAAAATGGCTGCCATGTTATACTTATACATATAATCACAGTGCTGGTTACATTCACTGATTATACTGTAACAATTCCCCTGCTGCTGCAATATTTCTCTGCTTTATTATTATTATTGTCCCCCATGTAAAGGCTGCCTGCTCTTTTAGCTTATTACAGCGGCAGCGCAGCGTGTGGGCCCCCAGCGGGTATCGTAGAGCGCTATGTGCCTCGTGTTTCCCAGCGGTGGGCTCCTGTATAATAGCTGGCGGTCAGCTAATCAAGCTAGCGCTGCGGCGGGCGGCGGCCTGTGAGAGTCGATCAGAGGTGCCTGCACGGAGGTCTGTGGCCGAACGTGCGGGCGCCTGAGCGGGGAGAGCCGCGGTGCCTGCACGGAGGTCTGTGGCCGAACGTGCGGGCGCCTGAGCGGGGAGAGCCGCGGTGCCTGCACGGAGGTCTGTGGCCGAACGTGCGGGCGCCTGAGCGGGGAGAGCCGCCTGCGTCATCAAACACTATGTCCCCACACGTCGGGGCGGCAGCGGGAGCTGACCGCCCCGTTTCACATACCTTACTCCTGCAGACGTGCGGAGGCTCCGACGGGGCTTTTCAGTAAGCGCCGGCCAGCCAGTGCAGGAGGATGTGAGGGCTGTGAGGGAGCTCTTTCAGAGAGGCCCGACACGCCCGTGCTGCTATCAGCAGCTGCACTATCCCTGACCCTGCCTTTTGGAAGGGGGAAAGGGATGTGTACAAATAGTAGAAAAAATAAAAATAAAAATAAAAGTTTCTTCAACAAAACCGTGACTTCAGGTATTAAGCTGCTACCACGTTCAGCACAGAAAAAACACTGAGTAAGTGCTCAGGGATATGGAGGGGTGGAGTGTTACTAATTTAAATATTCAGTGCTGTTTCCTACGGAAGCCCGTCCATATCCCAAGAGTACTCCAGTGACCCCTAGTGGATGAAAAAGAAAAGGAGACTTACATGACAGTGCTCCTAAATCTGACACTCTTCTAGCTGACGCCATCGCCAGTAGAAAGAGAACTTTAGCCGTCAACCATTTAAGATCTGCTCTCAAGTGGTTCAAACGGAGCCCCCTGAAGGATTTTAAGCGCCAGATTCAAATCCCAGGGAACTGCAGGAGGAACAAACGGAGGTTGGATGTGCAACACTCCCTGAAAGAAAGTACACACATCCTGTAGGTTAGCAATCTTTTTCTGAAACCATACAGTTAATGATGATACTTGAACTCTCAAGGAAGCTACTTTTAACCCCTTATCCAATCCTGCTTGAAGAAAATCCAAAATCCTGGATACTCTAAAAGATCTTGGATCCATGCTCCTTACACTACACCAATGCTGAGGAGCTGAAGAAGGTTTTCTTGCTCTAAGCATGGTTTGAACTACCTGTTGTGAAAATCCTCTTGACTTTAGGATAGAGGTTTCAACAGCCACGCCGTCAAAGACAGACGATCCAGATGGTTGTGAAAACAAGGACCCTGCATTAGTAGATCTGGATGTTGAGGGAGCAGTATTGGAGCTTCCACGGACATCCTTAGTAGATCTATGTACCAATGCCTTCTGGGCCAAGCTGGAGCTATTAGAATTATAGCCCCCTTTGCTTGCTTTATTTTCCTCACCACCCTGGGTAACAGGGAGATTGGAAGAAACAGATATGCCAGATGAAATTCCCATTTTTCTGACAGTGCGTCTACAAGGATCGCCCCGGGATCCTTTGTCTTTGACTATATATTGGAACTTTGTTGTTCAGATGGGACGCCATGAGATCTAACTCTGGCAGACCCCATCTGTTTTACTAGAGTCTGAAACTCCTCCGGGTGTAACGCCCATTCAGTTTTCCTGAAGGGTGTGTCGACTGAGAATGTCCGCTTTCCAGGTCAGCACTCCTGGAACAAACACTGCGGACAATGCTGGAAGATGGAGTTCTGCCCGTCTCAGTACGCGAGTTACTTCCTCCATTAACACTTTTGCTGCGAGTTCCTCCCTGATGATTGAGGTACGCTACTGCTGTTGCATTGTCTGAGCGGATCTGGACTGGTCTTCCTTGCAGAATGTCCTTTGCCTGAGCTAGATCCATATATATGGCCCTTATTTCCAACAGATTTATTGGCAGGCGACTTTCCCTTATGGACCATTTTCCCTGGAACCAGAAACTTTCGAACACCGCTCAACCAGCCCTGAAGAATGGCATCTGTTGTCTGGACTTGCCAATCTGTTATCCAAAAGGGTCTCCCTTGTCTAGATGGTCCGTCTGAAGCCACCAGGTTAGTGACATTTTTACGTTTACTGGAAGCTTTATCATCTGTCTTTTTATTGTCTGATGTCTTCCGTTCCATCTGGTCAGAATAAGGTGCTGCAATGGTCTGGAGTGGAATTGCGCATATTCTACCATGTCGAAGGTTGACACCATCAGACCCAACAGTCGCATTGCTGCATGGACTGACATTGTCTGACTGTGTAACAACTCCTGAGTCATTCTTGCACCTTGGATATCTTTTTCCAAGGTAAAACTATTCTTTGTAGACTTGAATCCAATATGGCCCCCAAATGAACCATCCGTTGTGACGGATTCAGAGACGATTTTTCCCAATTTATGAGCCATCCGTGTCCTTGTAGACAGACTATCGTCTGTTGGAGATGGCCCAAGAGTAATTCCTGTGCCAGGATTAAAAGATCGAGGTATGGAAAAATTCTTATCCCCTGTTTGCGGAGATAAGCTGCCATAACCACCATAATTTTGGTAAATACCCTGGGGGCTGTCGCTAGCCCAAAGGGCAAAGCCTGGAACTGAAAATGTTGCTGGAGGATGGCAAACCTGAGGTAACACTGATGGGATCGTGCTATGGGCACATGTAGGTAAGCATCCAGTATATCCAAAGATATCATGTAATCTGCTGGTTCCATAGCCAAAACTATGGAACGTAACGTTTCCATGTGGAACTTTGAAACCCAAATGTATTTGTTTAACATTTTGAGATTGAGAATTAATCGGAATGACCTATTTGTCTTCTGAATCAAAAATAGATTGGAGTAAAAACTCTGTCCCCGTTATGTGTGGGGAACTGGGATAAATACCCCAGACTGAAGCAATTTCTGAACTGCTTCTGGCAGGGCGTTTGCCTTCGACTCTATACGAGACGGGCTGGTGCAAAAAAAAAAACAAAAAAAAAACACCTTTGAGGAGGATGCCTCTTCAAAGGGAAAACATAACCGAGAGATACCACCTTCTGCACCCAAGCATCTGTCGTCTACTGATGCCATATGTGTGCAAAGTGAAGGAGTCGGCACCCTGAGACTGATGGCCAGCTTCCAAACCAGAACAGAAGCCGTCTATTGGCCCATTGCTTCCTACCCCTAGTTGATTTATTGAACTGGGGTTGCTTAAATTCCCCTTTTGCTCTGCCTTGCCATCGAAAAGGCCGACATTTCAAACCCCTAGGCTTAGGGTTATAACTAGCCGGAAACATGACCTTCTTGGATTCAGCTTCCGATTCTAGAATATCTGTCAATTGTTTTCCAAACAGAATATCACCAGCGAAAGGCAGAGCTTCTAAAACTTTCTTGGAATCTGCATCCGCTTCCCAAGTACGTAGCCAAATTGCTCTGTGAGCAGCTACCGTCAAGGCTGATGCTTTAGAAGCAATCGTACCTATATCAATTGCTGCTTCTTCCAAATATTGCACAGCTTGTTTTATACGGCCTAGATGAGACTCCTGCTCCCTGGTAGAAGCAGAGAGGCCATTCTCTAGTTCCTCCGCCCATTCTACCATTGCTTTCGCCATCCAGGCTGAAGCCATAGCTGGCCTTACAACAGCCCCTGAGAGAGAGAAAAAAAATATATATATTTTTCAAGAAACCATCTACTCTTCTATCTGTGACATCATTCAGTGAGGTAGACGGCAATGGTAAAATAGATTTACGCACAAGTCGCACGCCATGTGCATCTACTTTAGGAGGAACTTCTCCTTTTGAACAGTCCGCAGCTGGAAAAGGATAGTAAGAAACCCATTTTTTCGGAATCTTATACTTTTTATTGGGTGTAGCCCAAGGTCCTTCCATAATTTCCGTCAGATCTTCTGACTCTGGAAATTCAGTCCTAACAGTTTTTGGACGTTTAAACATAGGTGCTTTAGATTTTGACACTGCTTTGGCCGATTCCTCCAGAGACAGACTAGCCTTCATGGTGTCAGGAATCGGCGGTCAGCTGCGTCTCACCTACCAGCGCGCTGTTGTGCAGGCCTCCGGAGGTCATGTCCCCAGTAGCGGCTGTATGGATGCGCTGACCGCGAGCGTCATTTTCCGTGTCGCTCAGTGCCCCCGAGTCTGGTTCTGCGTTTGTGTTCTGCTGTGTGCCGGCATCCGGTCCGTGTGGATGCTGCTGTGATTCCTGCTTCCAATCCAGCCCTGAGTTTCCAGCCAGAACACTGCGACCAATCACTGCAGAGCAAGGGGTATAAGTTCCTGTCCGGGGCTCACTCTCATGGCCTCGGACAACGAGTCACATACCCTGTGTCGAGTTCTCCCAGTTCCTGCGTTCCTGTTTCCAGCGATCCTTTGTGGACATCTCACTTGTTCCAGATTCCGTTTCCACAGCTCTCCTGTTACTCCGGACTTCAGCTACATCCAGCTTCAAAACCCATCAGCAGTAAGAGACTCTCCTCAGGTGTTTTTTCTTATTACTTACCTGTGCACTAATTGTCAGCATACCATCTGTGCAACTCAGCCGCATAACATCTACTGGCTTAGAGACTGTCTCCTGCTTTAGCCTAAGTGTGGCTATGGACTTGTGCTTTAACAGTGACTGTGAGTTACTCATAAATTCCGGAGTTCTGCTTTCATTACCATTATCCGTTTATCCTGTGTTATTCAGAGACTGTGTATTTCCAAATACTACCGGAGTTCTGTTATCTCACCTGCATTTCATTATCAAGTTATTTACGTTCTGCTGCAAAAGACTTTTATGTTATTTGGATTCGGTTATCGGTCATAAGTTTTCTGCATTACCGGTTTCCATCATATTCAGTATTGTACCATCTGCTTTACATTAATAAATATCAGCGCTTATGCGCAGGACTTTTATATTGCCTCCCCGCTTTATACATCGCACCAACACTGACCCACTAGCGCCCCCGCCGGGGACAGACAAATCCAGAGACCTGACAGTTTGTCCGAGGCCCATGGACCCGGACGGTGGTCAGAGTGTGGGGTCAGGGACACTCCAAGGCTTAGTGTCACGACTAGATGGTCAAGAGGCTGCGCAGCAGCAGATTATACAATACCTGCAGGAAATGTCTTCTCGTTTAGATACTCTGCAACAGTCATTTCCAACCTCAGCTCCTCCAATGTCCTCATCTGATACTGCTCCTGTTCCTAGTTCCATAGTTTCTACCTCTCCAGTTGCTCCTATTCCAATGTCTCGCATCCATCTTCCTACACCAAGTAAATTTGATGGTAATCCTAAAATGTGTCGTGGATTTTTGAATCAATGCGAAGTCCACTTTGAATTGCAACCACAGAACTTTCCAACACCTAGAGCAAAGGTTGCATATATTGTCTCTCTGTTAGCTGGTTCTGCTCTGAATTGGGTCTCTCCGCTGTGGGAGCGAGCAGATGCACTACTGAATAATTATACAGAGTTTGTTGCCGCATTCCGACGCATCTTTGACGAGCCTGGGCGTACGACTTCTGCTTCTTCAGAGCTCCTTCAGATCCGCCAGGGAACACGTACTGTGGGTCAGTAAGTCATCCAGTTCCAGACATTGGCATCAGAGGTGAAGTGGAACAACCAGGCATTGGTTGCCGCCTTCTGGCATGGTCTGTCTGACCGCATAAAGGATGAATTGACTACTCGAGATCTACCAGAGCAACTGGAAGCCCTGATCTCTCTATGTGTCAAGTTAGATCTACATTTACGCGAGCGAGCCTGTGAACACTCTCGAGGTGATCTTCGCAAGCACAGAGTTATGCCTCCTGTACAGTCTCCACCTATTACTGCTGATGAACCCATGCAGGTAAACAAATTTCGTTTAACACCTGAGGAGCGGTCCAGCAGATTAAAAGGAAGACTGTGTCTCTACTGTGCTGCGGATGGTCATCTGATTGGTTCCTGCCCTGCTCGGTCGGGAAACGCCAGGTCCTAACTTGCAAAGGAGGAGTCAAGTTAGGGACCTTGAATAAAGCTCCTTCATCTCAAGACCTAATATTGCCTGTCACTTTGGAAATGCCAGATGGACTCCAGTCTTTGTCCGCTTTAGTGGATTGTGGTGCTGCTGGGAATTTCATCACACAAGCTGCAGTGGATAGACTTTCTCTCCCAGTGTCAAAGCTGTCTCATCCGGTTTATCTTACTGCCGTAGACGGAAGCCGTATTGCTGAAGGATCCATCACTCAGCAGACCAAGTCAGTAGTTCTGGGAGTGGGCTTCCTGCATTCTGAGCTCATCAAATTCCTGGTCATACCAAAAGCTACCTATGAGATTGTACTGGGTATGCCTTGGCTTCAATTGCACAATCCACAATTTGACTGGTCTACCTTACAGTTGACGGCGTGGAGTTCCTCCTGTCTCCATTCATGCTTAGCTCAAGTATGTCCAATAAAATCCACAAGTGTAAAACCTCAGTCTGGCCTTCCAGAGGCCTATCAGGAATTCACTGACGTCTTCAGTGAGAAAGCTGCTGATATCTTACCGCCTCATCGAGAATGGGACTCTCCCATTGATTTGGTCCCAGGGAGCAAGCCACCTAGAGGGCGAACATACCCTCTTTCAGTTCCAGAGACTCAAGCAATGAGCGAATATATAAAGGAGAATTTACAAAAAGGGTTTATCCGTCCATCTTCTTCTCCGGCCGGTGCGGGATTCTTCTTTGTTAAGAAGAAAGATGGAGGACTACGCCCCTGTATTGATTATCGGGGTTTAAATGACATCACGATTAAAAACAGCTACCCGTTACCTCTCATCACAGAGCTGTTTGACAGAGTCAGAGGTGCCTCCATCTTCACAAAACTGGATCTTCGCGGGGCTTACAATCTAATCAGGATTCGAAGTGGTGATGAGTGGAAAACCGCCTTCAATACTCGTGACGGCCACTACGAATATCTAGTGATGCCCTTCGGCTTGAGTAATGCCCTGGCTGTGTTCCAAAACTTCGTCAACTAAGTATTTAGAGATCTCCTGTATAAGTGTGTGGTAGTTTACCTCGATGACATCCTGATATTTTCCTGTGACTTAGTTACTCATCGCCAACAGGTAAAAGAGGTTCTTCGACGTCTTCGGCAGAATCATCTGTATGGCAAACTATCTAAATGTACGTTTGAAGCTTCTTCAATATCTTTCCTGGGATACATTATTTCCGGAACAGACCTTCAAATGGACCCAGCTAAACTAGAAGCCATAGAGAACTGGTCTCTTCCAACAACACTCAAGTCAGTTCAACGTTTTATTGGCTTCGCTAACTACTACAGGAAGTTTATTAAGGGCTTTTCCACATTAATAGCCACAATTACCTGCCTAACCCGAAAAGGGGGAAATCCTTCCCAATGGTCTGATGAAGCACTGTCTGCTTTTCATAAAATAAAACAGGCTTTTATTTCAGCTCCCGTGTTACAACAGCCAGATGTCAACAAGGCCTTCATCTTGGAAGTAGACGCCTCAACGGTTGGCGTGGGAGCAGTCCTGTCACAGGTGGGCGTTGATGGTAAGACTCACCCTTGCGGGTTTTTCTCTCGTAGATTCTTGCCCGCAGAAATGAACTATACCATCGGTGACCTGGAGCTGTTGGCAATCAAATTGGCCATTGAAGAATGGAGATATCTGCTGGAGGGTGCGAGATTCCCTATTGCCATCTACACGGATCACAAGAACCTTCTTTACTTGAAGGCAGCGCAGTGTCTGAATCCCCGACAAGCAAGGTGGGCCCTATTCTTTTCTCGTTTTGATTTTAAGTTGATGTTTAGACCTGGCTCACAAAATGTTAAGGCAGATGCATTATCTCGCTCTATGAGCTAAACTGAGGAATCATCAGAACAAGCTGCTCGACCCATATTACATCCTGTGGTGTTTGCAGCTACAGGGGTGTCCCAAGTTCCACCTCCAGGCAAGATGTTTGTCTCTCCTGAGCTTCGTCCAAATCTCCTGTCCTGGGCTCATACATCTAAATTTACTGGTCACCCTGGAGTCTTAAAAACTTTCAAGTTTCTGTCCCAAACTTATTGGTGGCCTCATATGAAAGTAGATGTTCAGGAATTCATAGCTTCATGTCCCAAATGTGCTCAGCACAAAGTTCCTCGTCAGGCTCCTGCAGGCCAATTGCTACCAAATTCCATTCCCAAGCGTCCCTGGTCTCATTTATCAATGGACTTCATTTCCGATCTTCCTCCCTCTAATGGATACGATACCATCTGGGTAGTGGTTGATAGGTTTTCAAAAATGGCACATTTCATACCACTCATGGGATTACCCTCTGCTCCAAAGCTGGCACAGTTATTTCTTCGTGAAATCTTTAGGTTACATGGACTTCCAACAGAAATAATATCCGACCGTGGTGTACAGTTTGTGGCAAAGTTTTGGAGGGCTCTGTATTCTGCGCTATAGGTCAAACTTAAGTTCTCTACGGCCTATCACCCTCAAACAAATGGGCAGACGGAGAGGGTAAATCAAGAGCTTGAGACCTATCTAAGACTGTATATTTCCTCTTCACAGGATAACTGGGTAGATTTATTGCCTTGGGCGGAATTTGCTCATAATTTCCGATATCATACTTCCACAGATACAACTCCTTTTTTCGCAGTTTATGGTCAATATCCTAGAGTACCAGATTTCCAAGATTTACCTGTCATAGACGTGCCCGCAGCTGCTTCTGCTCTTCAGCGGTTCTCTCAAATTTGGAAGAAGATTCATCTGTCTCTCAAAAAGGTTTCTCAGCGGTATAAAATGTTTGCTGATCGAAAGAGACGAGCAGTTCCCAGTTTAAAGCCAGGCGACAAAGTCTGGTTATCTACTCGGAATCTCCGTCTCAGAGTTCCTTCGATGAAATTTGCCCCACGGTTTATTGGACCATTCCCAGTAGAAAGTGTTATTAATCCGGTGGTTTATAAATTAAAACTGCCTTCCTATTTGAAAATTCCCAACTCATTCCATATTTCTCTCCTCAGACCACTAATTCTCAATCGTTTCCAGAGAGTGCTTCCAGTAGGCCCGAAGGTACAAACTCATCGGGGCGTGGAATACGAGGTGGAAAAGATCTTGGACTCTCGTCATCGCTACGGTCATTTGCAATACCTAATTGACTGGTCTGGATATGGTCCTGAAGAGAGGAGTTGGGTCAACGCTACGGATGTGCACGCTCCACGGTTGGTGCAAGCCTTCCACAGACTCTTCCCTGCCAAGCCTCGTGGGTGTTCGGAGTCCACCCATAAAGGAGGGGGTACTGTCAGGAATTGGCGGTCAGCTGCGTCTCACCTACCAGCGCGCTGGTGTGCAGGCCTCCGGAGGTCATGGCCCCAGTCGCGGCTGTATGGATGCGCTGACCGCGAGCGTCATTTCCCATGTCGCCGAGTGCCCCTGAGTCTGGTCCTGCGTTTGTGTTCTGCTGTGTGCCGGCATCCGGTCCGTGTGGATGCTGCTGTGATTCCTGCTTCCAATCCAGCCCTGAGTTTCCAGCCAGAACACCGCGACCAATCACTGCAGAGCAAGGGGTATAAGTTCCTGTCCGGGGCTCACTCTCATCGCCTCGGACAACGGGTCACATACCCTGTGTCGAGTTCTCCCAGTTCCTGCGTTCCTGTTTCCAGCGATCCTTTGTGGACATCTCACTTGTTCCAGATTCCGTTTCCACAGCTCTCCTGTTACTCCGGACTTCAGCTACATCCAGCTTCAAAACCCATCAGCAGTAAGAGACTCTCCTCAGGTGTTTTTTCTTATTACTTACCTGTGCACTAATTGTCAGCATACCATCTGTGCAACTCAGCCGCATAACATCTACTGGCTTAGAGACTGTCTCCTGCTTTAGCCTAAGTGTGGCTATATGGACTTGTGCTGTAACCCCTAAACTGGCATTGTCAGATCACATGCAACCACGCCACCCCAGTGTCCCCAAATTTTTGATGAGAAGATCTGTTCTGCAGATGCGCCCGATATATTTAACTATTTAAAAAAACAACCTTTTAAAACTATATTAAATGTAAAAAAAATTAAATACAACTATATGAACAGTTTTATAGGGGAAAAATCATCAGTTAAGTGGTTAACAGAGTCTGTGAGTTACTCATATATTCCGGAGTTCTGCTTTCATTACCATTATCCGTTTATCCTGTGTTATTCAGAGACTGTGTATTTCCAAATACTACCGGAGTTCTGTTGTTATCTCACCTGCATTCATTATCAAGTTATTTACGTTCTGCTGCAAAAGACTTTTATGTTATTTGGATTCGGTTATCTGTCATAAGTTTTCTGCATTACCGGTTTCCATCATATTCAGTATTGTACCATCTGCTTTACATTAATAAATATCAGCGCTTATGCGCAGGACTTTTATATTGCCTCCCCGCTTTATACATCGCACCAACACTGACCCACTAGCGCCCCCGCCGGGGACAGACAAATCCAGAGACCTGACACATGGCATCAATAAGCTCAGCTATATCCTCTGAGCTGAAACCCTCCGACTGATCATCATATGGGGTATTTGAATACATTGTATCCTCATCTGTTGTATCATTTTGTGTAGTCTGTAACATGGATGTATCTACCCTGGTTTTAATAGCCTGGCTACTTGTAGAAGCTGCTGGAACCAAACCATAAAGAGGGAGCTGCATGTATGGGTTAATAGTGTAACCTATTCCCGGGGGTGGAACTGCAGGTGCTAATCTGTCAGGTATTGTAGACAAGGTCTGTGCGACCACACCCCTTCTTGCAGGGCGTTGCCCCTCATAAGTAAGAAAACTGGGCTATTCCATGCAAAATCCTTTTACCAGATAAGAATGTTAAGGGAGTAGAAGTCCCTGATAAAGTATCCTTGTCTTTTACCGCTCACAGACATGGTAAATAATCCGTTTTTTTTTTACAAATACTACTCTCTGTGACTGAAAATCACCTATATAGCTATAGAAGTGATATCAATCTGACCACCCATGCACCTGAATTAAGGTTCAGAAACAATACTGACATATAAAAGTCAGCAATCACACTAGCAGTCAGTCACATGTTAAATTGTCATATGAGAATATAATCAACCACAAAAATACTTTTCTAGTATGTAGCATTACAATTACTGCATTTCTGTTTTTAAACAGCTATTACAACAAGTTTTCAGGCATAATATGCAGAAAACAACAGTACTGTACAGGCCTCATATGCATTGTGTACCAAAATTAACTATTCATACTAATAAGTAGATAGAATCTTAGTACAGGTTGAGTATCCCTTATCCAAAATGCTTGGGACCAGAGGTATTTTGGATATGGGATTTTTCCGTATTTTGGAATAATTGCATAACATAATGAGATATCATGGTGATGGGACCTAAATCTAAGCACAGAATGCATTTATGTTTCATATACACCTTATACACACAGCCTGGAGGTCATTTTAGCCAATATTTTTAATAACTTTGTGTATTAAACAAAGTTGGTGTACATTGAGCCATCAAAAAACAAAGGTTTCACTATTTCACTCTCAATCAAAAAAGTCCGTATTTCGGAATATTCCGTATTTCGGAATATTTGGATATGGGATACTCAACCTGTACTGTATAACCCTTACTCAGAGTGGGATACAAGGAGACTCACCCCACTTCCAAGATCGATCAATACGCTCGAAAGACGCTGAGTGGATTCAGACGTGATAATGTCGATATTATCTTAAATCATAAAGCTATACCTCTAGATACACTTTTACCGTGGAGCCGCTATGGCCGTTAGACCGAATACACGTGCTACGCACTCTGTACGCTATTTGCGTACAGAGTCCCGTACGTGGTGCGTACTTGGCGTACACACGCTGCGCTGAGTGTAGAGTACGCACAACGCACAATTGATAACCTTTAAACCTTGTTAGTGATACAACGTAATGATATGATTACACCTTAAACCCTTAGCAGCAAATTACTGCAACGATGTTATACCTTAAACCTTAAGTAGCGCAGACGGTATAAAGTACCCGCAGTGCGTACACCTTATCAATGCTTATACACCTTATACAGTTAAATATGCTTTTAAACCCTTGCAGGAAAGTGAGGACACAACACCGATTTGTAGTTGAAACCACAGGGTTCTAAGGCCACCGTGGATTATTTCAAAAGGTAAAACAGTACAAATAATACACTACAGGCTAACAAGATAAATCTAAAACAGAGTAATGGCTACAGAGAATGTACATATACGTGAGAATGTTCGCAAGCGCAACCCGGCCGGTCCTCCGCTTGTCAGATAGAAAGCGTTCAGAGTCATCTGACCAACCAGGCAACAATGGGCTTTTTATACACAACTTACATACACAATACAATGGTCACTGTAATCGCATTGTCCATTGGACACAGATGTGTCTTTTCATTACAGGAGAGGTCATAGGTTGATTTGAAAAGATGGGCGATGTCTTTCCCCAACTGCTCTGGTGGGTGGTATCCTCTGGATTCCCGCCGCATACATAATATACAGTAACTACAGTTAATATCTATATTCTACTTTTGCACATAACTATACGCTGGAACATGCGATCTTTCTCTAACCAATACCGGAATGTTACCCTTAAAATACCCTACAGCTGGATACCAAACACCACCTTCCAACCTTTATCTGAAACTTCCTATCATGCAAAGGCGAATCCCTTTGTCCTGGAACTGTTTAAACTGTTGATACTCGCTGATGTGGTGTAGGGGAACTACGTGTACAAAATGCACTATTTGGGTTAAATATGTAATGTTCTAATAACCCTCTACGCGCTCACAAACTCCGCCGTAAATACCCATACCACGCGCATGATCGCAGGAGCGATCCTACACAAATTGCGGATATGTGCACGCACGGCGGACTGAGTGCACGCGCAGCGGGCATGTGCATGGGGTTAGTACAGGGTATATGCATTACAATATTTTTCGACTTTGACAGACGCTACTAGTGTACACTGCCACTCCGGTAACTGATAAAGGACACAGCGCTCAGTGAGCAATGAGTGTATGAAGACGCTCCTGTCTGCGACCCGGTCTCGGCGGCAAACTGGTCATGAACTGGGGGAGGGGCGACCAGGAGAGTGTCTGACTCCCCCTGCTGACATAAACTCCAGGGATCGCGGCCTCAACCTAGTCCTGGCGCCTATGATCCCTAAAGCCTAGCGCTGGAGCACTTAAGAGTGGCGACGCGTCAGCCACTGTTTGTAGTCTCCTCCAAAACAGTGCGGCTGTGTCCGGAATCCCCTAGTAAGTGGAACCGATGCCTTACCTTCTCCCCATGCTCCGGCCACAGCCTGGTAACGTTTGCTGGACCTGCTAGAACATCTGTCACAGACGCCCGCCGAGACAGCACTAATACCCGAAGGTAAGCGGTTGCGACCCGGTGGGGAGTTGTTGGAGCGACTCTTTCTAGCATGCGTTTAAGACGCTGTTAAGAAAAGTCACTCAAAAATAAGAATTTACTCACCGGTAATTCTATTTCTCGTAGTCCGTAGTGGATGCTGGGGACTCCTTAAGGACCATGGGAAATAGCGGCTCCGCAGGAGACTGGGCACAACTAAGAAAGATTTAGGACTACCTGGTGTGCACTGGCTCCTCCCTCTATGCCCCTCCTCCAGACCTCAGTTAGGAAACTGTGCCCGGAAGAGCTGACACTACAAGGAAAGGATTTGGAATCCAGGGTAAGACTCATACCAGCCACACCAATCACACCGTATAACTCGTGATACTATACCCAGTGAACAGTATGAATAACAACTGAGCCTCACTAACAGATGGCTCCAAACAATAACCCTTTAGTTAGGCAATAACTATATACAAGTATTGCAGACAATCCGCACTTGGGATGGGCGCCCAGCATCCACTACGGACTACGAGAAATAGAATTATTGGTGAGTAAATTCTTATTTTCTCTAACGTCCTAGTGGATGCTGGGGACTCCGTAAGGACCATGGGGATTATACCAGAGCTCCCAAATGGGCGGGAGAGTGCGGATGACTCTGCAGCACCGAATGAGCAAACTCTAGGTCCTCCTCAGCCAGGGTGTCAAACTTGTAGAATTTAGCAAATGTGTTTGACCCCGACCAAGTAGCAGCTCGGCAAAGTTGTAAAGCCGAGACCCCTCGGGCAGCCGCCCAAGAAGAGCCCACTTTCCTCGTGGAATGGGCTTTTACAGATTTAGGATGCGGCAGTCCAGCCGCAGAACGTGCAAGTTGAATCGTACTACAGATCCAGCGAGCAATAGACTGCTTTGAAGCAGGAGCACCCAGCTTGTTCGGCGCATACAGGATAAATAGCGAGTCAGTTTTCCTGACTCCAGCCGTCCTGGAAACATAGATTTTCAGGGCCCTGACTACGTCCAGCAACTTGGAATCCTCCAAGTCCTTAGTAGCCGCAGGCACCACAATAGGTTGGTTCAAATGCAAAGCTGATACCACCTTAGGAAGAAATTGGGGACGAGTCCTCAATTCTGCCCTATCCATATGGAAAATCAGATAAGGGCTTTTACATGACAAAGCCGCCAATTCTAACACACGCCTGGCCGAAGCCAAGGCCAACAGCATGACCACTTTCCACGCGAGATATTTTAGTTCCACGGTTTTAAGTGGCTCAAACCAATGTGACTTAAGGAAATTCAACACCACGTTGAGATCCCAAGGTGCCACTGGAGGCACAAAAGGGGGCTGAATATGCAGCACTCCCTTAACAAAAGTCTGAACTTCAGGCAGTGAAGCCAGTTCTTTTTGGAAGAAAATCGACAGAGCCGAAATCTGGACCTTAATGGAACCCAATTTGAGGCCCATAGTCACCCCTGACTGTAGGAAGTCTAAATATACTTTCTTTTCTAAGAGCTCAGGAGAGCCGTTAGTGTGCAACCAGCTCGGCCGGGCACAAAATTCTAACTGAGGTCTGGAGGAGGGGCATAGAGGGAGGAGCCAGTGCACACCAGGTAGTCCTAAATCTTTCTTATTTGTGCCCAGTCTCCTGCGGAGCCGCTATTCCCCATGGTCCTTACGGAGTCCCCAGCATCCACTAGGACGTCAGAGAAACATAGTAAGACTATAAAAATAAAATAATAAAAGCTTAGGGCTGCCTTAACAGCAGCCCTGTGACCATGGTCCGTCTCCTGCCGCACCAAGCAAAAACCTGATTTGACTGAGTCGGTGGGCGGGATTATATGGAGGAGCCCCGATGCATCCTGGGAGGCCAGAAAACTCGTGACTATTTGGTGCCATATGCAGTGTTACAGAGGGGTGTGTATACATATGCAGTGTTACAGAGGGGTGTGTATACATATGCAGTGTTACAGAGGGGTGTGTATACATATGCAGTGTTACAGAGGGGTGTGTATACATATGCAGTGTTACAGAGGGGTGTGTATACATATGCAGTGTTACAGAGGGGTGTGTATACATATGCAGTGTTACAGAGGGGTGTGTATACATATGCAGTGTTACAGAGGGGTGTGTATACATATGCAGTGTTACAGAGGGGTGTGTATACATATGCGGTGTGACAGAGGGGTGTGTATACATATGCGGTGTGACAGAGGGGTGTGTATACATATGCAGTGTTACAGAGGGGTGTGTATACATATGCGGTGTGACAGAGGGGTGTGTATACATATGCGGTGTGACAGAGGGGTGTGTATACATATGCAGTGTTACAGAGGGGTGTGTATACATACATATTGCCCCCACATTACCCCCAGCACATTGCACTCACCTATGACGAATGCCTCCTTGAACGGAGTGCCAGACTCGTTGTACCAGGGCGGGCGCCCGGCCGTGTAGATGGTCCTGTTGTTTGTGCGCAGTAATGGCGGCTCGGTCTTGCTCTGACTGGTGGTGCGCTTACGGGGTGACAGAGATGGGGTGAGGGGCAGGCGGGTGAGCAGAGTATCCAGGGAATCATCCCCACTGTCGCTGGTGGGAGAGGAACATCTGTCACCGTATGTCTGTATCGGTACCCCAGCGCACACCCCGCTATTCCTGCCCCAGCGCACACCCCGCTATTCCTGCCCCAGCGCACACCCTGCTATTCCTGCCCCAGCGCACACCCTGCTATTCCTGCCCCAGCGCACACCCCGCTATTCCTGCCCCAGCGCACACCCTGCTATTCCTGCCCCAGCGCACACCCTGCTATTCCTGCCCCAGCGCACACCCCGCTATTCCTGCCCCAGCGCACACCCCGCTATTCCTGCCCCAGCGCACACCCCGCTATTCCTGCCCCAGCGCACACCCTGCTATTCCTGCCCCAGCGCACACCCCGCTATTCCTGCCCCAGCGCACACCCCGCTATTCCTGCCCCAGCGCACACCCTGCTATTCCTGCCCCAGCGCACACCCCGCTATTCCTGCCCCAGCGCACACCCCGCTATTCCTGCCCCAGCGCACACCCCGCTATTCCTGCCCCAGCGCACACCCTGCTATTCCTGCCCCAGCGCACACCCTGCTATTCCTGCCCCAGCGCACACCCTGCTATTCCTGCCCCAGCGCACACCCCGCTATTCCTGCCCCAGCGCACACCCCGCTATTCCTGCCCCAGCGCACACCCTGCTATTCCTGCCCCAGCGCACACCCCGCTATTCCTGCCCCAGCGCACACCCTGCTATTCCTGCCCCAGCGCACACCCCGCTATTCCTTCCCCAGCGCACACCCCGCTATTCCTGCCCTGCCCCAGCGCCCACCCCACTACTCCTGCCCCAACGTACACCCCTACAGTACTACTCTTGCACTGCCCCAGGGTACACCGATACCCAGTCCTCCCCACACTACTACACCAGACACTCAGGTCTATAAATCCCAGGTACACTGCAATAACACACACTACTACAACAGACCCAGCTCGCACACACTGCTGCTCCTGCACAGCAATAAGTCAGGACAGTGATAGCCTGTGCTCTGCTATTCCTGCGCTCTCTGTACCTGCGTATAGGGAGGAAGCCGCAGCGAGCAGAGATCACTGCTCCAAAGTAACACTCAGTCCCTGAGCGGTCCATGCTGGAGTGAGGAAGGGTCGCACACGTACCATCCTCCCCCTGCTACACACTGTGCCAAAAATAGGGAGAGACACTCCACAGCTGCCAGACAAAAATACCTGGGGCGAGCCTCATCTACAGGCCAGGAGCCGGGTGCCTCATCTACAGGCCAGGAGCCGGGTGCCTCATCTACAGGCCAGGAGCCGGGTGCCTCATCTACAGGCCAGGAGCCGGGTGCCTCCACAGTGCCTCATCTACAGGCCAGGAGCCGGATGCCTCCACAGTGCCTCATCTACAGGCCAGGAGCCGGGTGCCTCCACAGTGCCTCATCTACAGGCCAGGAGCCGGGTGCCTCCACAGTGCCTCATCTACAGGCCAGGAGCCGAGTGCCTCCACAGTGCCTCATCTACAGGCCAGGAGCCGAGTGCCTCCACAGTGCCTCATCTACAGGCCAGGAGCCGAGTGCCTCCACAGTGCCTCATCTACAGGCCAGGAGCCGAGTGCCTCCACAGTGCCTCATCTACAGGCCAGGAGCCGGATGCCTCCACAGTGCCTCATCTACAGGCCAGGAGCCTCCACAGTGCCTCATCTACAGGCCAGGAGCCGGGTGCCTCATCTACAGGCCAGGAGCTGGGCGCCTCATCTACAGGCCAGGAGCAGGGTGCCTCCACAGTGCCTCATCTACAGGCCAGGAGCAGGGTGCCTCCACAGTGCCTCATCTACAGGCCAGGAGCCGGGCGCCTCATCTACAGGCCAAGAGCCTCATCTACAGTACAGTACAGTACACCGACACATGGGGAGGGACAGTACACTGACACATGGGAGGGAGAGGGGGGACAGTACACTGACACATGGGAGGGAGAGGGGGGACAGTACACTGACATGGGAGGGAGAGGGGGGGACAGTACACTGACACATGGGAGGAGGGGGGGACAGTACACTGACACATGGGGGGGGACAGTACACTGACACATGGGGGGGGACAGTACACTGACACATGGGGGGGACAGTACACTGACACATGGGGGGGGACAGTACACTGACACATGGGGGGGACAGTACACTGACACATGGGGGGGGACAGTACACTGACACATGGGGGGGGACAGTACACTGACACATGGGGGGGGACAGTACACTGACACATGGGGGGGGACAGTACACTGACACATGGGGGGGGACAGTACACTGACACATGGGGGGGGACAGTACACTGACACATGGGGGGGGGGACAGTACACTGACACATGGGGGGGGACAGTACACTGACACATGGGGGGGGACAGTACACTGACACATGGGGGGGGACAGTACACTGACACATGGGGGGGGGGGACAGTACACTGACACATGGGGGGGGGACAGTACACTGACACATGGGGGGGGGACAGTACACTGACACATGGGGGGGGGACAGTACACTGACGCATGGGGGGGGGGGCGACAGTACACTGACACATGGGAGGAGGAGGGGGGACAATACACCGACACATGGGAGGAGAGGGGGACAGTACACTGACACATGGGAGGGAGAGGGGAGGGGGACAGTACACTGACACATGGGAGGGAGAGGGGGACAGTACACTGACACATGGGGAGGGACAGTACACTGACACATGGGAGGGAGAGGGGGGACAGTACACTGACACATGGGAGGGAGAGGGGGACAGTACACTGACACATGGGAGGGAGATGGGAGGACAGTACAATAACACATGGGAGAGAGATGGGAGGACAGTACACTGACACATGGGAGGGAGAGGGGGTGCCTCATCTACAGGCCAGGAGCCGGGTGCCTCATCTACAGGCCAGGAGCCGGGTGCCTCCACAGTGCCTCATCGACAGGCCAAGAGCCGGGTGCCTCATCTACAGGCCAGGAGCCGGGTGCCTCATCTACAGGCCAGGAGCCGGTGCCTCATCTACAGGCCAGGAGCCGGGTGCCTCATCTACAGGCCAGGAGCCGGGTGCCTCATCTACAGGCCAGGAGCCGGGTGCCCCATCTACAGGCCAGGAGCCGGGTGCCCCATCTACAGGCCAGGAGCCGGGTGCCCCATCTACAGGCCAGGAGCCGGGTGCCCCATCTACAGGCCAGGAGCCGGGTGCCCCATCTACAGGCCGGGTGCCCCATCTACAGGCCAGGAGCCTCATCTACAGGCCAGGAGCCTCCACAGTGCCTTATCTACAGGCCAGGAGCCGGGTGCCTCCACAGTGCCTCATCTACAGGCCAGGAGCCGGGTGCCTCCACAGTGCTTTATCTACAGGCCAGGAGCCAGGTGCCTCATACACTAGCATTCAGCAAGCAAGGGAGAATCACCCCACTATCCTCCCATCTACGCCCGCACACAGGGGATAGAAGGGAGGAGGTGGGTCGTTACCAGTGTCATTAGCCCCAGCCAGCACCCCCCATCCCAGCACCCGCACAGAACACTGACACATGGGAGGAGAGGGGGACAGTACACTGACACATGGGAGGAGAGGGGGACAGTACACTGACACATGGGAGGAGAGGGAGGGAGGACACAGTACAATGACACATGGGAGGAGAGGGAGGATGAGGGGGACAGTACACTGACACATGGGAGGAGAGGGAGGGGGACAGTACAATGACACTTGGGAGGAGAGGGAGGGGGACAGTACAATGACACTTGGGAGGAGAGGGAGGGGGACAGTACAATGACACTTGGGAGGAGAGGGAGGGGGACAGTACAATGACACTTGGGAGGAGAGAGAGGGGGACAGTACAATGACACTTGGGAGGAGAGAGAGGGGGACAGTACAATGACACATGGGAGGAGAGAGAGGGGGACAGTACAATGACACATGGGAGGAGAGGGGACACAGTACACTGACACATGGGAGGAGAGAGGGGGACAGTACAATGACACATGGGAGGAGAGAGGGGGACAGTACAATGACACATGGGAGGAGAGAGAGGGGGACAGTACACCGACACATGGGAGGAGAGGGGGGGACAGTACAGTGACACATGGGGAGGGACAGTACACTGAAACATGGGAGGAGAGGGGACACAGTACACTGACACATGGGAGGGAGAGGGGGGACAGTACAATGACACATGGGAGGAGAGGTGGGGGACGGTACAGTGACACATGGAAGGAGAGGGGGGGACGGTACAGTGACACATGGGAGGAGAGGGGGGGGACGGTACAGTGACACATGGGAGGAGAGGGGGGGACGGTACAGTGACACATGGGAAGAGAGGGGGACAATACACTGACACATGGCAGGAGAGGGGGACAGTACACTGACACATGGGAGGGAGAGGGGGGACAGTACAATGACACATGGGTGGAGAGGGGGGGGGGACGGTACAGTGACACATGGAAGGAGAGGGGGGGGCGGTACAGTGACACATGGGAGGAGAGGGGGGGCGGTACAGTGACACATGGAGGGAGAGGGGGGACAATACACTGACACATGGGAGGGAGAGGGGGGGCAGTACAGTGATACATGGGAGAGGGGGACAGTACACTGACACATGGGAGGAGAGGGGGACAGTACACTGACACATGGGAGGAGAGGGGGACAGTACACTGACACATGGGAGGAGAGGGGGACAGTACACTGACACATGGGGGGGAGAGGGGGACAGTACACTGACACATGGGGGGGGGAGAGGGGGACAGTACACTGACACATGGGGGGGAGGAGGGGGACAGTACACTGACACATGGGGAGGGGGACAATACACTGACACATGGGGAGGGAGAGGGGGACAGTACACTGACACATGGGGAGGGAGAGGGGGACAGTACACTGACACATGAGGAGGGACAGTACACTGACACATGAGGAGGGACAGTACACTGACACATGGGAGGAGAGGGGACACGGTACACTGACACATGGGAGGAGAGGGGGGACGGCACAGTGACACATGGGAGGAGAGGGGGGGACAGTACAGTGACACATGGGAGGGAGAGGGGGGACAGTACAATGACACATGGGAGGGAGAGGGGGGACAATACACTGACACATGGGGGGGGACAATACACTGACACATGGGAGGAGGAGGGGGGGACAGTACAATGACACATGGGAGGGAGAGGGGGGAAAGTACAATGACACATGGGAGGAGAGGGGGGGGGGGACAGTACAGTGACACATGGGAGGAGAGGGGGGGGGGACAGTACAGTGACACATGGGAGGGAGAGGGGGGAAAGTACAATGACACATGGGAGGAGAGGGGGGGGGGGGACAGTACAGTGACACATGGGAGGAGAGGGGGGGGGGGACAGTACAGTGACACATGGGAGGAGAGGGGGGGGGGGACAGTACAGTGACACATGGGATGGAGAGGGGGGACAGTAAAATGACACATGGGGGGTACACTGAGGCCCGGCAGGGCTGGTACCTGTGTGGGCGGCCTCTCCCCGCATCTCCCTCCATCACTCCGGAACTCTGCTCTCCGCAATCTCCATCCTCCATGGTAGCGTCTGGGTTGCCTGAGCCGGAAGGACCTCGTGCACGTCAGGCAATGGGCGGTGCTGGGGGCGGAGCCAATAGAAGCGCGGCGCGCGCGCGCACGCGGGAACGTTAGATAGCAGTGCACGGCGGTCAGCGGCTGATGTATATGGGAGTGGGATCCCCGGACAGGACGCGGGTGGCACCATCAGGCCGGTTTGGCTGGCGGGTGGCAATGGGACCCATCCCGGGGTTAGTGGTGGGAGCTGCTCAGTGGGTCAGTGTTACTCTATGTCGGCACGGGGTGGGTCAGTGTTACCCTATGTCGGCACACTAGTGAGGGAGAAAGGAGATGCCTAGTATGAGTTGTGGATTCACTGCAACGCTGGGAGTAGTGTCGCCGGGGCCTGTCCTATTAGTCAGCGCTTGGAATAGTGTTGCCGGGGCCTGTCCTATTAGTCAGCGCTGGGAATAGTGTTGCCGGGGCCTGTCCTATTAGTCAGCGCTGGGAGTAGTGTCGCCGGGGCCTGTCCTATTAGTCAGCGCTGGTAATAGTGTCGCCGGGGCCTGTCCTATTAGTCAGCGCTGGTAGTAGTGTCGCCGGGGCCTGTCCTATTAGTCAGCGCTGGGAATAGTGTCGCCGGGGCCTGTTCTATTAGTCAGCGCTGGGAGTAGTGTCGCCGGGGCCTGTCCTATTAGTCAGCGCTGGGGATAGTGTCGCCGGGGCCTGTCCTATTAGTCAGCGCTGGTGATATATGGGAGCGGGATCCCCGGACAGGACGCGGGTGGCACCATCAGGCCGGTTTGGCTGGCGGGTGGCAATGGGACCCATCCCGGGGTTAGTGGTGGGAGCTGCTCAGTGGGTCAGTGTTACTCTATGTCGGCACGGGGTGGGTCAGTGTTACCCTATGTCGGCACACTAGTGAGGGAGAAAGGAGATGCCTAGTATGAGTTGTGGATTCACTGCAACGCTGGGAGTAGTGTCGCCGGGGCCTGTCCTATTAGTCAGCGCTTGGAATAGTGTTGCCGGGGCCTGTCCTATTAGTCAGCGCTGGTGATAGTGTCGCCGGGGCCTGTCCTATTAGTCAGCGCTTGGAATAGTGTTGCCGGGGCCTGTCCTATTAGTCAGCGCTGGGAATAGTGTTGCCGGGGGCCTGTCCTATTAGTCAGCGCTGGGAGTAGTGTCGCCGGGGCCTGTCCTATTAGTCAGCGCTGGTAATAGTGTCGCCGGGGCCTGTCCTATTAGTCAGCGCTGGTAGTAGTGTCGCCGGGGCCTGTCCTATTAGTCAGCGCTGGGAATAGTGTCGCCGGGGCCTGTCCTATTAGTCAGCGCTGGTGATAGTGTCGCCGGGGCCTGTCCTATTAGTCAGCGCTGGGAATAGTGTCGCCGGGGCCTGTCCTATTAGTCAGCGCTGGTGATAGTGTCGCCGGGGCCTGTCCTATTAGTCAGCGCTTGGAATAGTGTTGCCGGGGCCTGTCCTATTAGTCAGCGCTTGGAATAGTGTTGCCGGGGCCTGTCCTATTAGTCAGCGCTGGTGATAGTGTCGCCGGGGCCTGTCCTATTAGTCAGCGCTGGGAATAGTGTCGCCGGGGCCTGTCCTATTAGTCAGCGCTGGTGATAGTGTCGCCGGGGCCTGTCCTATTAGTCAGCGCTTGGAATAGTGTTGCCGGGGCCTGTCCTATTAGTCAGCGCTTGGAATAGTGTTGCCGGGGCCTGTCCTATTAGTCAGCGCTGGTGATAGTGTCGCCGGGGCCTGTCCTATTAGTCAGCGCTGGTGATAGTGTCGCCGGGGCCTGTCCTATTAGTCAGCGCTTGGAATAGTGTTGCCGGGGCCTGTCCTATTAGTCAGCGCTGGTGATAGTGTCGCCGGGGCCTGTCCTATTAGTCAGCGCTGGTAATAGTGTCGCCGGGGCCTGTCCTATTAGTCAGCGCTGGTGATAGTGTCGCCGGGGCCTGTCCTATTAGTCAGCGCTGGTAGTAGTGTCGCCGGGGCCTGTCCTATTAGTCAGCGCTGGGAATAGTGTCGCCGGGGCCTGTCCTATTAGTCAGCGCTGGTAGTAGTGTCGCCGGGGCCTGTCCTATTAGTCAGCGCTGGGAATAGTGTCGCCGGGGCCTGTCCTATTAGTCAGCGCTGGGAATAGTGTCGCCGGGGCCTGTCCTATTAGTCAGCGCTGGGAATAGTGTCGCCGGGGCCTGTCCTATTAGTCAGCGCTGGGAATAGTGTCGCCGGGGCCTGTCCTATTAGTCAGCGCTGGGAATAGTGTCGCCGGGGCCTGTCCTATTAGTCAGCGCTGGTAATAGCGTCGCCGGGGCCTGTCCTATTAGTCAGCGCTGGTGATAGTGTCGCCGGGGCCTGTCCTATTAGTCAGCGCTGGTAATAGTGTCGGTGTCGCCGGGGCCTGTCCTATTAGTCAGCGCTGGTAATAGTGTCGCCGGGGCCTGTCCTATTAGTCAGCGCTGGTAGTAGTGTCGCCGGGGCCTGTCCTATTAGTCAGCGCTGGGAATAGTGTCGCCGGGGCCTGTCCTATTAGTCAGCGCTGGGAATAGTGTCGCCGGGGCCTGTCCTATTAGTCAGCGCTGGTGATAGTGTCGCCGGGGCCTCTCCTATTAGTCAGCGCTGGGAATAGTGTCGCCGGGGCCTGTCCTATTAGTCAGCGCTTGGAATAGTGTTGCCGGGGCCTGTCCTATTAGTCAGCGCTTGGAATAGTGTTGCCGGGGCCTGTCCTATTAGTCAGCGCTGGGAGTAGTGTCGCCGGGGCCTGTCCTATTAGTCAGCGCTGGGAATAGTGTCGCCGGGGCCTGTCCTATTAGTCAGCGCTGGGAATAGTGTCGCCGGGGCCTGTCCTATTAGTCAGCGCTGGTGATAGTGTCGCCGGGGCCTCCTATTAGTCAGCGCTGGTGATAGTGTCGCCGGGGCCTCTCCTATTAGTCAGCGCTGGTAATAGTGTCGCCGGGGCCTCTCCTATTAGTCAGCGCTGGTAATAGTGTCGCCGGGGCCTGTCCTATTAGTCAGCGTTTGGAATAGTGTTGCCGGGGCCTGTCCTATTAGTCAGCGCTGGGAGTAGTGTCGCCGGGGCCTGTCCTATTAGTCAGCGCTGGTAATAGCGTCGCCGGGGCCTGTCCTATTAGTCAGCGCTGGGAGTAGTGTCGCCGGGGCCTGTCCTATTAGTCAGCGCTGGTGATAGTGTCGCCGGGGCCTGTTCTATTAGTCAGCGCTGGGAGTAGTGTCGCCGGGGCCTGTCCTATTAGTCAGCGCTGGTGATAGTGTCGCCGGGGCCTCTCCTATTAGTCAGCACTGGTGATAGTGTCGCCGGGGCCTGTCCTATTAGTCAGCGCTGGTAATAGTGTCGCCGGGGCCTGTCCTATTAGTCAGCGCTGGTAATAGTGTCGCCGGGGCCTGTCCTATTAGTCAGCGCTGGTGATAGTGTCGCCGGGGCCTCTCCTATTAGTCAGCACTGGTGATAGTGTCGCCGGGGCCTGTCCTATTAGTCAGCGCTGGTGATAGTGTCGCCGGGGCCTCTCCTATTAGTCAGCACTGGTGATAGTGTCGCCGGGGCCTGTTCTATTAGTCAGCGCTGGGGATAGTGTCGCCGGGGCCTGTCCTATTAGTCAGCGCTGGTGATATATGGGAGCGGGATCCCCGGACAGGACGCGGGTGGCACCATCAGGCCGGTTTGGCTGGCGGGTGGCAATGGGACCCATCCCGGGGTTAGTGGTGGGAGCTGCTCAGTGGGTCAGTGTTACCCTATGTCGGCACGGGGTGGGTCAGTGTTACCCTATGTCGGCACACTAGTGAGGGAGAAAGGAGATGCCTAGTATGAGTTGTGGATTCACTGCAACGCTGGGAGTAGTGTCGCCGGGGCCTGTCCTATTAGTCGGCGCTGGTAGTAGTGTCGCCGGGGCCTGTCCTATTAGTCAGCGCTGGGAATAGTGTCGCCGGGGCCTGTCCTATTAGTCAGCGCTGGTGATATATGGGAGCGGGATCCCCGGACAGGACGCGGGTGGCACCATCAGGCCGGTTTGGCTGGCGGGTGGCAATGGGACCCATCCCGGGGTTAGTGGTGGGAGCTGCTCAGTGGGTCAGTGTTACCCTATGTCGGCACGGGGTGGGTCAGTGTTACCCTATGTCGGCACACTAGTGAGGGAGAAAGGAGATGCCTAGTATGAGTTGTGGATTCACTGCAACGCTGGGAGTAGTGTCGCCGGGGCCTGTCCTATTAGTCAGCGCTGGTGATAGTGTCGCCGGGGCCTGTCCTATTAGTCAGCGCTGGTGATAGTGTCGCCGGGGCCTGTCCTATTAGTCAGCGCTTGGAATAGTGTTGCCGGGGCCTGTCCTATTAGTCAGCGCTGGTGATAGTGTCGCCGGGGCCTGTCCTATTAGTCAGCGCTGGTAATAGTGTCGCCGGGGCCTGTCCTATTAGTCAGCGCTGGTGATAGTGTCGCCGGGGCCTGTCCTATTAGTCAGCGCTGGTAGTAGTGTCGCCGGGGCCTGTCCTATTAGTCAGCGCTGGGAATAGTGTCGCCGGGGCCTGTCCTATTAGTCAGCGCTGGTAGTAGTGTCGCCGGGGCCTGTCCTATTAGTCAGCGCTGGGAATAGTGTCGCCGGGGCCTGTCCTATTAGTCAGCGCTGGGAATAGTGTCGCCGGGGCCTGTCCTATTAGTCAGCGCTGGGAATAGTGTCGCCGGGGCCTGTCCTATTAGTCAGCGCTGGGAATAGTGTCGCCGGGGCCTGTCCTATTAGTCAGCGCTGGGAATAGTGTCGCCGGGGCCTGTCCTATTAGTCAGCGCTGGTAATAGCGTCGCCGGGGCCTGTCCTATTAGTCAGCGCTGGTGATAGTGTCGCCGGGGCCTGTCCTATTAGTCAGCGCTGGTAATAGTGTCGCCGGGGCCTGTCCTATTAGTCAGCGCTGGTAGTAGTGTCGCCGGGGCCTGTCCTATTAGTCAGCGCTGGGAATAGTGTCGCCGGGGCCTGTCCTATTAGTCAGCGCTGGGAATAGTGTCGCCGGGGCCTGTCCTATTAGTCAGCGCTGGTGATAGTGTCGCCGGGGCCTCTCCTATTAGTCAGCGCTGGGAATAGTGTCGCCGGGGCCTGTCCTATTAGTCAGCGCTTGGAATAGTGTTGCCGGGGCCTGTCCTATTAGTCAGCGCTTGGAATAGTGTTGCCGGGGCCTGTCCTATTAGTCAGCGCTGGGAGTAGTGTCGCCGGGGCCTGTCCTATTAGTCAGCGCTTGGAATAGTGTTGCCGGGGCCTGTCCTATTAGTCAGCGCTTGGAATAGTGTTGCCGGGGCCTGTCCTATTAGTCAGCGCTGGGAATAGTGTCGCCGGGGCCTGTCCTATTAGTCAGCGCTTGGAATAGTGTTGCCGGGGCCTGTCCTATTAGTCAGCGCTTGGAATAGTGTTGCCGGGGCCTGTCCTATTAGTCAGCGCTGGGAGTAGTGTCGCCGGGGCCTGTCCTATTAGTCAGCGCTGGTAATAGCGTCGCCGGGGCCTGTCCTATTAGTCAGCGCTGGGAGTAGTGTCGCCGGGGCCTGTCCTATTAGTCAGCGCTGGTAATAGTGTCGCCGGGGCCTGTCCTATTAGTCAGCGCTGGTGATAGTGTCGCCGGGGCCTGTCCTATTAGTCAGCGCTGGTGATAGTGTCGCCGGGGCCTCTCCTATTAGTCAGCACTGGTGATAGTGTCGCCGGGGCCTGTCCTATTAGTCAGCGCTGGTGATAGTGTCGCCGGGGCCTGTCCTATTAGTCAGCGCTGGTGATAGTGTCGCCGGGGCCTGTCCTATTAGTCAGCGCTGGTAATAGTGTCGCCGGGGCCTGTCCTATTAGTCAGCGCTGGTAATAGTGTCGCCGGGGCCTGTCCTATTAGTCAGCGCTGGTGATAGTGTCGCCGGGGTCTGTCCTATTAGTCAGCGCTGGTAGTAGTGTCGCCGGGGCCTGTCCTATTAGTCAGCGCTGGGAATAGTGTCGCCGGGGCCTGTCCTATTAGTCAGCGCTGGGAATAGTGTCGCCGGGGCCTGTCCTATTAGTCAGCGCTGGTAATAGCGTCGCCGGGGCCTGTCCTATTAGTCAGCGCTGGTGATAGTGTCGCCGGGGCCTGTCCTATTAGTCAGCGCTGGTAATAGTGTCGCCGGGGCCTGTCCTATTAGTCAGCGCTGGTAGTAGTGTCGCCGGGGCCTGTCCTATTAGTCAGCGCTGGTAATAGTGTCGCCGGGGCCTGTCCTATTAGTCAGCGCTGGTAATAGTGTCGCCGGGGCCTGTCCTATTAGTCAGCGCTGGTAATAGTGTCGCCGGGGCCTGTCCTATTAGTCAGCGCTGGTGATAGTGTCGCCGGGGCCTGTCCTATTAGTCAGCGCTGGTGATAGTGTCGCCGGGGCCTGTCCTATTAGTCAGCACTGGTGATAGTGTCGCCGGGGCCTGTCCTATTAGTCAGCGCTGGTGATAGTGTCGCCGGGGCCTCTCCTATTAGTCAGCACTGGTGATAGTGTCGCCGGGGCCTGTTCTATTAGTCAGCGCTGGGGATAGTGTCGCCGGGGCCTGTCCTAGTAGTCAGCGCTGGTGATAGTGTCGCCGGGGCCTCTCCTATTAGTCAGCGCTGGTAATAGTGTCGCCGGGGCCTGTCCTAGTAGTCAGCGCTGGGAATAGTGTCGCCGGGGCCTGTCCTATTAGTCAGCGCTGGGAATAGTGTCGCCGGGGCCTGTCCTATTAGTCAGCGCTGGTGATAGTGTCGCCGGGGCCTCCTATTAGTCAGCGCTGGTAATAGTGTCGCCGGGGCCTCCTATTAGTCAGCGCTGGTAATAGTGTCGCCGGGGCCTCTCCTATTAGTCAGCGCTGGTAATAGTGTCGCCGGGGCCTCTCCTATTAGTCAGCGCTGGTAATAGTGTCGCCGGGGCCTGTCCTATTAGTCAGCGCTGGGAATAGTGTCGCCGGGGCCTGTCCTATTAGTCAGCGTTTGGAATAGTGTCGCCGGGGCCTGTCCTATTAGTCAGCGCTGGTAATAGCGTCGCCGGGGCCTGTCCTATTAGTCAGCGCTGGGAGTAGTGTCGCCGGGGCCTGTCCTATTAGTCAGCGCTGGTAATAGTGTCGCCGGGGCCTGTCCTATTAGTCAGCGCTGGGAGTAGTGTCGCCGGGGCCTGTCCTATTAGTCAGCACTGGTGATAGTGTCGCCGGGGCCTGTTCTATTAGTCAGCGCTGGGAGTAGTGTCGCCGGGGCCTGTCCTATTAGTCAGCGTTTGGAATAGTGTTGCCGGGGCCTGTCCTATTAGTCAGCGCTGGGAGTAGTGTCGCCGGGGCCTGTCCTATTAGTCAGCGCTGGTAATAGCGTCGCCGGGGCCTGTCCTATTAGTCAGCGCTGGGAGTAGTGTCGCCGGGGCCTGTCCTATTAGTCAGCGCTGGTGATAGTGTCGCCGGGGCCTCTCCTATTAGTCAGCGCTGGTAATAGTGTCGCCGGGGCCTGTCCTAGTAGTCAGCGCTGGGAATAGTGTCGCCGGGGCCTGTCCTATTAGTCAGCGCTGGGAATAGTGTCGCCGGGGCCTGTCCTATTAGTCAGCGCTGGGAATAGTGTCGCCGGGGCCTGTCCTATTAGTCAGCGCTGGTGATAGTGTCGCCGGGGCCTGTCCTATTAGTCAGCGCTGGTGATAGTGTCGCCGGGGCCTGTTCTATTAGTCAGCGCTGGGAGTAGTGTCGCCGGGGCCTGTCCTATTAGTCAGCGCTGGTGATAGTGTCGCCGGGGCCTCTCCTATTAGTCAGCACTGGTGATAGTGTCGCCGGGGCCTGTCCTATTAGTCAGCGCTGGTAATAGTGTCGCCGGGGCCTGTCCTATTAGTCAGCGCTGGTAATAGTGTCGCCGGGGCCTGTCCTATTAGTCAGCGCTGGTGATAGTGTCGCCGGGGCCTCTCCTATTAGTCAGCACTGGTGATAGTGTCGCCGGGGCCTGTCCTATTAGTCAGCGCTGGTGATAGTGTCGCCGGGGCCTCTCCTATTAGTCAGCACTGGTGATAGTGTCGCCGGGGCCTGTTCTATTAGTCAGCGCTGGGGATAGTGTCGCCGGGGCCTGTCCTATTAGTCAGCGCTGGTGATATATGGGAGCGGGATCCCCGGACAGGACGCGGGTGGCACCATCAGGCCGGTTTGGCTGGCGGGTGGCAATGGGACCCATCCCGGGGTTAGTGGTGGGAGCTGCTCAGTGGGTCAGTGTTACCCTATGTCGGCACGGGGTGGGTCAGTGTTACCCTATGTCGGCACACTAGTGAGGGAGAAAGGAGATGCCTAGTATGAGTTGTGGATTCACTGCAACGCTGGGAGTAGTGTCGCCGGGGCCTGTCCTATTAGTCGGCGCTGGTAGTAGTGTCGCCGGGGCCTGTCCTATTAGTCAGCGCTGGGAATAGTGTCGCCGGGGCCTGTCCTATTAGTCAGCGCTGGTGATATATGGGAGCGGGATCCCCGGACAGGACGCGGGTGGCACCATCAGGCCGGTTTGGCTGGCGGGTGGCAATGGGACCCATCCCGGGGTTAGTGGTGGGAGCTGCTCAGTGGGTCAGTGTTACCCTATGTCGGCACGGGGTGGGTCAGTGTTACCCTATGTCGGCACACTAGTGAGGGAGAAAGGAGATGCCTAGTATGAGTTGTGGATTCACTGCAACGCTGGGAGTAGTGTCGCCGGGGCCTGTCCTATTAGTCAGCGCTGGTGATAGTGTCGCCGGGGCCTGTCCTATTAGTCAGCGCTTGGAATAGTGTTGCCGGGGCCTGTCCTATTAGTCAGCGCTTGGAATAGTGTTGCCGGGGCCTGTCCTATTAGTCAGCGCTGGGAATAGTGTCGCCGGGGCCTGTCCTATTAGTCAGCGCTTGGAATAGTGTTGCCGGGGCCTGTCCTATTAGTCAGCGCTGGGAATAGTGTCGCCGGGGCCTGTCCTATTAGTCAGCGCTGGTAATAGTGTCGCCGGGGCCTGTCCTATTAGTCAGCGCTGGGAGTAGTGTCGCCGGGGCCTGTCCTATTAGTCAGCGCTGGTAATAGCGTCGCCGGGGCCTGTCCTATTAGTCAGCGCTGGGAGTAGTGTCGCCGGGGCCTGTCCTATTAGTCAGCACTGGGAGTAGTGTCGCCGGGGCCTGTCCTTTTAGTCAGCACTGGTGATAGTGTCGCCGGGGCCTGTCCTATTAGTCAGCGCTGGTAATAGTGTCGCCGGGGCCTGTTCTATTAGTCAGCGCTGGGAGTAGTGTCGCCGGGGCCTGTCCTATTAGTCAGCGCTGGTGATAGTGTCGCCGGGGCCTCTCCTATTAGTCAGCACTGGTGATAGTGTCGCCGGGGCCTGTTCTATTAGTCAGCGCTGGGGATAGTGTCGCCGGGGCCTGTCCTAGTAGTCAGCGCTGGTGATAGTGTCGCCGGGGCCTCTCCTATTAGTCAGCGCTGGTAATAGTGTCGCCGGGGCCTGTCCTAGTAGTCAGCGCTGGGAATAGTGTCGCCGGGGCCTGTCCTATTAGTCAGCGCTGGGAATAGTGTCGCCGGGGCCTGTCCTATTAGTCAGCGCTGGTGATAGTGTCGCCGGGGCCTCCTATTAGTCAGCGCTGGTAATAGTGTCGCCGGGGCCTCCTATTAGTCAGCGCTGGTAATAGTGTCGCCGGGGCCTCTCCTATTAGTTAGCGCTGGTAATAGTGTCGCCGGGGCCTCTCCTATTAGTCAGCGCTGGTAATAGTGTCGCCGGGGCCTGTCCTATTAGTCAGCGCTGGGAGTAGTGTCGCCGGGGCCTGTCCTATTAGTCAGCGTTTGGAATAGTGTTGCCGGGGCCTGTCCTATTAGTCAGCGCTGGGAGTAGTGTCGCCGGGGCCTGTCCTATTAGTCAGCGCTGGTAATAGCGTCGCCGGGGCCTGTCCTATTAGTCAGCGCTGGGAGTAGTGTCGCCGGGGCCTGTCCTATTAGTCAGCGCTGGTAATAGTGTCGCCGGGGCCTGTCCTATTAGTCAGCGCTGGGAGTAGTGTCGCCGGGGCCTGTCCTATTAGTCAGCACTGGTGATAGTGTCGCCGGGGCCTGTTCTATTAGTCAGCGCTGGGAGTAGTGTCGCCGGGGCCTGTCCTATTAGTCAGCGCTGGTGATAGTGTCGCCGGGGCCTCTCCTATTAGTCAGCACTGGTGATAGTGTCGCCGGGGCCTGTCCTATTAGTCAGCGCTGGTAATAGTGTCGCCGGGGCCTGTCCTATTAGTCAGCGCTGGTAATAGTGTCGCCGGGGCCTGTCCTATTAGTCAGCGCTGGTGATAGTGTCGCCGGGGCCTGTCCTATTAGTCAGCGCTGGTGATAGTGTCACCGGGGCCTCTCCTATTAGTCAGCGCTGGTGATAGTGTCACCGGGGCCTGTCCTATTAGTCAGCGCTGGGAATAGTGTTGCCGGGGCCTGTCCTATTAGTCAGCGCTGGGAGTAGTGTCGCCGGGGCCTGTCCTATTAGTCAGCGCTGGTAATAGCGTCGCCGGGGCCTGTCCTATTAGTCAGCGCTGGTAATAGTGTCGCCGGGGCCTGTCCTATTAGTCAGCGCTGGTGATAGTGTCGCCGGGGCCTGTCCTATTAGTCAGCGCTGGTGATAGTGTCGCCGGGGCCTCTCCTATTAGTCAGCACTGGTGATAGTGTCGCCGGGGCCTGTCCTATTAGTCAGCGCTGGTGATAGTGTCGCCGGGGCCTCTCCTATTAGTCAGCACTGGTGATAGTGTCGCCGGGGCCTGTTCTATTAGTCAGCGCTGGGGATAGTGTCGCCGGGGCCTGTCCTATTAGTCAGCGCTGGGGATAGTGTCGCCGGGGCCTGTCCTATTAGTCAGCGCTGGTGATAGTGTCGCCGGGGCCTCTCCTATTAGTCAGCGCTGGTAATAGTGTCGCCGGGGCCTGTCCTAGTAGTCAGCGCTGGGAATAGTGTCGCCGGGGCCTGTCCTATTTGTCAGCGCTGGGAATAGTGTCGCCGGGGCCTGTCCTATTAGTCAGCGCTGGGAATAGTGTCGCCGGGGCCTGTCCTATTAGTCAGCGCTGGGAATAGTGTCGCCGGGGCCTGTCCTATTAGTCAGCGCTGGTGATAGTGTCGCCGGGGCCTCCTATTAGTCAGCGCTGGTGATAGTGTCGCCGGGGCCTCTCCTATTAGTCAGCGCTGGTAATAGTGTCGCCGGGGCCTCTCCTATTAGTCAGCGCTGGTAATAGTGTCGCCGGGGCCTGTCCTATTAGTCAGCGTTTGGAATAGTGTTGCCGGGGCCTGTCCTATTAGTCAGCGCTGGGAGTAGTGTCGCCGGGGCCTGTCCTATTAGTCAGCGCTGGTAATAGCGTCGCCGGGGCCTGTCCTATTAGTCAGCGCTGGGAGTAGTGTCGCCGGGGCCTGTCCTATTAGTCAGCGCTGGTGATAGTGTCGCCGGGGCCTCTCCTATTAGTCAGCGCTGGTAATAGTGTCGCCGGGGCCTGTCCTAGTAGTCAGCGCTGGGAATAGTGTCGCCGGGGCCTGTCCTATTAGTCAGCGCTGGGAATAGTGTCGCCGGGGCCTGTCCTATTAGTCAGCGCTGGGAATAGTGTCACCGGGGCCTGTCCTATTAGTCAGCGCTGGTGATAGTGTCGCCGGGGCCTCCTATTAGTCAGCGCTGGTGATAGTGTCGCCGGGGCCTCTCCTATTAGTCAGCGCTGGTAATAGTGTCGCCGGGGCCTCTCCTATTAGTCAGCGCTGGTAATAGTGTCGCCGGGGCCTGTCCTATTAGTCAGCGTTTGGAATAGTGTTGCCGGGGCCTGTCCTATTAGTCAGCGCTGGGAGTAGTGTCGCCGGGGCCTGTCCTATTAGTCAGCGCTGGTAATAGCGTCGCCGGGGCCTGTCCTATTAGTCAGCGCTGGGAGTAGTGTCGCCGGGGCCTGTCCTATTAGTCAGCGCTGGTGATAGTGTCGCCGGGGCCTGTTCTATTAGTCAGCGCTGGGAGTAGTGTCGCCGGGGCCTGTCCTATTAGTCAGCGCTGGTGATAGTGTCGCCGGGGCCTCTCCTATTAGTCAGCACTGGTGATAGTGTCGCCGGGGCCTGTCCTATTAGTCAGCGCTGGTAATAGTGTCGCCGGGGCCTGTCCTATTAGTCAGCGCTGGTAATAGTGTCGCCGGGGCCTGTCCTATTAGTCAGCGCTGGTGATAGTGTCGCCGGGGCCTCTCCTATTAGTCAGCACTGGTGATAGTGTCGCCGGGGCCTGTCCTATTAGTCAGCGCTGGTGATAGTGTCGCCGGGGCCTCTCCTATTAGTCAGCACTGGTGATAGTGTCGCCGGGGCCTGTTCTATTAGTCAGCGCTGGGGATAGTGTCGCCGGGGCCTGTCCTATTAGTCAGCGCTGGTGATATATGGGAGCGGGATCCCCGGACAGGACGCGGGTGGCACCATCAGGCCGGTTTGGCTGGCGGGTGGCAATGGGACCCATCCCGGGGTTAGTGGTGGGAGCTGCTCAGTGGGTCAGTGTTACCCTATGTCGGCACGGGGTGGGTCAGTGTTACCCTATGTCGGCACACTAGTGAGGGAGAAAGGAGATGCCTAGTATGAGTTGTGGATTCACTGCAACGCTGGGAGTAGTGTCGCCGGGGCCTGTCCTATTAGTCGGCGCTGGTAGTAGTGTCGCCGGGGCCTGTCCTATTAGTCAGCGCTGGGAATAGTGTCGCCGGGGCCTGTCCTATTAGTCAGCGCTGGTGATATATGGGAGCGGGATCCCCGGACAGGACGCGGGTGGCACCATCAGGCCGGTTTGGCTGGCGGGTGGCAATGGGACCCATCCCGGGGTTAGTGGTGGGAGCTGCTCAGTGGGTCAGTGTTACCCTATGTCGGCACGGGGTGGGTCAGTGTTACCCTATGTCGGCACACTAGTGAGGGAGAAAGGAGATGCCTAGTATGAGTTGTGGATTCACTGCAACGCTGGGAGTAGTGTCGCCGGGGCCTCTCCTATTAGTCAGCGCTGGTGATAGTGTCGCCGGGGCCTGTCCTATTAGTCAGCGCTTGGAATAGTGTTGCCGGGGCCTGTCCTATTAGTCAGCGCTTGGAATAGTGTTGCCGGGGCCTGTCCTATTAGTCAGCGCTGGGAATAGTGTCGCCGGGGCCTGTCCTATTAGTCAGCGCTTGGAATAGTGTTGCCGGGGCCTGTCCTATTAGTCAGCGCTGGGAGTAGTGTCGCTGGGGCCTGTCCTATTAGTCAGCGCTGGTAATAGCGTCGCCGGGGCCTGTCCTATTAGTCAGCGCTGGGAGTAGTGTCGCCGGGGCCTGTCCTATTAGTCAGCGCTGGTAATAGTGTCGCCGGGGCCTGTCCTATTAGTCAGCGCTGGGAGTAGTGTCGCCGGGGCCTGTCCTATTAGTCAGCGCTGGTAATAGCGTCGCCGGGGCCTGTCCTATTAGTCAGCGCTGGGAGTAGTGTCGCCGGGGCCTGTTCTATTAGTCAGCGCTGGGAGTAGTGTCGCCGGGGCCTCTCCTATTAGTTAGCACTGGTGATAGTGTCGCCGGGGCCTGTCCTATTAGTCAGCGCTGGTGATAGTGTCGCCGGGGCCTCTCCTATTAGTCAGCACTGGTGATAGTGTCGCCGGGGCCTGTTCTATTAGTCAGCGCTGGGGATAGTGTCGCCGGGGCCTGTCCTAGTAGTCAGCGCTGGTGATAGCCCGCAAAGGGCTCCTTTGCGCTCGCCACACTGTCGGTATGCCGGCGGTCGGGCTTCCGGCGCCGGTATGCTGGTCGCCGGGAGCCCGGCATACCATACTACACCCCTTGCAGGAACTGCTGACACACTCAAGCCAAATGAGGTCTAGCCAGGGCCGGAGCTTCCACTAGGCAGCTTTAGGCAGTTGCCTAGGGGCAACGGGACCTGAGGGGGCGGCCTGCTACAGCTACCTGAAAAAGGTACCGTGGTCCTACCTCTTACAGCTGCCGCAATCCCCCAGCACTCATCTGACAGTAGCCGCGACTGCCACGCTCCGCCTTCACCCGCCACAGGCAGTAACTTTGACATCTCCTGGAGACCTGGTGAGGGGTGACATACGGTACTACTCTTCATTTCAGGCTCTTTCACAGACTGCTCTGAAATGCAGCCTGCAGGTAAAGGTGGCTGCACAGTGCACTCTCTGCATTTGATGAGGAAAGAGGGGGAGAGCAGCAGTCTGGGTGTGTGTGTGTGCGGCGGGGGGGTTGGGAGAGGAGCAGCAGGCAAGCACTCAGTCTTAGGGGATAAGCAGCAGCATGCACACAGATGGTGGGGGATAGAACAGGAGACATTTAACGGGGGGGGGGGGTGAGAGCAGCAGGCACCCGCAGAGACTGGGGAGAAGGGAGCAGCCATGCAACAGACTGGGGGTGGGGGAGACCAGCAGCATGCCTTTCACCTGAAGGGTGGGTATGGGGAAGGGGCAGTAGGCAGAAGTTTTGCCTAGGGTGCCAAGAAACCTTGCACCGGCCCTGGGTCTAGCATTGTCCTGCATTAGGAGGAACCCAGGGCCAACCGCACCAGCATATGGTCTCACAAGGGGTCTGAGGATCTCATCTCGGTTCCTATTGGCAGTCGGGCTACCTCTGGCGAGCACATGGAGGGCAATGCGGCCCCCCAAAGAAATGCCACCCCACACCATTACTGACCCACTGCCAAACCGGTCATGCTGGAGGATGTTGCAGGCAGCAGAACATTCTCCTTGGTGTCTCCAGACTCTGTCACGTGCTCAGTGAGAACCTGCTTTCATCTGTGAAGAGCACAGGGCGCCAGTGGCGAATTTGCCAATCTTGGTGTTCTCTGTCAAATGCCAAACGTCCTGCACAGTGATGGGCTGTAAGCACAACCCCCACCTGTGGACATCGGGCCCTCATACCACCCTCATGGAGTCTGTTTCTGATCGTTTGAGTAGACACATGCACATTTCTCTTACGTCCTAGAGGATGCTGGGGACTCCGTAAGGACCATGGGGTATAGACGGGCTCCGCAGGAGATAGGGCACCTAAAAAGAACTTTGACTATGGGTGTGCACTGGCTCCTCCCTCTATGCCCCTCCTCCAGACCTCAGTTAGATCTTGTGCCCAGAGGAGAATGGGTGCACTGCAGAGAGCTCTCCAGAGTTTTCTGTGGAAAAATAATTTTGTTAGGTTATTTATTTTCAGGGAGTCTTGTTAGCAACAGGCTCCCTGCATCGTGGGACCGAGGAGAGAGAAGCAGAGCTGGCTTGTTAAGTTGGGCACTGCTTCTAAGGCTACTGGACACCATTAGCTCCAGAGGGAGTCGGAACATAGGTCTCACCTGGGGTTCGTCCCGGAGCCGCGCCGCCGTCCTCCTCACAGATGCCGAAGATAGAAGCCGTGTGAGTATGAGAAGGCAAAGAAGACATCAGGCGGCAGAAGACATCAGATCTTCATGAGGTAAGCGCCATTGCTCCTAGTCACACACACACAAGCAGGCACTGAAGGGTGCAGGGCGCAGGGGGGGGTGCCCTGGGCAGCAATATTCCTCATATTTGGCATTGATAAGCATGGATTAGGCTGTGGCACAGTAAATCCGGTAACCCCCGCCATTTTTTTATAGAAAGTTGATGGGACCGAAACCCGCCGTCGGGTTGGCGGGGCTTGATCCTCAGCACTAACCAGCGCCATTTTCTCCACAGAGACTGCATGTGGAAACGCTGGCTCCCTGTTCTCTCCCCTGCTGAGCTTCACAGGCTGGAAAAAAGAGGAGGGGGGCACTTTGGCGACGCAGTGAGTGGAGATTACAATTATATACATATAACAGCGCTATCTGGTCATATATTCCAGTGTTTTTAAGCGCTGGGTGTGTGCAGGCATACTCTATCTCTCTGTCTCTCCTAAGGGCCTGGTTGGGGTTTTGTCCCCTTATAGGTAACTCCCTGTGTGTGGGGGGTGTCGGTACGTGTGTGTTGACATGTCTGAGGCGGAAGGCTTCTCCAAGGAGGAGGTGGAGCAAATGAGTGGTGTGTCCCCGACGGTTGTGCCGACTCCAGATTGGATGGACATGTGGCATATGTTGAATGCAAGTGTGGCATCTTTACATAAAAGGCTTGATAAGGCTGGTTAAGTGGGGACATCAGGCGGTCAATCCTCAGATTGGACCGACTCACAGGGCCCGTCGGGGTCTCAAAAGCGTCCCTTAACACAAGACACTACTACCGACACGGATTCTGATTCCAGTGTCGACTATGACCAAGTAAAATTGCACCCTAGGGTGACTAAAACCATTCAGTGTATGATTGTGGCAATAAGGGATGTGTTGCATATTGTGGATGAACCCTCGGTCCCCGACACAAGGGTACACATGTTTAAGGAAAAGAAACAGATTATTAATTTTCCCACATCGCATGAATTAAATGAGTTCTTTGAAAAAGCTTGGGAGACTCCGGATAATAGACCGCAGATCCCCAAAATAATTTTTATGGCATACCCTTTCCCTAAGCAGGACAGGAAAATTTGGGAATCGCCCCCCACTGTGGACAAGGCCCTGACGCGCTTGTCCAAGAAAGTGGCGCTACCGTCTCCTGACACAGCGGCCCTTAAGGACCCTGCAGATCGCAGGCAAGAAACTACCCTAAAGGGTATTTATTCTCATACGGGTGCTGTGTTAAGACCGACGATTGCGTCGGCATGGGTGTGTAGTGCAATTGCAGCTTGGACAGATGAGCTGACAGATCAATTTGATAATATGGATAAGGATACTATATTCCTAACTCTAGCCCATATAAAAGACGCAGTCTTATTTATGAGGGATGCTCAAAGGGACATTGGATTGCTAGCTTCTAGGGCCAATGCCATGTCTATCTCAGCTAGAAGATCCTTATGGACTCGCCAATGGACGGGTGATGCGGATTCCAAAAAACATATGGAAGTACTACCCTATAAGGGTGATGTATTGTTTGGGGATGGGCTGACGGACCTGGTTTCCACAGCTACAGCAGGTAAATCAAATTTTTTACCATATATTCCCCAACAGCAAAAGAAAGCAACACCCTATCAGATGCAGTCCTTTCGGTCGCACAAGTCCAAAAGAGGTCGGGGATCCTCTTTCCTCGCCAGAGGTAAGGGCAGAGGCAAGAGAGCACCAGCTTCGGCAGGTGCCCAGGAACAAAAGTCCTCCCCAGCTGCTCCAAAACCCACAGCATGACGCTGGGGCTCCCCTGAGGGAGTCCGCACCGGTGGGGGCACGTCTTCGACTTCTCAGTCAGGTCTGGGTCAGTTCGGACCTGAATCCCTGGGTGTTGGAAATAGTTTCCCAGGGTTACAAATTGGAATTCGACGAGGTGCCCCCGCGCCGATTTTTCAAATCGGCCCTACCTGCTTCCACATCGGAAAGGGATGTAGTGTTAGCTGCAATTCAAACGCTGTGTATACAGCAAGTGATAATCAAGGTTCCCCTGCACCAGCAGGGAAGAGGTTACTATTCAACCCTATTTGTGGTCCCGAAACCGGACGGTACGGTCAGACCGATTTTGAATCTGTAATCCCTAAACCTGTACGTAAAAAGATTCAAAATGGAATCTCTCAGAGCAATAATAGCCAACATGGAGGAGGGGGAGTTTATGGTGTCTCTGGACATAAAGGATGCGTACCTTCATGTCCCCATATATGCCCCCCATCAGGAATACCTGAGATTCGCTGTACAGGATTGTCATTACCAATTTCAGACGTTGCCGTTTGGACTTTTCACGGCCCCGAGGATTTTCACCAAAATAATGGCGGAAATGATGGTGGTCCTGCGCAAGCATGGAGTCACAATTATCCCATACTTGGACGATCTCCTGATAAAAGCTAGATCAAGAGAGAAATTGCTGAGCAGTGTGGCGCTCTCTCTGAGAGTGCTCCAGCAACACGGTTGGATTCTAAATCTACCGAAGTCACGGTTGATTCCGACAACTCGACTACCGTTCCTAGGTATGATACTGGATACGGAACAAATGAAGGTCTTCCTCCCAATAGAGAAAGCCCAGGACATACAGAACATGGTCAGAGACCTGCTAAAACCGAAAAGGGTGGCAGTTCACCAATGCACTCGAGATCTGGGGAAAATGGTGGCGGCCTACGAGGCCATTCCCTTCGGCAGGTTCCATGCAAGGACTTTTCAATGGGACCTTCTGGACAAGTGGTCCGGGTCCCATCTGCACTTACATCGGAAAATAACTCTGTCCCCAGGGACCAGAGTGTCCCTCCTGTGGTGGTTACAAAGTGCTCACCTCCTGGAGGGTCGCAGGTTCGGAATTCAGGATTGGATCCTGGTTACCACGGACGCGAGCCTCCGAGGATGGGGAGCGGTCACACAGGGAAAACATTTTCAGGGTCTTTGGTCAGACCAGGAGTCCTGTCTACACATCAATGTGTTGGAACTCAGGGCCATTTACAACGGCCTTCGGCAAGCGGAGAGTTTTCTTCGAAACCTACCGGTTCTGATTCAATCAGACAATGTCACAGCAGTGGCTCATGTGAAACGCCAAGGCGGGACTAAAAACAGAGTCGCGATGGCGGAAGCCACAAGGATCCTTCGCTGGGCGGAAAATCATGTAAGCGCTCTGTCGGCTGTCTTCATTCCGGGAGTGGACAACTGGGAAGCAGACTTCCTCAGCAGACACTATCTCCATCCAGGAGAGTGGGGACTTCATCAAGAAGTCTTTGCAGCCGTAGCACGTCTTTGGGGAACTCCTCAAATAGACATGATGGCGTCACGCCTCAACAAAAAACTTCAGAGGTACTGCGCCAGGTCTCGGGACCCTCAGGCAATAGCAGTGGATGCTCTGGTAACACCGTGGGTATTCAAATCGGTCTACGTGTTTCCTCCTCTTCCTCTCATCACAAAAGTGTTGAGGATCATAAGACGAAGAAGAGTACGAACGATACTTGTTTCCCAGACTGACCTCGAAGGGCCTGGTACTCGGATCTACAAGAGATGCTCACAGGAGATCCCTGGCCTCTTCCTCTCAGGGAAGACCTGTTGCAGCAGGGGCCCTGTGTATTTCAAGACTTACCGCGGTTACTGGCGGTTGAACGCCGAATCCTAGCGAAAAAAAGGGATTCCGGAAGAGGTCATCCCTACGTTAATAAAGGCTAGGAAGGAGGTGACGATAAAACATTATCACCGTATCTGGCGACAGTATGTGTCTTGGTGTGAGACCAAGAATGCACCTACGGAAGATTTTCATCTGGGTCGTCTTCTCCACTTCCTACAGACAGGAGTGGATATGGGCCTGAAATTAGGCTCTGTTAAGGTACAGATTTCGGCCCTCTCGATTTTCTTTCAGAAGGAATTGGCTTCTCTTCCAGAAGTCCAGACGTTTGTAAAGGGAGTGCTGCACATCCAGCCCCCTTTTGTGCCTCCAGTGGCACCATGGGACCTGAACGTGTTGTTGCAGTTCCTAAAATCACAACTGGTTTGAACCGCTTAACAAGGTTGAGTTGAAATTTCTTACCTGGAAGGTGGTCATGTTGTTGGCCTTAGCATCAGCAAGGCGAGTATCAGAATTGGCGGCTTTGTCACACAAGAGCCCCTACTTGATTTTTCATGTGGATCGAGCTGAATTGAGGACACGTCCGCAATTTTTGCCTAAAGTGGTTTCTTCGTTCCATATGAATCAACCTATTGGGGTGCCTGTGGCTACAAGTGACCTGGAGGATTCCAGATCCCTGGACGTAGTCAGGGCCTTAAAAATTTATGTAGCCAGGACGGCTAGAATTAGGAAAACAGAGGCTTTGTTTGTCCTGTATGCGGCCAATAAGATTGGCGCTCCTGCTTCGAAGCAGACTATTGCTCGCTGGATCTGTAATACGATTCAGCAGGCTCACTCTACGGCCGGATTGCCGGTACCAAATTCGGTTAAGGCCCATTCCACTAGGAAGGTGGGCTCTTCTTGGGCGGCTGCCCGAGGCGTCTCGGCATTACAACTTTGCCGAGCGGCGACTTGGTCGGGGTCAAACACTTTTGCTAAATTCTACAAGTTTGATACCCTGGCTGATGAGGACCTAGCGTTTACTCAGTCGGTGCTGCAGAGTCATACGCACTCTCCCGCCCGATTGGATGCTTTGGTATAAACCCCGTGGCCCTTACGGAGTCCCCAGCATCCTCTAGGACGTAAGAGAAAATAAGATTTTAAACCTACCGGTAAATCTATTTCTCCTAGTCCGTAGAGGATGCTGGGCGCTCGTCCCAGTGCGGAAACTCTGCAAGACTTGTATATAGTTGTTGCTTACATAAGGGTTATATTACAGTTGACATCGGTCTTGGACCGTTACTGTAGTTTGTTCATACTGTTAACTGGTTATGTATGATCCAGGTTACATGGTATGATTGGTGTGGGCTGGTATGAATCTTGCCCTTGGATTGCTAAATCCTGCCTTGTATTGTCCATCTCCTCTGGGCACAGTTCTCTAGCTGGGGTCTGGAGGAGGGGCATAGAGGGAGGAGCCAGTGCACACCCATAGTCAAAGTTCTTTTAAGGTGCCCTATCTCCTGCGGAGCCCGTCTATACCCCATGGTCCTTACGGAGTCCTCAGCATCCTCTACGGACTAGGAGAAATAGATTTACCGGTAGGTTTAAGATCTTATTTTTTTCCCCCAGTCTGAGCACCTTATGGAGCTCCTGCGTGAAGCTTATAATACTGCTAAAAAGTTTCCTCGAACTAAGCAACTAACTTCATTCTACCCTGTTCCAGCAGCTGATTCTGCTTTAGTGTGAGACTCCCCCGGATGGTGGATTCTCATGTAGCCCATTTGGTTAATTCCTCCACCTTGCCTATACCTTCAACTTCTTCTCTAAAGGAGACCACAGATAGTGGTATTGAAGTTTGTCTCAAGTATTTCTATTTCCTTAGAGGTGCTATTACTATACCTACCATGTCCACTGCTGTGGTGTCCAAGGCCATTGAGACTGGGTAGATGTTTAGGAGTAAGGTCTGAACTCAGACGTTTTGCTGAAGCACCTGTCTCGCCTCTCTCATATCGGAGGGGCTGCCTCTTACCTAAGTGAAGAGGTTTTGGATTCTATTCTATTTTCTTCCATAGCATCTGCTTGCTCTGTGGTCGCCCGCCGCATCATCTGGCTCCATTTGTGTAAAGCGGACATGTATTCCAAGAAGGCCTTGGAATTCTTTCCTTTCACTGGGAATATCCTGTTTGGAGCAGAGTTGGGCAAAATTGTGGCTGCACTGACGGCTGCCAAGACTGCTTTTCTGCCCACAGCCTCTATTCCACCGGCTTGGACACCTTTCACTCCTTTTTGCCCAGAAGGTAAAGCTAAAGATCAGTCCATCCCTAGATAAACAACTTCAACGAAGACCACAAAACCCAGGACCAACCAGACCTGTGCTGGAGGACCTTCACCTACCAAGCCTAACAACAAGCCTTCAGCCTGACGTGGCGGGCCTCCTCCCGGTGTACCCCATGGTGTGGGACCGACTTATTCAGTACACACACTCCTGGTGTCAGATCACCACAGACACCTAGGTGCAAGGAGAGGTCTCTCACGGGTTCGCTGTCTCATTCAGGAGATGACCCTCTCAACTGTTATTTAGCACAAGCGCCCCATCAGACCTTGTTAGTTAACATATTAATGAGAACACCTGCAGAGATTGAACACGGACTATTTTATTTCCATTTTATCACTACAGAGAGTGGTACCTCTATGAACAGTCCACATTATGCTAGTGAGTGCTAGGTCTACACCCCTGAATACTCACAAATTTTTAGATGATGTTTAAAGCTGTCTGTTAGGAATCGGTTATGTTTGTTATTATTTAACATAAGTTGGACGTATTGTCGATCTATTCAGCACTTTTCAGTATGAGTGAAATGCCTTAAACTTATAAAATATTTACAAAATAAAAAAAATGTTCTATATTTAAATTGATGTTTTACAAATAAAAATTATTTATTGAAAATTTGTATATTGTTTATATATATATATATATATATATATATATATATATATAATTTCACATTTAAATGTAATTCACTGTTAAGGTTCAAATACAGCAGACTAAACCCAGTTTTAATTTGACATAATAGAGGAATTTTGAAAGGAGTGAAGGGGGAAGACAAAAGCTGTACCCTAAGGATACTCAAAAATATCATATAAAACATTGGTATACTTCTACCTAACCATTGTCGAAGTCGAAAAATATTGCAGTACACACATCACGTACAAACTACACACAGATGGCCTCCGTGCGCGTACTTGTTCTGCCGTGCGTGCGCATATTCGCAATTTGCGTATGGTCGCTCCTGCGGTCCTGCGTATTAGCGCGTGGTATGAGTAATTACGGTAGAGTTTGTGTTCGCATGGAAAAGCCATCAAAACACATTACATATTTAATACAAATAGTGCACAATGTACACATAGTCCCCCTGCACCACATCAGCAAGTTACAATAGTTTAAATGGTATCAGAACAAAGGGATTCACCTTTACAGGATAGGAGGGGACAGAACTAGGTTATAAGGTGGTGTTTGGTATCCAGCTGTAGGGTATATTAAGGGAAATATTCCGGTGTTGGTTTGCTGAAGATCGCACGCTCCTGCGAATAGTTATGCGCAGGAGCAGAATATAAATTTTAACTGTAATTACTGTACATTTGGTATGCGGCGGGAACCCAGAGGAGAACATCTGCAAGTACACCTGGAACAGACCGCCCACCTATTCAAACCAACCTATGACCTCTCCTGTACTGTAAATGGACAAAGAGATTACAGTATTCATTGTATTATGTTTTAGACTATTGTATAAAGGAGCCAGCTGCATGCCCAGTCAAACACAGACTCTGAAGGTCATCTACCTTGATGACTGAGGACCAGACTGGGAAGCGCAGGCAAAACCAAACATGTATGTACCATTGACTGTAGCCATTATTCTATTGTATTGTATTGTTTATATTGTAACCCCCTGCAAGTAAAGAACCGTTGGTGGGTTAGACCCCAACATAGTTTTGCATTACAATTGGTTTCGTGTCCCATTTCCTTTGCTAAGGTTTAAAGTGTATTTACAGCCACTCGGGCTGCTGCATTGTGTTAACAGCGTATAGGCCTGTGTACGCAAACTGTGTAGTCACTACGCCCTTTCGGCGTACGTATGCAGAGTGCATACACTGTGCGATCTTGTGTACGTAAGGTTTGTGAACTAAATAAGAGTGAAAGGTTAATTACAGCGGCCGCAGCTGCTCAATATTAAAGTGTATTAAGTGTGTTTAAAGTATAGCTTTTAGTCCTGTACGTAAACCGACGTTTACAATTGGGGACTCGATCTGGTTTTCACATGCTCACAGCCTAACAGGTCATAGCAGACTTGATCTATCAGCAAAGGGCGGAAAGTTATCCTACGTAACCTTTTCCTGGTCGGTGGATGTGCTGAAAACTCTATTTGTGTGCTGTTAGATTGCGTCTGCTCTGTTTGGTCTGCAGAGGTGCTGATAGAACCCGCAAAACAGGAAAAAAGCTATTTAAAAATCTGTGAATTTTTTTGGGGGCGCCAAAAGCGTACACAAAGGGCACCAATACTTTGTATACTCTCTCACATTGTTGCCGCAAGATTCAGATTGCTAGATTAATTTAGATCTGTGTGAAATCGGATACATTTGTTGCTATATAGTTAAATTTGAAATAAAAGTGTTTAAGTAAGTAAATATAAAGCAAAACATGCAGGTCTGGCCCGGTCGTTAAAGGTTACACAGAACAAGCGGTTGTGCTTTTGAGCGATTATAGTTAGCATTGCTCACATTTATAGAGGTTGTGGGATTTGTTTTATTGCGGACGCACAGTTTTGTACACGTGTCTCGGACAAAGTACGGGACCGCGCACGCGGCGTAAAAGACACGCACGGTCGTGTGTTTACACAAAGTGCGTAAAAGTGCGGACGCTAAGTACAAATTACACGATAGTTTCGTTCAGTTAAAAGGCGGGATAGTAGCCAAGCTACAATAGCACATAACTATCCGGTTTCAAAAGCAGATTAGTATAAGAATTTTGTTTAAACTGCATTGCCTCTGGGGAAAACCTGCTGACCAGAACGAGTGAAAAAATTTCTGTACAGAAAAACAAGGTGTATTTGAGTGAGTGAAAGCGGAGTGAGTGGAACTGAACCTGGGAACTAGGTGGTCTAGGTGATATTCTGGAGTGGTAACACTGGGTTAGTAGAGGCCCGGTGGCGTAGGGTTCGCTACCTTGCGTGATTAGAACTAGGTGATCTGAAGTGGTCTAGGTGTCCCATACAACTAGGTGATCTCTAGGTGTTTCAGGTGGTCTACAGCAATTGTAGGGCATATAGATAACTAGTATCTATAGGCTGTGCGATTGAACCGTACGTACGTGGGTTCTACACAGCACAACGTGATACCATTGTGTCATATGCACTGTGGAAAGGCATACGCAGACGTGATTGTATAGACAAAGGGGTTTTTCTTTGATAACGTCGGGAAATCTCCCTGGTGGGCTTCACTGGAAAGGGTGAAGGATAGTTATCTAATTTCTCTGTTTTTCACCCTACAAACAATTCCAGTTGAAAGATACCAAAAAGGAATTTTTCGCTGCCTCTCTCAGGAAAATATTCCAACAGAACCTCCACCGAAAGAAATTACGGTGCTGTAAGGTCTGATAGAAGCCCTACGTTGGGTACATCGTGATCCACTATCAACAGTGTATCGTAGTACTGGCCAGCGTGGGCGAGAGTGGGTGTAAGCGATCTAAGAACTTTCACTGTCTACTTACATTAAGTATTTTGGTGTTTGTGGGAATTTTTTTTAGTTATTAAAAAGACCCACAAATATGGGAGCCAGTTGCTCAAGTGAGAGACGTTTGTGCAGGGTTCAGGCTGAAGAAGAAAGACCAAAAGGGTCAGCAAGGTTTATCATGTGTGAAAAATATGGTTCACACACGGAAGTTTTTTGCAATGAGTGGGTACGTATGACTAACAACTATAGGGTATCATTCCCTAGGGTGGGCAGCTTTGAGCCAGAGGTATTAAAGAACTTAAGGATATGTCTGATAAAATCCAGAAAACAAAGGATTAGACATACAGATTGCTTAAATCTATGGCAGCAATAGGGGGATGTGCAAAGGGAATTAGCTGGCGTAGCAGGTTCCAAATCTAGCGGGAAAACAATGGCGACCGCACCACCACCACCACCACAATATATTGATGGGGAGAAAGTGGTTACAAGCAATGGTACATTGGTACAGGATAGGAAAGGGATTGATAAATGTACTAACGCTAACCCTTGCCAGTTGTATCCCGTTTTAAATTTTCCACAGGATTGTGAGCAGGAAGATGAGCCCAGCACGATATCGGCACTCTCTCTAGCAGCCACCATACAGGATACTCAGGTGGGCACGGCTCAACCACCAAGAGTTGTAGCAAGGCCCCCTAGCGTAGAGATAAGTGAGGTTGTGTCCACAGGTAAGTACGGTACCATACACTATGCAGAAACAATAGCTCCTCAGATTATAGAGTCAAACCAGAATGATGTAATTGAATTAAATCCTGTCAGGGTGATTGCAGTCCCCAATGGGAAGACTGACGCTCAGGGAGTAACTCCCATCAGGAACATTGCCATGCATTGTCCCTGGTCCCGAGCAGAGTTAAGGTCAATTATGTCAGAATTCCCCGATCCCAGAAAAGATCTAGTCGGATGCCAGAAGTTTGTTAAAGAGTTAGGTAATGCCCATGAGCCCACAAATAAAGATTGGCGAACAGTGCCACGAGTGTGTTTACCCTCAAATATTGACACCACAAAATTCAGAACAGATTGTAAATTAGACGCAGAAGTACCTCTCACTGATGAATACAATCAGGAGAATGTACGGCAAATCAATCTGCAACTAGGAGTGTATTTCCCTACTGTTGTCAAATGGAATAAAATCTTCTCCATAAGATAAAAGGAAGGTGAAACAGCATCCGAATATTTACATCGGGCACTGCAGGAAATAGCTAGATACACTGGGATTGAGGACATTAAAGATAATGCACACCACAGGGAGGTAGCTGTGTCAGTATTAATGGACGGGTTACAGGAGGCACTGAGAACAAGAGTGCAGACCTCTCTACCAAACTGGAGAGGTATCTCGGTGGCTGCATTGAGAGAGTCCGCTATCGAGCACGACCGGAACATCAGTAAGCACAGGAAGTCACAGGGGGATAAGCTGATGACAGTAAGTATACAGGCTCTTACAACAAAACCCCAGACCCCTTCTGTTTGGAAAAGACAGAGAATATGTTACATTTGTAAAAAGGAAGGACATTTTACCCAGGATTGTAGGAGCAGTAGGACACATAACGTATACAGACCCCCTAGACCTGAAAACGAACCAAAATACAATTTGCATAATTGGGATCAGGGACCACATGGGAGAAATTACGAGCTACATACAGGGGAAACAAGGAGGTACCCACCAAGGAGAGACTGGCAGGCTTCTGAAAACTCACAGTTACCCCCCTCACATATCGTAGCTGGCAATGCGCTGTGGGAGAGTCCCAATATACAATAGGGGTTGGGCCACACCTGTAGTCTGCAGCCAGTGAAGTTGATTGCTAGCCTTGGTAGTGAACCTGAGGTCACGGTTGATGTAGCTGGTGTACAATTACCTTTTCTTGTAGATACAGGGGCGGCCAGGTCAGTGTTGAATTCCACTTCAGGTGTAAATACCACGAGAGAAATGATTTCGGCAATGGGAGTAACAGGAACGGTGCAACAATACCCTTTGAGTAGACCTGCAGAGATTGCGATAGGGCCCTTGCAAACTAAACATTCTTTTCTGCTGGCTGCATCGGCTCCGACTAATCTACTTGGCAGAGATCTATTGTGTAAAATGCGGTGTGTCATATACTGTACTCCTGAGGGTGTCTTTTTAGATATACCTGAGAACCACGCTCAAGAAGTACAAGATATACTAGACACCCCTCAAAGGCTAATGTCGCATTCTACTGTTATAGACACGTGTCCATCAAAGGTAGAGGAAATGATCTCGCAAATACCAGGTTCCCTTTGGACCAAAGATAGACAGGACACTGGATTGCTGTCGAATGTAGCTCCAGTAGCAGTACAAGTAAAAGATGGTAGGATAGCTCAAAAAAATCCCTCAATATCCTCTGAAGCCAGAGGTAGAATTAGGAGTGTACCCTGTCATAGAGCGGCTGCTACAGCAGATCATCCTAGTCAGGACATCCAGCACTGCCAATAGTCCCATCTTCCCTGGGAAAAAGAGTGGGGGGAGGGGTTACAGGCTAGTGCAGGATCTAAGTGGAATAAACAAGATAGTTGAGAGCCAGTTCCCCGTAGTGCCCAATCCAGCTGTCATCCTCATGCAAATTCTCTCTACTGCAAAATTCTTCACTGTCATTGATCTCTGTTCTGCTTTCTTTTCTGTCCTTCTTCACCCTGACAGCCAATACCTTTTTGCCTTTACATACACGGGAGTACAGTACACCTGGACTCGCCTACCCCAAGGTTTCATTGACAGCCCAAGTATTTTCTCCCAGGCCTTGCATGACTGTTTACAATCCTTTCAACCTGAGAGTGGATCAGTACTAATACAGTATGTTGATGACTTATTGTTGTTTTCTGACTCGCTCAAATCATCCTTGAAAGACACGAAACAGCTGTTTCATCTTTCCCATACAGGACACAAGGTTTCAAAGGATAAGTTGCAGTTGTGCCAGACCAGGGTCAAATATTTGGGACATTGCTTGACACAAGGACTTAGACATCTCACTGCTGATAGAATACAGGCGATCCGCGACATGACTCTGCCACAAACTCAGCAACAGATCCGCACTTTCCTTGGAATGTGTGGGTACTGTCGAAACTGGATTCCAGGGTTCTCTATACTGGCTTTACCTTTGCAAGAAATGGTCTCTTCGAACAAACCGGAACGGATCGCTCACACAGATGAGTCCGAACTGGCGTTTGAGAGACTCAAACAATGCCTATCACAGGCACCTGAATTAGGTATGCCAGATTATGGGAAACCCTTTGAATTGTATGATGCCGAAAGTGCTGGGTACGCGGCAGGTGTCTTAACTCAGAGACATGGTGATGCCAGCAGACCGGTAGCCTACTACAGTGCACAGTTGGACACTGTGCGCGGTCTCTCCCCACATGCTTGCGAAGTGTTGCAGTGATAGCTTTGCTGGTAAGTAAAAGCGAGGACGTAGTGTTAGGACCTGACCATCCATACACCTCATACAGTATCAGCCTCACTGAACTCCGCCCAAACCAGACACGTCTCATCTGCTCGGTTTACAAAGTGGGAATTATCACTGATGGCCCCTGTAAACATCACCATTAAGAGATGCAGCTCACTAAATCCTGCAACTTACTTGCCAAGTGTGCCTGGACAGGCACAAAGGGTGAAGGATGAGAATGACGGTGAAGGAGGATGTAGTGCAGACACTGATCAGAATCAGCTTTATTGGCCAGGTGTACTCACGTACACTAGGAATTCTTTGTGGTACAATGCATCGCCAAGCAGCAACATGAAGGGGGAATACATAGCATACGAAGGGGGAAGAACATAGCATACATTACACACATTACACGTATGAGTTGATACTGCACATTGCAACTGTACAATAGACTCAACATATTAGACATATTATACACGTAGGACTAAACACAAAGGCTGCTTGGCAGAGCAGCACCGAGGCAGCCATCCGCGGCGCCAACTAGAACTCAAACAATGCACATAATACAGAAGATTTAAGTATTACATCAAAAGATAAACCACACAGACAATAAAGACAGAAAGCATAATGCAGGGTTGGTGTAAGCATTTTGGGTAATAACCTCCAGGGGTTGTGTATTCCACCCTCACAAGGTACCAGGTGCGGCAGCCATCTTAGGCGCTCTGCGTAGGATTACCCAGGGTGGAATAGTCCACCCCTAGAAGAGAACACAAAACGGGGAGATTGCAGAGTCCTTAGGTTCAGAGTAGGGTTCCAGTAAAACCATCAGGTCCATGTATTTTTCATCCCATCCACAAGTTTACCAGATAAGGCAGCCATGTTGGGTGCACTACGAAGGTTACACAGTGGGAGATAAGCCATACAAGGGCCAAATGCATTCACGGGAAAACTGACACGAGTGTAGGAGTATGCTATACCCTGCATGGAAAGATCCAAATGAAGCACACCCTGCCCATGGAGGAACCATCCGAGGCAGCCATGTGAGGCGCACTGTGTAGGTTACTGCTGGCAGGGTGTGCAACCAATGGAGGTACACATTACAGGAATAGCACACAGTGGGGGGAAAGTACCCTGTAAGAAGAAAGAAGAGAAAGACACATTTGCAGGAAACCATTAATTTGTGAAAATGATAAATGTCCTGGTCTCATGAGAGCAGTGCGGGTGGGTGTGAGAGTGTGGGGAGCAGTGCGGGTGGGTGTAAGAATGTAGAGTGCACACTAATGTCCAATGGAACTGACCCAGCAAAATCTGGTCCTGATGCGCACGCCCCTCAGTTCCCTTCTCAGCTTGAGGGGTAGTCTTGGGGGCAGTCATGATGTTCTTGGACAGAGAAGTAGTAGACATTGGTCCTGGTGTTCTCAAGGCAGAGGTGAGGAGAGGCCACATGATGGTCCTGAGTTGCAGTGTTTGGTACGCATGATTGTATGGAATACTTGAATCAAACTTTTACAGCGAGACCTGACATCAGTGACAACCCACTGGAAGGAGTAGACTTTACCTTCTACACTGACGGTAGTTGCCACAGACAGACAGAATCGGGAGACTTGTGCACTGGATATGCATTTGTAGATGACAAAGGTATCATAGAAGCTGAACCCCTTGGCCCACCGCACTCAGCACAAGTTGCTGAGTTGGTCGCCCTAACCAGAGCGTGTGAATTGGCCAAGGGTAAGTCAGCTAATATATACACAGATTCTAGGTATGCCTTTGGAGTAGTGCATGATTTTGGGGCCCTATGGCGCCTCAGAAATTTCATGACTGCAGTTGGCACACCTGTAGCGCATGCATCTCACATCAAAAGACTTTTGACAGCAATACAAGAACCAGACAGAGTGGCTGTTATCAAGTGCAAAGCACACACTTACAACCAAGACCCAATTTCACTTGGTAACAGCCGGGCAGACGAAGCTGCTAAATCAGTAGCAATCACCCCCATACAAATGAACATCACATCACTGATGACATTTAACACGATCAACACACAACAGCTAATTGAAATGCAAAATTTGTGTTCCCTACAGGAAAAGGCAGTCTGGAGGTCAAAGGGATATGGCCAGGAGTACTCAGGATTTTGGACAGGTGGACCCGATAAGCCGGTGGCCCCCAGAGCATATCTTCCAAGTCTAGCTGAGGCAGCACACGGTCTGACTCATCTGGGTAAAGAGGGTATGTGCAAGTTGGTAAGAGCCTACTGGTGTGCGCCAGGATTCTCTTCTCATGCAGGTAAGAGAGCAATGACATGTTTTACTTGCTTGAGGGAGAATATTGGAAAGACAATACCAACAGAGCCATCCCATATCCCTCCTACAGACGGACCTTTTCAGGTAATACAAATCGATTTCATACAGTTACCACCCTGTAGGAATTTGAAATATGTGTTAGTCTGTATTGATGTATTTTCCAACTGGGTAGAAGCGTTCCCTGCTTCCACAAATACTGCTATGTTCACTGCAAAGAAAATTGTGCAGGAATTTGTGTGTAGATATGGTATCCCTAGTGTGATTGAAAGTGACAGGGTTACCCATTTTACAGGTGAAGTCTTTCAGGTCATGTGCAAACTGATGGGAATTAATAGCAAGCTGCATTCTCCGTACCGGCCACAGTCAAGTGCAAAGGTAGAGAGAGTGAACAGCACTATTACGAACAAGCTGAGCAAATGAATGGCTGAAACTGGATTGTTGTGGCCAGAAGCTTTGCCACTAGTGTTGTACAGCATTAGAACCACTCCCAGGTCTCCGCTTAACTTATCACCCTTTGAAATTCTTTTTGGTCGACAACCTCATGTAATCATAGACCCCCAGGATTATTTGAAATGTAATAATGAAGTGACTGTGAAATATTTGGTTGGGATGAGCCAGCAGCTGAGAAATCAACAAAGAAATCTAAAGCTGGTGATTCCTGACCTACCGAACAGTAACTGTCATGACATTGAGCCTGGGGATTATGTGATGATTCAAAATTTCTTACGCTCAGGTTGCCTCATAGACAGGTGGGAAGGACCATACCAAGTCTTGTTAACCAGCACGACAGCATTAAAGGTCACCGAAAGAGACACTTGGGTCCACTCGTCCCACTGCAAGAAGGTCGCTGACCCGGAGAGAACTCATGACAAAGAGCAGAGTGTAGAGAATCTCGTATCACTGGAGTGTCTGTTCCTGGAAAGTTGAGAGGCAGGACTGTTGAAAGGCATCTGAGCACAGAGAGCAACAAGATCTAGGACGGTTGTCGCACCATTTTCTTTTTTCACCTCCCCCTGCATTTTCCTTTCTTTTCTCCTTCTTATTTTCCTTCTTTCCCCTAACGAAATGGATCGATCACAAGAGACTGTGTTTCGGGTTCTGTCAGTAATTCTGGTTTTGATCAGGACAATTTGTTTTGGTGAGGGTCCCAGAGAGGTCGAGCAGGGATCTGGAATGGGTTCTGATGGCGAGTACGAATTTGTAGGTCAGGAGCAGCACATCACTCGAGTAAAGGCTGGTATCAGTAAGCGCTCTGGTAGTCATGGAGCTCGGAGGCACTGTGAAGGGTTATTGTCTGATGAATATTGTATTTGTAGGAATTGTGAGAATATAGTAGAGGATGGGTGCATCCAGAGATGTCAGTCCAACCTTAATATCGACATGGACCGCCATCCGTTGAGTGATTACCACTCACTAGTAGGTAAGGTCTTAAACCAGACAGAATGCTGGGTGTGCTCACAGGTACCTCAAGGTCAGAGTAAGTCAGGATTAGTACCATACCCTTTAGCAATAGATGAGGTACTCGAATTACGGGGTGGGAGACCGGTGGACAAGAAATTCAATATCTCTAGGCCCTCTAGTTTGAAGCTCCACCAGTATCATTTAGATAGGTCCTTATTGTGTTTTAATATTTCCAATTACCGAAAACCAGGAAATTGGGAAGTGACTTGGAATAACCAGACAATGACCTTTTCACACAGAGCTGATAGGATACCCATAGACTTTGAACTTGTACGCCAAATAGCCAACAGTGGCAGGTATTTTCGGTATAGGTATACCCGTGGAAGCAAGACCATGTGGGTTGGAAAAGTATCGTCAGGGTATTGTGCCCATATCATCCAGCCTGATACTTGTACTGAGCAGATGGGAGAACTAGGGATTGGTTTCTTAACTTGGAAAGTTTGCAATATGGTGATGTTATATTTTGTCCCCTATATTCTCCCAGATAATGCCTATTTCATATGTGGGAGAAAAGCGTACAAGTGGCTTGCCCCGAGCTCAGAGGGATTGTGTTATATTGGGAAAGTACTACCAGAGGTCATGACCATAACCCATGATAAAATGAAAGACGTTCACCGCAGCGCTCAGACTCCTTATACTCATACTCACTATGAACACATCATCAAGAGACACCTCATAGATAGGGCAGAGCACGCAGCCTCTGATTTGATCCACGAATCCACCGGGATTTAGTTCCTTCTCGCATTAGACATCACCCGTACTGCCAGAGGAACTATAAATTATTGGTATTTCCATGAGCTAGTGAACTTGATAGATAATATCACTGAGATGTATGATGACACCTTCAGGTATGCGGGAATGGAGTTACAAGCCTACAAGAAGGAACTGATCCAGCACAGGATAGTCCTAAATTACGTCACAGCCGTGATGTCAGGATTCTGTAACTTTGTCCCCGGAGGGGGCACTAGTGGGTCAGTGTAGGAGTGATAGAGGAAACGGGGAAACTGACGAAAAGTTCCGCGCATGTGCGCTTGATATTTATTATCACACAGGGATAACGGATGACAGGAACAATGAATAATAACTTACTCGCGTTTTTCCCAGAAACGGCAGCGTTTTTTCGCACACACCCATAAAACGGCCAGTTTCCGCCCAGAAACACCCACTTCCTGTCAATCACACTACGATCACCAGAACGAAGAAAAAACCTCGTAATGCCGTGAGTATAATACCTAACTTAATAGCAAATTTACTTGGCGCCGTCGCACTGAGGACATTGCGCATGCGCATTAGCGACTAATCGCTCCGTTGCGAAAAAAAATAACGAGCGATCAACTCGGAATGACCACCCTTGTACGGACTTAGCGTACAAACGCCGCGCTGGGGGTACAAAGTACACACAACGCGCACACACTCTTGATATACTTTAAACCTTATTAGTAATGCAATGCAATGATATTATTACACTCTAAACCTTATGCAGCAAAGCACTGCAATGATGTTACACCTTAAACCTTATGCAGCGCTGACGGTACAAAGTACCCGCAGTGCGTACACAACTTATCAATACACTTTTAAACCTTATGCAGTTAGGTAATGTAACACGCTTTAAACCCTAGCAGGGAAAAGAGGACACAACACCGATTTGTAGTTAAACACTGGGCTCCGACACCTCAGAGTATATATCTGGAAGGGGATAACAATACAATTTATACACTACAATATACAACAGAGTAAATGGCTACAGTCAATGTACATACGTGAGAATATTCGCATGCGCTTCCTGGTCCAGTCCTCCGCTAATCAGGTAGATAGCGTTAAGAGTCTTCTGACCGGCCAGGCAGCAACAGGCTTTTTATACACTACTTCCAAAAGCAATACAATGGATACTGTAATCCCTTTGTCCATTGGACACAGAGATGCATCTTTACAGGAGAGGTCATAGGTTGATTTGAAAAGGTGGGCGATGTCTTTCTCAACTGCTCTTGTGGGTGGTCTCCTCTGGATTCCCGCTGCATACATAATATACAGTAAATACAGTTTATATCTATATTCTACTTCTGCACATAACTATACGCAGGAACATGCGATCTTCCTCTAACCAACACCGGAATGTTACCCTTAAAATACCCTACAGCTGGATACTAGACATCACCTTATAACCTTAGTCTGTCCCTTCCTATCATGCAAAGGCAAATCCCTTAGTCCTGGAATCATTTAAACTGTTGATACTTGCTGGCGTGATGCAGGGGGGCTATGTGTACAATGTGCACTATTTGGGTTAAATATGTAATGTTTTGATAACCCTCTATGCGCTCACAAACTCCGCCGTAAATACCCATACCACGCGCAGGACCGCGGGAGCAATCATACGCAAATTGCGGATATGTGCATGCACAGCGGAACAAGTGCACGCGCAGCGGGCATGTGTGTGTTGTCAGTACGTGGTGTGTGTACTACAATATTTTTCGACTTTGACAGTCCACCCTTTGGCAGTCAACAATAACTGCCACTATCTAAACACTAAACAGAAAAATATACAATACAATATCTACAGATGATTGGATGGTAGGAGGAGAGGTGTAGGTGGGAAATGTATGACCTAGTGGGATAGTAAAAGCATGTATGTATGAATCCATGTCTGAGGGGCATGTATCATCGTGCCGTATATGTTCTAGATAAGCTTTGATGTATTGCGAAGTATACATTAAATCCTTCTTATCCCGTATTAAGGGTCTGTAAGTGGGCCAACAAACACTACCGAGCTCTTTTCGGCTTCTTGTTCCAACAAATGGGGTGCACATTTAGTTGATGATACATGGAGGGGGAACATATGTGAGTGCTAATATATGTGGATATCACCTGTCGACTATGTGTGTCACTAACTGAAGGTTGTAGAGATGAAGATAAGACACATATCTAAAATACATTCACATAACATTTTCGTAATCATTCTTGGGTGTAGTCGATGTCTTTTCTGGATCGGTGTATCTGGGCAAAGGGGGAGACAAAAGAAAAACGGGTGAAAGAAACGGGCCATGGAATTCATTTGCAATCCTTATCATAACACTGTCTCTATGGATGGGTCGTAAATTAAATCTGCTGCTGTAACAATGCCCCCGCTCCTTAAACTCATCAATTTTGTGCCGTGCTTGCGCCGCATCAGAATTCGAACACACCTAAATATCAAACCAAAAATTATGACGACTCCCAGGATACAAAGGAGAAACTTCCCTACACTCATAATAACATTTTGAGCCCATTCTCCTAAACCTGAGAACCAATTTCGTGGGTACAACCATGAGACCCAGCCGGTCAGTTCATTACTCACAGCAGTCAGGGTAAGGTTGTGTCTCCTTCGGAACTCCCACTTCAACTGCAAGATATCGTCCATCTATTGATCGATGATCTCGGTTGGGTCATCAGTGCTGTTTGTAATATACGTGCAGCACTTCACACCGTATTGAGTTGCCAAAGTGACACAGTACCCACCCGTCACGGCTGTGATATAATTAAGGACCATCCTGTGCTGGATCAGTTCCGTTTTGTAAGCTTGCAACTCCCTACCCGTATACCTGAAGGTGTCGTCATACATCTCAGTGATATTATCTATCAAGTTCGCTAGCGCATGGATATACCTATAATTTATAATTCCTCTAGCAGTACGGGTGATGTCTAATGCGAGAAGGAATTGAATCCCGGTGGATTCGTGGATCAAATCAGAGGCTACGTGCTCTGTTCTTTGTATGAGGTGTCTCTTAACGATGTGTTCATAGTGAGTATGAGTATAAGGAGCCTGAGCATTGCGGTGAACATCTTTCATCTTATCATGGGTTATGGTCATGACCTCTGGCAACACTCTTCCAACATAACACAATCCCTCTGAGTTTGGGGCAAGCCACTTATACGCCTTCCTCCCACATATGAAATAGGCATCATCGGGGAGAACATATGGGACAGAATATGACATTACCATATTACAAAGTTTCCAAGTGAAAAACCCAATCCCTAGTTCTCTCATTTGTTCAGTACAAGTATCAGGCTGTATGATATGCGCACAGTGCCCTCGTGATACTTCTCCAACCCACATGGTCTTGCTTCCTCGAGTATATCTATACCGAAAATACCTTCCACTTTTGGCTATTTGGCGTACAAGTTGCGAGTCTATGGGTATCCTATCAGATCTATGCGAAAAGGCCATGGTCTGGTTATTCCATGTCACCTCCCAATTTCCTGGTTTTCGGTAATTGGAAATGTTGAAGCATAGTAAGGATCTATCTACATGACACTTGTGGAGCTTCAAACTAGGGGGCCCAGAAATATTAAATTTCTTGTCCACCGGTCTCCCACCCCGTAATTCGAGCACCTCATCTATTGCTAAAAGGGTACGGTACTAATCCTGACTTGCTCTGACCTTGAGGTACTTGTAAGCACACCCAGCATTCTGTTTGGTTTAAAACCTTACCCACTAGTGAGTGGTAATCACTCAATGGATGACGGTCCATGTTGATATTAAGGCTGGACTGACATTTCTGGATGCACCCATCCTCAACTATGTTCTCACAATTCCTACAAATGCAATCTTCCTCAGCCAATAACCCTTCACAGTGCCTCCGAGCTCCCTGACTACCAGATCGTTTTCTGATACTCGCCTTTGCTCGAGTGATGTGTTGCTCTTGGAATTCTACAAATCCGTCCTCGCCATCAGAACCCATTCCAGATCTGTTCTCGACCTCTCTGGGACTCTCACCGAAACAGACTGTTCTGGTCAACAACAGGGTTAACAGGAAAACCCGGAATGCAGTCTCTTGGGGTAAGTCCATCTTGTTAAGGGAAGAGAAAGGAAACAAGAAGGGGGAGGGAAAGGGAAGGAGAGAAGGAGGGTAGTGGGGGATGGAGAAAATAATAAAATTAAAAAAAGGAAAAAGATAACTGGTGCGACAACCGCCTCTTTGTCTTGTTGTTCTCCGCGCTCAGGTGCCGTCTCAACAGTACTGCCTCTCAGCCTTCCTGGAACAGACACTCCAGTGATACGATGTTCTCTCCGGGTCAGCGACCTTTCTGTAGGAAACATAAATCTGTTTTACTGTTGTGTATTATCAGTTGTGTGATCTTTGGGAAGTGAGAAGAGAGGGGAAATAATAAAAAGAAAATTTGTCAGATTTGCGTTCACCATCAGGCTGTCACACCATCATGTATATCGGTTTCTATGCACAGTCTCCCTTCACCAGTATTCCCATTCTCCACCCTTTGTGCATGACCAGGCACACTGATACTGGTGTCCCTATGCTGGTGAGATATACTGGGTTTGGGCAGAACTCTGAAAAGACCGAGTAGGCATGTGACGTTTGAACTGTAATCCTGTCAGTGAACGTAAGAAATGAAGAGTAAACTTTGAAGACAAATTACAGAGTTTAGTAACAGGTAAGTTTGTAGAGGCAAAGAAGATTTTACAAAGTTTGACATCTGGATTGGGCACTACGGGGAATGATTCCCTAATCAGGCTGTTCCCCTAAAAAAAAAAAATGTATGTGTGTTATATCTCTACTGGGACTATTCCAGCCATCAATCCAGTCTCTTGTCCATCCTAAATTCATAGGGAACCCGGTATTTTTGAGATAATTTTCTCTACCTGTGATGGACATGCTTCTAAAACAGTGAAATGCAACATTAGTCTTCGTGGGTATTTTATCATATTTTTGTGCTTCCTGGGTGGGAGCACTCTATATGTATACCATCTCTAACAAAACTCCTGTTAAATTACTTAGAGGTCACTTCTGCTAGAGAGAGAGAAGCAGAAGTTTAGAGGCCTCCTCCTAACCCCAGCAAGTTCTGTCAAAAGGGTAAAGTTGCATTTATTCTGTTCTTCCCATTTAACCGAATCTGTGTTTTTCTATACAGTATCGTGATTCCTTACTATATGTCCCTTTTTCCCGTCTATGTGTTTAATAACGTGGCTTGTTTTCTCTGTCTAGGGGTCTATATTGGCTATGTGCTCTACTACTCTTACAATCTCAAGCAAAATGTCCTTTATTTTTCCAAATGTAACATATTCTCGGTCTTTTGTTACTACTAGGGTTTTGGGGCTTGGGTTGATGAGACTTTGGTGTAAGAGCCTGCATACTTTCAATCCTCAGCCTCTCCTCTTGTTGTTTTCTAAGCCTAACAATATTTTTGTGGTGTATAATTGCGCACTCTCTAAGGCAAGCTACTGTGACCCCTCTCCAATTAGGCAAAGATGTTTGTACTCTGTCCCTCACTGTCTTATCGAGTCCGTCCATTAGCACAGACACAGCTACCTTCCTGTATTTCGTATCGTTCCCTGTATCTGATACCCCCCTGTATCTATCCATTTCCTGCAGTGCTCGGTGGAAATATTCAGATGTCATTTCATTTTCCCTCTGTTTTATGGAGAAAGTTCTTCTCCATTCAGTGGGGAAACACAACTCTAGTTGCCTATTAATTCGTTCTATATTTTCCTGATTGTTTCTGTCAGTCATAGGACTATCCGACTCTAGCCTACAACCAGTGGTAAATTTTTTGGTGTCAGTATTAGGGGGTAGGCCTGTTTTCAAAAATGTCCGCCAATGTTGGTTTGTTGGTTCATACGCATTACCCAGATCTCTGATAAATTTCTGACATCTGGCTAAATGCTTCCGAGGGTCGGGGAATTCTGAAATGATTGATCGCAGCTCATCTCTGGGCCACGGGCAATACATTGCATTATTCCTGGTGAGGACTACTTCCTGACTATCGGTTCCCCCATTGGGAGTTACTATTTCCAAGACAGGGTGTAATCCTACCATTCCGTTCCTAATCTGTTTACTGTGTGGTGTTGTTGTTTCTGTGCAATGAACTGTCTCATACTTACCGGTAGCTGTGACCTCCCCAGTTCTTTCAGTGGGGAATACTGTTACTGCTCTACCTGGTTGGACAGGTCCCACCTGAGTTTCCTGCAACATGACTGCTTGGAGGAGAGCTGCGATTTGGCTGAATCCTTCATCTCCCTGTGACCTAAAACCTTGGAGAGACTTCAAAACAGGATACATTTTGCAAAAGTTAGGGTTAATACATTGCTCTTTCATATTACTATCATTTACGGATGTATCATTGACTGTAGCCTTCTGTTCCCCTTCGACCTGTGTCGACAATGGTGTGTTTGTGTTCTCATTCCCGCTAGGTTTGGAATCTGCTGCATATGTTAATTTCCCTTGCATATCGCCCTCTTGCTGCCATAAATTTAAACAATCTGTATGTCTAATCCTTTGTTTTCTGGATTATATTAGACATATCCTACTCCTTAAATTCTGCAATACCTCTGGTTCAAAACTGCCTACCTTAGGGAATGGTTCCCTATCTTCCACAGTCATACCTTCCCATTCATTGCAAAAAACTTCTGTGTGTGGTCCATGCACACATTATGTACCTCGCCGACCCCCTGGGCCACGGAATGTCAACCTGAACCCTGGTTGACCGTCCCTTACTTGAGCAACTGGCCCCCATTATTTTGCAGGTATAGTCCTTTTGGCTAATCCCACAAAAATAACCAAAATACTCAATATAAGGCAACGGTGAAAGTCCTCCGAGTGCTTTCACCCACTCACCGCCCACGTTGGCCAATACTACCATACACTGTCATTAGCGAAGGTACGTACCCAACCTAGGGCCCTGTGTAACCTCTATTCACTGGAAGTTTCTGGGAGTGACTTACCCTTTCCGGTAAATATTGGTCGTTGGAGAGTTCCTGAGTGAGACCAGCGAAAACTCCCTAAACCTTTATTATACACAAATCACGCTTGCGTATGCTATATTCAGCGCTAATGAACCCGCGATTTTACGCAAAGCTCGTAAAAAGAGTATCACGTTGCGCTAACTATTGCACGCACTCACGCGCGGTCCAATCACACAGCGTATAGGTACTTGTTACTTATCCGCCGTACGACCAATGGAATCGATTTTTTCAGGTTGCGAAACCTCAGCCGGAGCGTATCAAAAACTGGCCTATATGGGTCAACCTTGCTAACCCCCTGGGCTGCGGTACTCTAAACCTCGCTGACCTCTTGGGCCGCGATACTCTGCTACCTTGCTCCTTTGTACTTCAATCTATATTAACGTGAGCCAGCTATTCTCACGCCACCAAGTCTCCACTCACCTGGTGTGGTCTCCTACGGGATCCCGAATTCCCTGGGTCCACAAAACCTTTATTATGTTTGCACACTCACGTTCGTTCACTCAAATACACTTTGTTTTTTCTGTACAGAAAATTAACTTTCATTCAGATAAACAGCCTTAGTACCAGAGGTAATACAGTAAAAAAGGTTTTATTTAAACTAAATTTTGGAAACCGAGCAATTTGTGCTATTGTGTAATTTGTACTTAGCGGTCGTACCCTTACGCACGTTGCGTAAACATGCGACCGTGCGTATGTCTTTACGTTGCGTACGCAGTCCCGTACTTTGTCCGAGACACGTGTACAAAAACCGTACGTCCGCAATAGTACAAATCCCACACTTCTATAAATGTAAGCGATATTACCTATAATCGCTCACTTAACACAACACAGTTTCTTTCTGTATAAACCTGTTTAACTAGGCCAGACTGTGTTTGTGTTTTATGTTTACTTCCTTAATATGTATTCTATATTTTAAACTAAATAGCAACAAATTTCTCAGCACAGGTCTAAATGAATCTAGTAATCAGTACTTATGGCAACAATGCGAGCAGGTATACAAATACAAAGTACAGGTGTATGCTTGTGTTGTGTGCGCATTTGGCGCCAAAATAGAAATTCAGAGATTTTTAAAATAGCTTTGCGTATATACTTTACGGGTCCGACCAGCATCCCTACAAACCATACAGAGCAGACGCCATCTAATCAGCAATAAGATAGGGTTTCCAATGTATCCACCAACCAGGAGAAGGCTTACGTGGGATACCTGTCCGCCCTTTGCTGATAGATAAAGTCTGCTTTAACCTGCTAGGCTGCGGGTATGAGGAAAAACCGGACGATGTCCCCAATTGATAATGTCGATATTATCTTAAACCATAAAGCTATACCTTTAAACACACTTTTACCATGGAGCCGCTGCGGCCGCTAGACTTAACACACACGCTACGTACTTTGTACGCTATTTGGTACAGAGTCCCGTACCTTGTACGGACTTAGCGTACAAACGCCGCGCTGGGGGTACAAAGTACACACAACGCGCACACACTCTTGATATACTTTAAACCTTATTAGTAATGCAATGCAATGATATTATTACACTCTAAACCTTATGCAGCAAAGCACTGCAATGATGTTACACATTAAACCTTATGCAGCGCTGACGGTATAAAGTACCCGCAGTGCGTACACAACTTATCAATACACTTTTAAAACTTATGCAGTTAGGTAATGTAACACGCTTTAAACCCTAGCAGGGAAAAGAGGACACAACACCGATTTGTAGCTAAACACTGGGCTCCGACACCTCAGCGTATATATCTGGAAGGGAATAACAATACAATTTATACTCTACAATATACAACAGAGTAAATGGCTACAGTCAATGTACATACGTGAGAATATTCGCATGCGCTTCCTGGTCCAGTCCTCCGCTAATCAGGTAGATAGCGTTAAGAGTCTTCTGACCGGCCAGGCAGCAACAGGCTTTTTATACACTACTTCCAAAAGCAATACAATGGATACTGTAATCCCTTTGTCCATTGGACACAGAGATGCATCTTTACATTACAGGAGAGGTCATAGGTTGAGTTAAAAAAGGTGGGCGATGTCTTTCTCAACTGCTCTTGTGGGTGGTCTCCTCTGTATTCCCGCCGCATACATAATATACAGTAAATACAGTTTATATCTATATTCTACTTCTGCACATAACTATACGCAGGAACATGCGATCTTTCTCTAACCAACACCGGAATGTTACCCTTAAAATACCCTACAGCTGGATACTAGACATCACCTTATAACCTTAGTCTGTCCCTTCCTATCATGCAAAGGCGAATCCCTTAGTCCTGGAATCATTTAAACTGTTGATACTTGCTGATGTGGTGCAGGGGGGCTATGTATACAATGTGCACTATTTGGATTAAATATGTAATGTTTTGATAACCCTCTATGCGCTCACAAACTCCGCCGTAAATACCCATACCACGCGCAGGATCGCGGGAGCGACCATACGCAAATTGCGGATATGTGCACGCACGGCGGAACAAGTGCACGTGCAGCGGGCATGTGTGTGTTGTTAGTACATGGTGTGTGTACTACAATATTTTTCGACTTTGACATCAGGAACAGGTGCCTCAGGGATAAGGCGGAGGCAGTCAGGAACAGGTGCTTCAGGGATAAGATGGAGGCGATTAGGAACAGGTGCCTCAGGGATAAGGCGGAGGTGGTCAGGAACAGGTGCCTCAGGGATAAGGTGGAGGAAGTCAGGAACAGGTGCCTCAGGGATAAGATGGAGGCAGTCAGGAACAGGTGCCTCAGGGGAAAGGCGGAGGCGGTCAGGAACAAATGCCTCAGGGATAAGGCAGAGGCGGTCAGGAACAAGTGCCTCAGGGATAAGGCGGAGGTGGTCAGGAACAAGTGCCTCAGGGATAAGATGGAGGCGGATAGGAACAGGTGCCTTAGGGATAAGATGGAGACAGTCAGGAACAAGTGCCTCAGGGATAAGGCGGAGGCGGTCAGGAACAGGTGCCTCAGGGATAAGGCGGAGGCAGTCAGGAACAGGTGCCTCAGGGATAAGATGGAGGCAGTCAGGAACAGGTGCTTCAGGGGTAAGGCGGAGGCTGTCAGGAACAGGTGCCTCAGGGATAAGGCGGAGGCGGTCAGGAACAAGTGCCTCAGGGATAAGGCGGAGGTGGTCAGGAACAAGTGCCTCAGGGATAAGATGGAGGCGGATAGGAACAGGTGCCTTAGGGATAAGATGGAGACAGTCAGAAACAAGTGCCTCAGGGATAAGGCGGAGGCGGTCAGGAACAGGTGCCTCAGGGATAAGGCGGAGGCAGTCAGGAACAGGTGCCTCAGGGATAAGATGGAGGCAGTCAGGAACAGGTGCTTCAGGAGTAAGGCGGAGGCTGTCAGGAACAGGTGCCTCAGGGATAAGGCGGAGGCGGTCAGGAACAGGTGTCTCAGGGATGAGGCGGTCAGGAACAGGTGTCTCGTATAAGGCGGAGGTAGTCAGGAACAGGTGCCTCAGGGATAAGGCAGAGGCAGTCAGGAACAGGTGCCTCAGGGATTTGGAAGCGGCTTCCAGACCAGTGTGAAGGAAGAGGTGAGCACTTTATCATACACCTCGTATAAATGGAAATTTTTGCCGTCTAGTTCTCCCATTACCAATTAAACAAGCACTTGCACAAAGGAAAAGTGTGCCCCTCCTGTTGCATATTGATTAAGAGACTGCCTACAGTGTGCCTATTCAGTGGTACAATAATTAAGAGACTGCTTCATAGTGAAATTTACTCAGCAAATTAACATTCAATTCTGAGTATCATAAAAACCAGCTTTATATTTAGTATACTCACTGGACTTCCAGATATGTCCGCATATAAAGGAACTGCTACCAGCGGACGGGAAGAGTGACTATAATCACGAAGTTGGACACACATATTCACTACGAGCATTTGGATACGTGTCTATTATAAAGGATACTCTGGAGTGCAGCTTTTTAGATACAGGAATGCATTGGTTTTAAATTGTTTAGTTTTAAGGATTATACAAATCTGATTATAATTACCGGCCGGTACCATATATATATAATTAGTTTTATTGCTTTAATAATTATTAATTATATACATTGTTATATTGTGTGTTTGTTTACAATATTTTCATATCAGCGCCTCTATCTTTTTTCCATTCGTGGAAAAAACCTTTTAGCCTCAGGGATAAGGCAGAGGCGGTCAGGAACAGGTGTCTCAGGGGTAAGGCGGAGGCGGTCAGGAACAGGTGTCTCAGGGGTAAGACGGAGGCGGTCAGGAACAGGTGCCTCAGGGATAAGGCGGTCAGGAACAGGTGTCTCAGGGGTAAGACGGAGGCGGTCAGGAACAGGTGTCTCAGGGATAAGGCGGAGGCAGCCAGGAACAGGTGCCTCAGGGATAAGGCGGTCAGGAACAGGTGTCTCAGGGATAAGGCGGTCAGGAACAGGTGCCTCAGGGATAAGGCGGAGGCGGTCAGGAACAGGTGCCTCAGGGATAAGGAGGTCAGGAACAGGTGCCTCAGGGATAAGATGGAGGCGGTTAGGAACAGGTGCCTCAGGGATAAGGCGGAGGCGGTTAGGATCAGGTGCCTGAGGGATAAGGCGATCAGGAACAGGTGCCTCAGGGATAAGGCGGTCAGGAACTGGTGCCTTAGGGATAAGACAGAGGCGGTCAGGAACAGGTGCCTCAGGAATAAGGCAGAGGCGGTTAGGAACAGGTGCCTCAGGGATAAGGCGGTCAGGAACAGATTCTCAGGGGTAAGGCGGTCAGGAACAGGTGCCTCAGGGATAAGGTGTAGGCAGTCAGGAACAGGTGCCTCAGGGATAAGGCGGAGGCGGTCAGGAACAGTTGCCTCAGTTATAAGGTGGAGGCGGTCAGGAACAGGTGCCTCAGCAATAAGGCAGAGGCGGTCAGGAACAGGTGCCTCAGGGATAAGGCGGAGGTGGTCAGGAACAGGTGCCTCAGGGATAAGGCGGTCAGGAACAGGTGCCTCAGGCATAAGATGGAGGCAGTTAGGAACAGGTGCCTCGGGGAAAATATGGAGGCGGTTAGGAACAGGTGCCTCAGGGATAAGGCGGAGGCAGTCAGGAACAGGTGCCTCAGGGATGAGGCGGAGGCGGTCAGGAACAGGTGTCTCAGGGATGAGGCGGTCAGGAACAGGTGCCTCAGGGATAAGGCGGAGGCAGTGAGGAGCAGGTGTCTCAGGGATGACGTGGTCAGGAACAGGTGCCTCAGGGATAAGGCGGTCAGGAACAGGTGCCTCAGGGATGAGGCGGTCAGGAACAGGTGTCTCAAGGGTAAGGCATTCAGGAACGGGTGCCTCAGGGATAAGGCGGTCAGGAACAGGTGTCTCAGGGGTAAGGCGGAGGCGGTCATGAACAAGTGCCTCAGGGATAAGGTGGAGGCAGTCAGGAACAGGTGCCTCAGCAATAAGGCGGAGGCGGTCAGGAACAGGAGCCTCAGGGATAAGGCGGAGGCGGTCAGGAACAGGTGCCTCAGGGATAAGGCGGAAGCAGTGAGGAACAGGTGTATCAGGGATGAGGCGGTCAGGAACAGGTGCCTCAGGGATAAGGCGGACAGGAACAGGAGCCTCAGGGATAAGGCGGAGGCGGTCAGGAACAGGTGCCTCAGGGATAAGGCGGAGGCGGTCAGGAACAGGTGCCTCAGGGATAAGGTGGAGGCGATCAGGAACAGGTGCCTCAGGGATAAGGCGGTCAGGAACAGGTGCCTCAGGGATAAGGCGGAGGCGGTCAGGAACAGGTGCCTCAGGGATAAGGTGGAGGCGATCAGGAACAGGTGCCTCAGGGATAAGGCGGACAGGAACAGGTGCCTCAAGGATAAGGCGGACAGGAACAGGAGCCTCAGGGATAAGGCGGAGGCGGTCAGGAACAGGTGCCTCAGGGATAAGGCGGAGGCGGTCAGGAACAGGTGCCTCAGGGATAAGGTGGAGGCGGTCAGGAACAGGTGCCTCAGGGATAAGGCGGAAGCAGTGAGGAACAGGTGTATCAGGGATGAGGCGGTCAGGAACAGGTGCCTCAGGGATAAGGCGGACAGGAACAGGAGCCTCAGGGATAAGGCGGAGGCGGTCAGGAACAGGTGCCTCAGGGATAAGGCGGAGGCGGTCAGGAACAGGTGCCTCAGGGATAAGGTGGAGGCGATCAGGAACAGGTGCCTCAGGGATAAGGCGGACAGGAACAGGTGCCTCAGGAATAAGGCGGAGGTGGTCAGGAACAAGTGCCTCAGGGATAAGGCGGAGGCGGTCAGGAACAGGTGCCTCAGTGATAAGGCGGAGGCAGTCAGGAACAAGTGCCTCAGGGATAAGGCGGAGGCGGTCAGGAACAGGTGTCTCAGGGATGAGGCGGTCAGGAACAGGTGCCTCAGGGATAAGGCAGAGACAGTGAGGAACAGGTGTCTCAGGGATGAGGCGGTCAGGAACAGGTGCCTCAGGGATAAGGCAGTCAGAAACAGGTGTCTCAGGGGTAAGGCGGTCAGGAACAGGTGCCTCAGGGATTAGGCGGAGGCGGTCAGGAACAGGTGCCTCAGGGATAAGGCGGAGGCGGTCAGGAACAGGTGCCTCAGGGATAAGATGGAGGCAGTCAGGAACAGTTGCCTTAGGGATAAGGACAATGGCGGCCATGGAACTTAAGGAGTTAACTAGAATTGGGTTTAGGTCACATGGGACCTGGCCAATTAGGGGGTTCCCGCTTACCGTCAGTAATCGCCTGTTACTGACTCCACCCACTGTGTAGTGGGCGGGTACAAAGCTGCCACCAGCAGACTCCTCCTTGCCGTGGCGTTTGGAACCACGGTTCCGCTCTGTATGCATCAACATGCCGCCTTAGCACACCTGTGTGCTGTTGACGAATCCCCGTTTGTTGCTTGCCCAAGCACGGCACGGTAGCAGGCGGAAGGCGGAGCTTGGAGACGCTGGGTGCACCCAAAACAGTCTGAAGAACAGGGGGTATGTTTGGCATAAGCCTGCAGGTCACAAGATGAAGCGGTCGTCTTGAGGCAGATGATTTTTATTTGCTCAAATAGTCTTAAAAAAGACTCTTCCCTATTGCTAGGGGCAACAGCAATACAAGGAATGGGGATGTATCTACACACACACAATTAACTGGATAAGAATTTGGAACAAAGGTTCCTTATAAGACCCCTATAAGTTATTGGTAATTACCATTTATCATGGGGGTGCTACCAACTACAGCTAAAGTGAATGCCAACAAAAGAAAAGGAAAGGGCTGTACTATCGGTGCACACAAAGAGAGGTGGTCTGGTTATCACTTCTCCATAAAATGTAACTTTTATTATTATTCTCATAAAAATAGTGTAGAATGTCTTTATTTAGACTGCAAGTTAAGGCGAAACATAGAGGTTAAAATCAATGACATAAACAAAACATGTAGAAGTGCAATGGAAATTAATGAATGTGAATCAAGATTAAAAATGTGTGTCAGCGTTCTTCATTCTAATGTCCAAAGAAATATAATATTTGTCCCAAATTAAGCCAGTAGTCAGTTATTCTTTAATTTGTCCACATTGTATTTATAGATATTAATTTCACTATATACTCGATGTGAGATTTCTATAATATAGAGCACAGGTTCTCAAACTTGGTCCTCAGGACCCCACACGGTGCATGTTTTACAGGTAACCCAGCAGGTGCACAGGTGTAGTAATTACTCACTGACACATTTTAAAAGGTCCACAGGTGGAGCTAATTATTTATTTTGCGATTCTGTGAGGAGACATGCAAAACATGTACCGTGTGGGGTCCTGAGGACCGAGTTTGAGAACCTGTGATATAGAGGTATGTTGGAAAGTGCAGGTCCTGTTTAGTATTGTGATAATAGTTCAAAGTTCCATAATAGGTCTTAGATCAAAGCAGATAAATCAATTATTGTTATTTCTAGATGCAGTGCCAGACACCCTGGCCGTCATCCAACTGGTGGAATATAGTGCTAGTGAATCTAGTGAGCGTTATTTGGTATATAGGGGGTAATTCCAAGTTGATCGCAGCAGGAAATTTTTTAGCAGTTGGGCAAAACCATGTGCACTGCAGGGGGGGGCAGATATAACATGTGCAGAGAGAGATAGATTTGGGTGTGGTGAGTTCAATCTGCAATCTAAATTGCAGTGTAAAAATAAAGCAGCCAGTATTTACCCTGCACAGAAACAAAATAACCCACCCAAATCTAACTCTCTCTGCACATGTTATATCTGCCCCCCCTGCAATGCAAATGGTTTTGCCCAACTGCTAAAAAATTTCCTGCTGCGATCAACTTGGAATTACCCCCATAGTCTACTACGGATGTATAATACACCATCTAGATAATGTATATATACCTCCTCAGTGAAGGCAATGCACTAGGTCTGATTATAATAGGTGATACACCTTGGAGGATATATACCTTCATTAACTATGTGATAGTTATAATAATCTGGTGCACACACAATTATTGTCCTTAGAGGAGAAGCACCCTCATTATTTGGGACTGGTGGCACCCTCTTAACTAATCACATTTGAATCCATACGTATAAAGATGATAGGTATATTTCAATTTATATATGATAATGTCTCATTGTGAGGTGTATCACTGGACCAATAAATTATGCACACCTTTTAGATATACAGAGTATGCTATTATAGGAGGATTTATTCTACACATTCATAGAGAACATTAATTCAGATATTGATTTTATTATTGCTCACTATTCGCACACCACAACTGCGTGCTCATTAAGTAATTGTAACTAATGATATTAGGACATTTATTATGCTCGTCTGCAAGATTCTATCCCAGATGTCATACAGCCTGCATAAATATCTCCTGTGTATATACAGTGGCCCTCATTCCGAGTTGATCGGTCGCAAGGCGAATTTAGCAGAGTTACACACGCTAAGCCGCCGCCTACTGGGAGTGAATCTTAGCTTCTTAAAATTGCGACCGATGTATTCGCAATATTGCGATTACTAACTACTTAGCAGTTTCAGAGTAGCTCCAGACTTACTCTGCCTGTGCGATCATTTCAGTGCTTGTCGTTCCTGGTTGACGTCACAAACACACCCAGCGTTCGCCCAGGCACTCCCACCGTTTCCCCGGCCACTCCTGCGTTTTTTCCGGAAACGGTAGCGTTTTCAGCCACACGCCCCTGAAACGCCGTGTTTCCGCCCAGTAACACCCATTTCCTGTCAATCACATTACGATCGCCGGAGCGAAGAAAAAGCCGTGAGTAAAATTACTTTCATCATAGTAAAATTACTTGGCGCAGTCGCAGTGCGAACATTGCGCATGCGTACTAAGCGGATTTTCACTGCGATGCGATGAAAAATACCGAGCGAACAACTCGGAATGAGGGCCAGTGTCTCAATACTAGGCTGACATTGTTGCCATCTGTTAGCTATTATGGTGTCTGTGCACTCACTTAGGTAGTATTAGAGGTTAAGATTGAAACATTTGTTGCATCCTTATAAGGACAGTTATACCACCGATGTTTCACAGTGGTCATATGCTCCTCACATTGGAGTATAATGCACCTATTATTTTTGTTGCCATCGATTCGCCACTTGTTATCTAAGCACTTGGCAATCCATATAGAACTAAACAGTTCTCATATTACTATGATCTAATTATCTGCCTGCACTTCACAGCAATACCTAAACTCAATTACATTTACTGAATTGTTAACTGGCTAAGCATTATTTCAATGCTTAGGTTTGGACATAGGAAGACGCTGAACACACGCTGCCCACACGCGTGTTCCGCCGTTACTCTGACAGCTTCGTCAGGGCTTAATTTGGGACAAATATTATATTTCTTTGGACATTAGAATGAAGAACGCTGACACACATTTTTAATCTTTATTCACATTCATTAATTTCCATTGCACTTCTACATGTTTTGTTTATGTCATTGATTGTAACCTCTATGTTTCGCCTTAACTTGCAGTCTAAATAAAGACATTCTACACTATTTTTATGAGAATAATAATAAAAGTTACATTTTATGGAGAAGTGATAACCAGACCACCTCTCTTTGTGTGCACCGATAGTACAGCCCTTTCCTTTTCTTTTGTTGGCAACAGCAATACAGCAAGACGTTCCAGCAGAAGAAGATGGTATAATACACCCACACACAGGGCAGTAGCCCTACTTTTATCTTACTCCAATACACATACCGCAGGGGGTAATCCCGCCCTGTTGTTCTCAACCAATCATTGTACAACCATGGGCGGGGCATGCATTAGTCATCCTCACATGTAACTCTGGGGCAGATGTATAACCTGGCGAAGGCATAAGGAAGTGATAAACCAGTGATATGTGCAAGGTGATAAACGCACCAGCCAATCGGCTCCTGTTAATTTACATATTGGAGCTGATTGGCCGGTGCGTTTATCTCCTTGCACATATCACTGGTTTATCACTTCCTTATGCCGTCTCCAGGTTATACATCTGCCCCAGTGTCCTTTAAGGACAGTCGGGAGTGGTCACTCTCCTTTGACCCCCCCTCCCCTCCAGGGGATTTGGTATCCTCCCTGGAGTCGTTCTGTCTAGGGTTGGGGGAAGTTTTCCCGTCTAAATTACTTCCAGGAATCTGCCCTGGGCCCAGCTCACCACCTCGAGCCTGAAATCGGGCTCCAGGGATGGGCAGCCTAGATCCTTGGTCAGGGTTTCCTGTCCCGCGAGGGGGAGCCCTATGGGGCTCCAGGGGAATACTCAGCTTGTATTGAAGCTGAGCTGCTCCTCTCTCTCCCCATGCTACTTTCATTTAGGAGACCAGAGGGGAAGCAATTCCATTTTGGGGGGAAGGACTGGGGGAATCCAGCAGCCGGCACAGTCCTGGATTCCCCTCTCCTGGGACACACAACCAAGTAAGTGCATTTCACCTTAAAAAAACATTTAAATTCCTTGTACACATTTCTTTAAATATACTCTGAGCCTGCGCCCTGCACAGGCTCCACACACCCAGGCACTGCAGCTGGGGGATCTGCTATCCCCGGCTCAGAGCCTCACAGCATCATTTCTCTTACGTCCTAGAGGATTCTGGGGACTCCGTAAGGACCATGGTGTCTTCATTTCATATGACCCAACCTATCGTGGTGCCTGTGGCTACGAGTGACCTGGAGGATTCCATGTCCCTGGATGTAGTCAGGGCCTTAAAGATTTATGTAGCCAGGACGGCTAGAATTAGGAAGACAGAGGCTCTGTTTGCCCTGTATGCGGCCAACAAGATTGGCGCTCCTGCTTCAAAGCAGACTATTGCTCGCTGGATCTGTAACACGATTCAGCAGGCTCATTCTACGGCTGGATTGCCGTTACCACATTCAGTAAAGGCCCATTCCACAAGGAAGGTGGGCTCTTCTTGGGCGGCTGCCCGAGGCGTCTCGGCATTACAGCTTTGCCGAGCGGCAACTTGGTCGGGTTCAAACACTTTTGCTAAATTCTACAAGTTAGATACCCTGGCTGATGAGGACCTAGCGTTTGCTCAGTCGGTGCTACAGAGTCATCCGCACTCTCCCGCCCGGTCTGGATCTTTGGTATAATCCCCATGGTCCTTACGGAGTCCCCAGCATCCTCTAGGACGTAAGAGAAAATAAGATTTTAAACCTACCGGTAAATCTATTTCTCCTAGTCCGTAGAGGATGCTGGGCGCCCGTCCCAGTGCGGACTACTTCTGCAAGACTTGTATATAGTTATTGCTTACATAAGGATTATGTTACAGTTGGAGGTAGGTTTAAAATCTTATTATGTATACAGTGTGCAAAATTCAGTATTATTGGGGGTAATTCCAAGTTGATCGCAGCAGGATTTTTGATAGCAATTGGGCAAAACCATGTGCACTGCAGGGGAGGCAGATATAACGGTATCCGGTCGATGGATCGGCACCCGCTTGTTCGACAACACTAACATCGACCACGCAACATAGACAACACCTACATCGACAGTGATCGAACATCGACAAACACAAGATCGACATCACAACAACATCGACACACACTACATCGACAAACCCCGAACATCGACAATACGTATATTCGGCAAACAATACATCGACACAAAAACTGATCGATCACGCACAACAGCGAAACAACGTAAGGTCGACAAACAAATCATCGACATGTAATTGTTCGACAAACAAATACATCGACATACAGAAGATCGACAAACCATTGGCCGACAAAACATAGATCGACATGTAATTGTTCGATAAACAAATACATCGACCTACAGAAGATCGACAAACCATAGACCGACAAAACATAGATCGACATGTAATTGTGCGACAAACAAATACATCGACTTACTAAAGATCGACAAACCATAGACCGACAAGTAATTGTTCGACAAACAAATACATCGACATACTGAAGATCGACAAACCATAGACCGACACTACAGTTAATATATCGACATATAAATAGGCCAAGTATAGAAAAACACTCTACAGCGCTATCCCTGCCTAGCCCTTACATCCACCACCTACACAATACCCTGACCTGCTGCACATCTGCAACGCTGACACCTCCCCCCCCGCTATTCCCCACGATACCCGTGCAAAGTTAGACGCCGCCGCCATCCCCCCTAGTCACCCCGCTGCCCGTCTACATTTACACGCCTAGCTATACACCCCACTACATTACGCGCTCCATGTTTCCCCGTGGCACTACAAGTAACACAACGCCCTGGCACTTCTCCCCGCTCTGGTAGCACAGTCACACCCTTCAAGAAACACCCCACCCATGTCTGCCAGCACACCTGGGCACCCTGCTGCACATCTGCAACGCTGACACCCCCCCCCCCCCGCTATTCCCCACGATACCCGTGCAAAGTTAGACGCCGCCTCCATCCCCCCTAGTATGTGCAGCAGGGTGCCCAGGTGTGCTGGCAGACATGGGTGGGGTGTTTCTTGAAGGGTGTGGCTGTGCTACCAGAGCGGGGAGAAGTGCCAGGGCGTTGTGTTACTTGTAGTGCCACGGTGAAACATGGGGCGCGTAATGTAGTGGGGTGTATAGCTAGGCGTGTAAATGTAGACGGGCAGCGGGGTGACTAGGGGGATGGAGGCGGCGTCTAACTTTGGACGGGTATCGTGGGGAATAGCGGGGGGGGGGGTGTCAGCGTTGCAGATGTGCAGCAGGGTGCCCAGGTGTGCTTGCAGACATGGGTGGGGTGTCTCTTGAAGGGTGTGACTGTGCTACCAGAGCGGGGAGAAGTGCCAGGGCATTGTGTTACTTGTAGTGCCATGGGGAAACATGGAGCGCGTAAGGCAGTGGGGTGTATAGCTAGGCGTGTAAATGTAGATGGGCAGCGGGGTGACTAGGGGGGATGGAGGCGGCGTCTAACTTTGCACGGGTATCGTGGGGAATAGCGGGGGGGGGGGGAGGGTGTCAGCATTGCAGATGTGCAGCAGGGTGCCCAGGTGTGCTGGCAGACGTGGGTGGGGTGTTTCTTGAAGGGTGTGATTGTGCTACCAGAGCGGGGAGAAGTGCCAGGGCGTTGTGTTACTTGTAGTGCCACGGGGAAACATGGAGCGCGTAATGTAGTGGGGTGTATAGCTAGGCGTGTAAATGTAGACGGGCAGCGGGGTGACTAGGGGGGATGGAGGCGGCGTCTAACTTTGCACGGGTATCGTGGGGAATAGCGGGGGGGGGGAGGGTGTCAGTGTTGCAGATGTGCAGCAGGTCAGGGTATTGTGTATGTCGATCTTGTGTATGTCGACCTATTACATGTCGAGCCTTTTAAGTGTCGATCTAAGTTTTGTCTACCAAATTTGCGGTCGATTTAGTAACGGTCGATAAAACAAATTTCGAACTAAAAGATGTTCGAACTAATGGCAGTCGGCCTATTTAATGTCGAACTAGTTACTGTCGGTCTAACGCTGTTGTCGAACAAACTACTGTCGATCTTAATCCATGTCTATTTATATTATGTGGAACAGTATGTTATGTCTAACTAAACTATTCAATAAAGTAGCTGACGATCATTTGTTATGGTCGAACAAATACATGTCGAACTAAAGCTACTGCCGATATACAGACAGTCGATGAGTTGTATTGTTCGAACTACCGTGGTCGATCCAAACATTGTCGCACAAACGCATGCCGATAAAACGAACCACACCCGATATAACATGTGCACAAAGAGTTAGATTTGGGTGGGTTATTTTGTTTCTGTGCAGGGTAAATACTGGCTGCTTTATTTTTACACTGCAAATTAGATTGCAGATTGAACTCACCACACCCAAATCTAACTCTCTCTGCACATGTTATACCTGCCTCCCCTGCAGTGCACATGGGCCCTCATTCCGAGTCGTTCGCTCGGTATTTTTCATCGCATCGCAGTGAAATTCCGCTTAGTGCGCATGCGCAATATTCGCACTGCGACTGCGCCAAGTATCTTTGCTATGAAGAAAGTATTTTTACTCACGGCTTTTTCATCGCTCCGGCGATCGTAATGTGATTGCCAGAAATGGGTGTTACTGGGCGGAAACACGGCGTTTTATGGGCGTGTGGCTGAAAACGCTACCGTTTCCGGAAAAAACGCAGGAGTGGCCGGAGAAACGGGGGAGTGGTTGGGCGAACGCTGGGTGTGTTTGTGACGTCAAACCAGGAACGACAAGCACTGAACTGATCGCACAGGCAGAGTAAGTCTGAAGCTACTCTAAAACTGCTAAGTAGTTTGTGATCGCAATATTGCGAATACATCAGTCGCAATTTTAAGATGCTAAGATACACTCCCAGTAGGCGGCGGCTTAGGGTGTGTAACTCTGCTAAATTCGCCTTGCGACCGATCAACTCGGAATGAGGGCCATGGTTTTGCCCAACTGCTAAAAAAATTCCTGCTGCGATCAACTTGGAATTACCCCCATTGTGTTTTATGCCCAGCGCTCAGCTCCCGCAGCCCGGGAAAATCCTCCTGGCTGCAGCGTCAACCTAACCCTTTATGCTGCACTGGCGATCCGGGCTGCGCCGCACACCCCCCTCCTGAAGCCTGGCAACCCGCCATGTCTCTTTGTCCCATGTCGCTGAGGAGCCAGGAGCGTAGCTCCCGGACCCCAGCGCCCAACACCCTGCACACTCATTTTTAAATACTCGACGCCTAGCGCCTTTACATTTAAAGATGGCGCCTAGCGTCAGTGCCTGTTTTGAAAAATGGCGCCAAGCACCCACTGTCCTCCAAAATGGCGCCGGGCACTGAGGGTTAACCACTTTAGTGCCGCTGCCGCCATTACACATGTGGCTGGGGGTCTCCAGCCACAGAAGCCAAGGGGCATATTCATCATAAAAAAATTGTACAATGAGAATTTTTAATTTTCAATTCTCATTGTATTCGCTCACAATTTTTTCATTGATCATGATGCCCCTAAGAGAAAGTGATCACTTCCGGAAAACTGGGGGTTTTCAGACGTTTTCATATAGTGATAATGTTCTCCCAAACAAGGGACTGAAATATATATATATATATATATATATATATATATATATATATATATATTCACTATAACAGAGGTGGGGGCCCCCGTAATCCCCCTCCCCCCTCTGCATTGTACTGCCAGGCTTTTCGGGTTAGTGCAGGCGCTGCCACGGGCTGCAGGCACCCCCCGTACTGCCATGCTGTAAATCGCTGCAGCCACGGCCCTCTCTCTCCCCTGATGCTAGCTCCTTATCCCCTGGGGTGCCCGGCAGCAGAGATTGCGCAGTCGCGGCCCCCTCTCCCCCCTGATGCTAGCTCCTTATCCCCTGGGGTGCCCGGCAGCAGAGATTGCGCAGTCGCGGCCCCCTCTTCCCCCTGATGCTAGCTCCTTATCCCCTGGGGTGCCCGGCAGCAGAGATTGCGCAGTCGCGGCCCCCTCTCCCCCCTGATGCTAGCTCCTTATCCCCTGGGGTGCCCGGCAGCAGAGATTGCGCTGCCGCGGTCCCCTCTTCCCCCTCATGCTAGCTCTTATCCCCTGGGGTGCCCGGCAGCAGAGATTGCGCAGTCGCGGCCCCCCTCTACCCCCTGATGCTAGCTCCTTATCACCTGGGGTGCCCGGCAGCAGAGATTGCGCAGTCGCGGCCCCCCTCTACCCCCTGATGCTAGCTCCTTATCCCCTGGGGTGCCCGGCAGCAGAGATTGCGCAGCCGCGGCCCCCTTCTCCCCCCTCATGCTAGCTCCTTATTCCCTGGGGTGCCCGGCAGCAGAGACTGCGCAGCCGCGGCCCCCTCTTCCCCCTGGTGCTAGCTCCTTATTCCCTGGGGGGGCCCGGCAGCAGAGACTGCGCAGCCGCGGCCCCCTCTTCCCCCTGGTGCTAGCTCCTTATCCCCTGGGGTGCCCGGCAGCAGAGATTGCGCAGTCGCGGCCCCCTCTTCCCCCTGATGTTAGCTCCTTATCCCCTGGGGTGCCCGGCAGCAGAGATTGCGCAGTCGCGGCCCCCTCTCCCCCCTGATGCTAGCTCCTTATCCCCTGGGGTGCCCGGCAGCAGAGATTGCGCAGTCGCGGCCCCCTCTTCCCCCTGATGCTAGCTCCTTATCCCCTGGGGTGCCCGGCAGCAGAGATTGCGCAGTCGCGGCCCCCTCTCCCCCCTGATGCTAGCTCCTTATCCCCTGGGGTGCCCGGCAGCAGAGATTGCGCAGTCGCGCCCCCCTCTACCCCGTGATGCTAGCTCCTTATCCCCTGGGGTGCCCGGCAGCAGAGATTGCGCAGTCGCGCCCCCCTCTACCCCGTGATGCTAGCTCCTTATCCCCTGGGGTGCCCGGCAGCAGAGATTGCGCAGCCGCGGCCCCCTCTCCCCCCTGGTGCTAGCTCCTTATTCCCTGGGGTGCCCGGCAGCAGAGACTGCGCAGCCGCGGCCCCCTCTCCCCCCTGGTGCTAGCTCCTTATTCCCTGGGGGGGCCCGGCAGCAGAGACTGCGCAGCCGCGGCCCCCTCTTCCCCCTGGTGCTAGCTCCTTATTCCCTGGGGTGCCCGGCAGCAGAGATTGCGCAGCCGCGGCCCCCTCTCCCCCCTGGTGCTAGCTCCTTATTCCCTGGGGTGCCCGGCAGCAGAGATTGCGCAGCCGCGGCCCCCCTCTCCCCCCTGATGCTAGCTCCTTATCCCCTGGGGTGCCCGGCAGCAGAGATTGCGCAGCCGCGGCCCCCCTCTCCCCCTGATGCTAGCTCCTTATCCCCTGGGGTGCCCGGTAGCAGAGATTGCGCAGCCGCGGCCCCCCTCTCCCCCTGATGCTAGCTCCTTATCCCCTGGGGTGCCCGGCAGCAGAGATTGCGCAGTCGCGGCCCCTTCTACCCCCTGATGCTAGCTCCTTATCCCCTGGGGTGCCCGGCAGCAGAGACTGCGCAGCCGCGGCCCCCCTCTCCCCCTGATGCTAGCTCCTTATCCCCTGGGGTGCCCGGCAGCAGAGATTGCGCAGTCGCGGCCCCTTCTACCCCCTGATGCTAGCTCCTTATCCCCTGGGGTGCCCGGCAGCAGAGACTGCGCAGCTGCGGCCCCCTCTTCCCCCTTGTGCTAGCTCCTTATTCCCTGGGGTGCCCGGCAGCAGAGACTGCGCAGCCGCGGCCCCCTCTTCCCCCTCATGCTAGCTCCTTATTCCCTGGGGTGCCCGGCAGCAGAGACTGCGCAGTCGCGGCCCCTTCTACCCCCTGATGCTAGCTCCTTATCCCCTGGGGTGCCCGGCAGCAGAGACTGCGCAGCTGCGGCCCCCTCTTCCCCCTTGTGCTAGCTCCTTATTCCCTGGGGTGCCCGGCAGCAGAGACTGCGCAGCCGCGGCCCCCTCTTCCCCCTGATGCTAGCTCCTTATTCCCTGGGGTGCCCGGCAGCAGAGATTGCGCAGTCGCGGCCCCCTCTCCCCCCTGATGCTAGCTCCATATCACCTGGGGTGCCCGGCAGCAGAGATTGCGCAGCCGCGGCCCCCTTCTACCCCTCATGCTAGCTCCTTATCCCCTGGGGTGCCCGGCAGCAGAGACTGCGCAGCCGCGGCCCCCTCTTCCCCCTGGTGCTAGCTCCTTATTCCCTGGGGTGCCCGGCAGCAGAGACTGCGCAGCCGCGGCCCCCTCTTCCCCCTCATGCTAGCTCCTTATTCCCTGGGGTGCCCGGCAGCAGAGACTGCGCAGCCGCGGCCCCCTCTTCCCCCTGATGCTAGCTCCTTATTCCCTGGGGTGCCCGGTAGCAGAGATTGCGCAGCCACGGCCCCCCTCTCCCCCTGATGCTAGCTCCTTATCCCCTGGGGTGCCCGGCAGCAGAGATTGCGCAGTCGCGGCCCCCCTCTACCCCCTGATGCTAGCTCCTTATCCCCTGGGGTGCCCGGCAGCAGAGATTGCGCAGTCGCGGCCCCTTCTACCCCCTGATGCTAGCTCCTTATCCCCTGGGGTGCCCGGCAGCAGAGATTGCGCAGTCGCGGCCCCCCTCTACCCCCTGATGCTAGCTCCTTATCCCCTGGGGTGCCCGGCAGCAGAGATTGCGCAGTCGCGGCCCCCCTCTACCCCCTGATGCTAGCTCCTTATCCCCTGGGGTGCCCGGCAGCAGAGATTACGCAGTCGCGGCCCCTTCTACCCCCTGATGCTAGCTCCTTATCCCCTGGGGTGCCCGGCAGCAGAGATTGCGCAGTCGCGGCCCCCCTCTACCCCCTGATGCTAGCTCCTTATCCCCTGGGGTGCCCGGCAGCAGAGATTGCGCAGTCGCGGCCCCTTCTACCCCCTGATGCTAGCTCCTTATCCCCTGGGGTGCCCGGCAGCAGAGACTGCGCAGCTGCGGCCCCCTCTTCCCCCTTGTGCTAGCTCCTTATTCCCTGGGGTGCCCGGCAGCAGAGACTGCGCAGCCGCGGCCCCCTCTTCCCCCTGATGCTAGCTCCTTATTCCCTGGGGTGCCCGGCAGCAGAGACTGCGCAGCCGCGGCCCCCTCTTCCCCCTCATGCTAGCTCCTTATTCCCTGGGGTGCCCGGCAGCAGAGACTGCGCAGCCGCGGCCCCCTCTTCCCCCTGATGCTAGCTCCTTATTCCCTGGGGTGCCCGGCAGCAGAGATTGCGCAGTCGCGGCCCCCTCTCCCCCCTGATGCTAGCTCCATATCACCTGGGGTGCCCGGCAGCAGAGATTGCGCAGCCGCGGCCCCCTTCTACCCCTCATGCTAGCTCCTTATCCCCTGGGGTGCCCGGCAGCAGAGACTGCGCAGCCGCGGCCCCCTCTTCCCCCTGGTGCTAGCTCCTTATTCCCTGGGGTGCCCGGCAGCAGAGACTGCGCAGCCGCGGCCCCCTCTTCCCCCTCATGCTAGCTCCTTATTCCCTGGGGTGTCCGGCAGCAGAGACTGCGCAGCCGCGGCCCCCTCTTCCCCCTGATGCTAGCTCCTTATTCCCTGGGGTGCCCGGCAGCAGAGATTGCGCAGCCGCGGCCCCCCTCTCCCCCTGATGCTAGCTCCTTATCCCCTGGGGTGCCCGGCAGCAGAGATTGCGCAGCCGCGGCCCCCTTCTCCCCCCTCATGCTAGCTCCTTATCCCCTGGGGTGCCCGGCAGCAGAGATTGCGCAGCCGCGGCCCCCTCTACCCCTGATGCTAGCTCCTTATCCCCTGGGGTGCCCGGCAGCAGAGATTGCGCAGCCACGGCCCCCCTCTCTCCCATGATGCTAGCTCCTTATCCCCTGGGGTGCCCGGCAGCAGAGATTGCGCAGCCGCGGCCCCCTCTACCCCTGATGCTAGCTCCTTATCCCCTGGGGTGCCCGGCAGCAGAGATTGCGCAGTCGCGGCCCCCTCTACTCCCTGATGCTAGCTCCTTATCCCCTGGGGTGCCCGGCAGCAGAGACTGCGCAGCTGCGGCCCCATCTTCCCCCTGGTGCTAGCTCCTTATTCCCTGGGGTGCCCGGCAGCAGAGACTGCGCAGCCGCGGCCCCCTCTTCCCCCTGGTGCTAGCTCCTTATTCCCTGGGGTGCCCGGTAGCAGAGATTGCGCAGTCGCGGCCCCCTTCTCCCCCCTCATGCTAGCTCCTTATCCCCTGGGGTGCCCGGCAGCAGAGATTGCGCAGTCGCGGCCCCCCTCTTCCCCCTGATGCTAGCTCTTATCACCTGGGGTGCCCGGCAGCAGAGATTGCGCAGTCGCGGCCCCCCTCTTCCCCCTGATGCTAGCTCCTTCTCCCCTGGGGTGCCCGGCAGCAGAGACTGCGCAGCTGCGGCCCCCTCTTCCCCCTGGTGCTAGCTCCTTATTCCCTGGGGTGCCCGGCAGCAGAGACTGCGCAGCCGCGGCCCCCTCTTTCCCCTGGTGCTAGCTCCTTATTCCCTGGGGTGCCCGGCAGCAGAGACTGCGTAGCCGCGGCCCCCTCTTTCCCCTGGTGCTAGCTCCTTATCCCCTGGGGTGCCCGGCAGCAGAGACTGCGCAGCTGCGGTCCCCTCTTCCCCCTGGTGCTAGCTCCTTATCCCCTGGGGTGCCCGGCAGCAGAGACTGCGCAGCTGCGGCCCCCTCTTCCCCCTGGTGCTAGCTCCTTATCCCCTGGGGTGCCCGGCAGCAGAGACTGCGTAGCCGCGACCCCCTCTTCCCCCTGGTGCTAGCTCCTTATCCCCTGGGGTGCCCGGCAGCAGAGATTGCGCAGTCGCGGCCCCCTCTCCCCCCTGATGCTAGCTCCTTATTCCCTGGGGTGCCCGGCAGCAGAGATTGCGCAGCCGCGGCCCCCCTCTCCCCCCTGATGCTAGCTCCTTATCCCCTGGGGTGCCCGGCAGCAGAGATTGCGCAGTCGCGGCCCCCTCTCCCCCCTGATGCTAGCTCCTTATCCCCTGGGGTGCCCGGCAGCAGAGATTGCGCAGTCGCGGCCCCCTCTCCCCCCTGATGCTAGCTCCTTATTCCCTGGGGTGCCCGGCAGCAGAGATTGCGCAGTCGCGGCCCCCTCTCCCCCCTGATGCTAGCTCCTTATCCCCTGGGGTGCCCGGCAGCAGAGATTGCGCAGTCGCGGCCCCCTCTCCCCCCTGATGCTAGCTCCTTATCCCCTGGGGTGCCCGGTAGCAGAGATTGCGCAGTCGCGGCCCCCCTCTACCCCCTGATGCTAGCTCCTTATCCCCTGGGGTGCCCGGCAGCAGAGATTGCGCAGTCGCGGCCCCCTCTTCCCCCTGATTCTAGCTCTTATCACCTGGGGTGCCCGGCAGCAGAGACTGCGCAGCTGCGGCCCCCTGTTCCCCCTGGTGCTAGCTCCTTATTCCCTGGGGTGCCCGGCAGCAGAGACTGCGTAGCCGCGGCCCCCTCTTTCCCCTGGTGCTAGCTCCTTATTCCCTGGGGTGCCCGGCAGCAGAGACTGCGTAGCCGCGACCCCCTCTTCCCCCTGGTGCTAGCTCCTTATCCCCTGGGGTGCCCGGCAGCAGAGATTGCGCAGTGGCGGCCCCCTCTCCCCCCGATGCTAGCTCCTTATTCCCTGGGGTGCCCGGCAGCAGAGATTGCGCAGCCGCGGCCCCCTTCTCCCCCCTCATGCTAGCTCCTTATCCCCTGGGGTGCCCGGCAGCAGAGACTGCGCAGCCGCGGCCCCCTCTTTCCCCTGGTGCTAGCTCCTTATTCCCTGGGGTGCCCGGCAGCAGAGACTGCGTAGCCGCGGCCCCCTCTTTCCCCTGGTGCTAGCTCCTTATTCCCTGGGGTGCCCGGCAGCAGAGACTGCGCAGCCGCGGCCCCCTCTTTCCCCTGGTGCTAGCTCCTTATTCCCTGGGGTGCCCGGCAGCAGAGACTGCGTAGCCGCGGCCCCCTCTTTCCCCTGGTGCTAGCTCCTTATTCCCTGGGGTGCCCGGCAGCAGAGACTGCGTAGCCGCGACCCCCTCTTCCCCCTGGTGCTAGCTCCTTATCCCCTGGGGTGCCCGGCAGCAGAGATTGCGCAGTGGCGGTCCCCTCTCCCCCCGATGCTAGCTCCTTATTCCCTGGGGTGCCCGGCAGCAGAGATTGCGCAGCCGCGGCCCCCTTCTCCCCCCTCATGCTAGCTCCTTATCCCCTGGGGTGCCCGGCAGCAGAGACTGCGCAGCCGCGGCCCCCTCTCCCCCCTGATGCTAGCTCCTTATCCCCTGGGGTGCCCGGCAGCAGAGATTGCGCAGTCGCGGCCCCCTCTCCCCCCTGATGCTAGCTCCTTATTCCCTGGGGTGCCCGGCAGCAGAGATTGCGCAGTCGCTGCCCCCTCTCCCCCCTGATGCTAGCTCCATATCACCTGGGGTGCCCGGCAGCAGAGATTGCGCAGCCGCGGCCCCCTTCTACCCCTCATGCTAGCTCCTTATTCCCTGGGGTGCCCGGCAGCAGAGACTGCGCAGCCGCGGCCCCCTCTTCCCCCTGGTGCTAGCTCCTTATTCCCTGGGGTGCCCGGCAGCAGAGACTGCGCAGCCGCGGCCCCCTCTTCCCCCTCATGCTAGCTCCTTATTCCCTGCGGTGCCCGGCAGCAGAGACTGCGCAGCCGCGGCCCCCTCTTCCCCCTGATGCTAGCTCCTTATTCCCTGGGGTGCCCGGCAGCAGAGATTGCGCAGCCGCGGCCCCCCTCTACCCCCTGATGCTAGCTCCATATCACCTGGGGTGCCCGGCAGCAGAGATTGCGCAGCCGCGGCCCCCTTCTACCCCTCATGCTAGCTCCTTATCCCCTGGGGTGCCCGGCAGCAGAGATTGCGCAGTCGCGGCCCCCCTCTCCCCCCTGATGCTAGCTCCTTATCCCCTGGGGTGCCCGGCAGCAGAGATTGCGCAGTCGCGGCCCCCTCTCCCCCCTGATGCTAGCTCCTTATTCCCTGGGGTGCCCGGCAGCAGAGATTGCGCAGTCGCGGCCCCCTCTCCCCCCTGATGCTAGCTCCATATCACCTGGGGTGCCCGGCAGCAGAGATTGCGCAGCCGCGGCCCCCTTCTACCCCTCATGCTAGCTCCTTATTCCCTGGGGTGCCCGGCAGCAGAGACTGCGCAGCCGCGGCCCCCTCTTCCCCCTGGTGCTAGCTCCTTATTCCCTGGGGTGCCCGGCAGCAGAGACTGCGCAGCCGCGGCCCCCTCTTCCCCCTCATGCTAGCTCCTTATTCCCTGGGGTGCCCGGCAGCAGAGACTGCGCAGCCGCGGCCCCCTCTTCCCCCTGATGCTAGCTCCTTATTCCCTGGGGTGCCCGGCAGCAGAGATTGCGCAGCCGCGGCCCCCCTCTACCCCCTGATGCTAGCTCCATATCACCTGGGGTGCCCGGCAGCAGAGATTGCGCAGCCGCGGCCCCCTTCTACCCCTCATGCTAGCTCCTTATCCCCTGGGGTGCCCGGCAGCAGAGATTGCGCAGTCGCGGCCCCCCTCTACCCCCTGATGCTAGCTCCTTATCCCCTGGGGTGCCCGGCAGCAGAGATTGCGCAGTCGCGGCCCCCCTCTACCCCCTGATGCTAGCTCCTTATCCCCTGGGGTGCCCGGTAGCAGAGATTGCGCAGCCACGGCCCCCCTCTCCCCCTGATGCTAGCTCCTTATCCCCTGGGGTGCCCGGCAGCAGAGATTGCGCAGTCGCGGCCCCTTCTACCCCCTGATGCTAGCTCCTTATCCCCTGGGGTGCCCGGCAGCAGAGACTGCGCAGCTGCGGCCCCCTCTTCCCCCTTGTGCTAGCTCCTTATTCCCTGGGGTGCCCGGCAGCAGAGACTGCGCAGCCGCGGCCCCCTCTTCCCCCTGATGCTAGCTCCTTATTCCCTGGGGTGCCCGGCAGCAGAGATTGCGCAGTCGCGGCCCCCTCTCCCCCCTGATGCTAGCTCCATATCACCTGGGGTGCCCGGCAGCAGAGATTGCGCAGCCGCGGCCCCCTTCTACCCCTCATGCTAGCTCCTTATCCCCTGGGGTGCCCGGCAGCAGAGACTGCGCAGCCGCGGCCCCCTCTTCCCCCTGGTGCTAGCTCCTTATTCCCTGGGGTGCCCGGCAGCAGAGACTGCGCAGCCGCGGCCCCCTCTTCCCCCTCATACTAGCTCCTTATTCCCTGGGGTGCCCGGCAGCAGAGAATGCGCAGCCGCGGCCCCCTCTTCCCCCTGATGCTAGCTCCTTATTCCCTGGGGTGCCCGGCAGCAGAGATTGCGCAGCCGCGGCCCCCCTCTACCCCCTGATGCTAGCTCCATATCACCTGGGGTGCCCGGCAGCAGAGAATGCGCAGCCGCGGCCCCCTCTTCCCCCTCATACTAGCTCCTTATTCCCTGGGGTGCCCGGCAGCAGAGAATGCGCAGCCGCGGCCCCCTCTTCCCCCTGATGCTAGCTCCTTATTCCCTGGGGTGCCCGGCAGCAGAGATTGCGCAGCCGCGGCCCCCTCTCCCCCCTGATGCTAGCTCCTTATCCCCTGGGGTGCCCGGCAGCAGAGATTGCGCAGTCGCGGCCCCCCTCTACCCCCTGATGCTAGCTCCATATCCCCTGGGGTGCCCGGCAGCAGAGACTGCGCAGCCGCGGCCCCCTCTTCCCCCTGGTGCTAGCTCCTTATTCCCTGGGGTGCCCGGCAGCAGAGATTGCGCAGTTGCGGCTCCCTCTCTCCCCTGATGCTAGCTCCTTATCCCCTGGGGCGCCCGGCAGCAGAGATTGCGCAGCCGCGGCCCCCTCTCCCCCCTGATGCTAGCTCCATATCACCTGGGGTGCCCGGCAGCAGAGATTGTGCAGCCGCGGCCCCCTCTACCCCTGATGCTAGCTCCTTATCCCCTGGGGTGCCCGGCAGCAGAGATTGCGCAGCCGCGGCCCCCTTCTCCCCCCTCATGCTAGCTCCTTATCCCCTGGGGTGCCCGGCAGCAGAGACTGCGCAGCCGCGGCCCCCTCTTCCCCCTGGTGCTAGCTCCTTATTCCCTGGGGTGCCCGGCAGCAGAGACTGCGCAGCCGCGGCCCCCTCTTCCCCCTCATGCTAGCTCCTTATTCCCTGGGGTGCCCGGCAGCAGAGACTGCGCAGCCGCGGCCCCCTCTTCCCCCTGATGCTAGCTCCTTATTCCCTGGGGTGCCCGGCAGCAGAGATTGCGCAGCCGCGGCCCCCCTCTACCCCCTGATGCTAGCTCCATATCACCTGGGGTGCCCGGCAGCAGAGATTGCGCAGCCGCGGCCCCCTTCTACCCCTCATGCTAGCTCCTTATCCCCTGGGGTGCCCGGCAGCAGAGACTGCGCAGCCGCGGCCCCCTCTTCCCCCTGGTGCTAGCTCCTTATTCCCTGGGGTGCCCGGCAGCAGAGATTGCGCAGTTGCGGCTCCCTCTCTCCCCTGATGCTAGCTCCTTATCCCCTGGGGCGCCCGGCAGCAGAGATTGCGCAGCCGCGGCCCCCCTCTCCCCCTGATGCTAGCTCCTTATCCCCTGGGGTGCCCGGCAGCAGAGATTGCGCAGCCGCGGCCCCCTTCTCCCCCCTCATGCTAGCTCCTTATCCCCTGGGGTGCCCGGCAGCAGAGATTGCGCAGCCGCGGCCCCCTCTACCCCTGATGCTAGCTCCTTATCCCCTGGGGTGCCCGGCAGCAGAGATTGCGCAGCCACGGCCCCCCTCTCTCCCATGATGCTAGCTCCTTATCCCCTGGGGTGCCCGGCAGCAGAGATTGCGCAGCCGCGGCCCCCTCTACCCCTGATGCTAGCTCCTTATCCCCTGGGGTGCCCGGCAGCAGAGATTGCGCAGTCGCGGCCCCCTCTACTCCCTGATGCTAGCTCCTTATCCCCTGGGGTGCCCGGCAGCAGAGACTGCGCAGCTGCGGCCCCATCTTCCCCCTGGTGCTAGCTCCTTATTCCCTGGGGTGCCCGGCAGCAGAGACTGCGCAGTCGCCGCCCCCTCTCCCCCCTGATGCTAGCTCCTTATCCCCTGGGGTGCCCGGCAGCAGAGATTGCGCAGCCGCGGCCCCCTCTTCCCCCTGGTGCTAGCTCCTTATTCCCTGGGGTGCCCGGTAGCAGAGATTGCGCAGTCGCGGCCCCCTCTCCCCCCTGATGCTAGCTCCTTATCCCCTGGGGTGCCCGGCAGCAGAGATTGCGCAGTCGCGGCCCCCCTCCCTCCCCCCTGATGCTAGCTCCTTATCACCTGGGGTGCCCGGCAGCAGAGACTGCGCAGTCGCGGCCCCCTCTACCCCCTGATGCTAGCTCCTTCTCCCCTGGGGTGCCCGGCAGCAGAGACTGCGCAGCTGCGGCCCCCTCTTCCCCCTGGTGCTAGCTCCTTATTCCCTGGGGTGCCCGGCAGCAGAGACTGCGCAGCCGCGGCCCCCTCTTTCCCCTGGTGCTAGCTCCTTATTCCCTGGGGTGCCCGGCAGCAGAGACTGCGTAGCCGCGGCCCCCTCTTTCCCCTGGTGCTAGCTCCTTATCCCCTGGGGTGCCCGGCAGCAGAGACTGCGCAGCTGCGGCCCCCTCTTCCCCCTGGTGCTAGCTCCTTATCCCCTGGGGTGCCCGGCAGCAGAGACTGCGTAGCCGCGGCCCCCTCTTCCCCCTGGTGCTAGCTCCTTATCCCCTGGGGTGCCCGGCAGCAGAGACTGCGCAGCTGCGGCCCCCTCTTCCCCCTGGTGCTAGCTCCTTATCCCCTGGGGTGCCCGGCAGCAGAGACTGCGCAGCCGCGGCCCCCTCTTTCCCCTGGTGCTAGCTCCTTATTCCCTGGGGTGCCCGGCAGCAGAGACTGCGTAGCCGCGACCCCCTCTTCCCCCTGGTGCTAGCTCCTTATCCCCTGGGGTGCCCGGCAGCAGAGATTGCGCAGTCGCGGCCCCCTCTCCCCCCTGATGCTAGCTCCATATCACCTGGGGTGCCCGGCAGCAGAGATTGCGCAGTCGCGGCCCCCTCTCCCCCCTGATGCTAGCTCCTTATTCCCTGGGGTGCCCGGCAGCAGAGATTGCGCAGTCGCGGCCCCCTCTCCCCCCTGATGCTAGCTCCTTATCCCCTGGGGTGCCCGGTAGCAGAGATTGCGCAGTCGCGGCCCCCCTCTCCCCCCTGATGCTAGCTCCTTATCCCCTGGGGTGCCCGGCAGCAGAGATTGCGCAGTCGCGGCCCCCTCTCCCCCCTGATGCTAGCTCCTTATCCCCTGGGGTGCCCGGTAGCAGAGATTGCGCAGTCGCGGCCCCCTCTTCCCCCTGATGCTAGCTCCTTATCACCTGGGGTGCCCGGCAGCAGAGACTGCGCAGCTGCGGCCCCCTGTTCCCCCTGGTGCTAGCTCCTTATTCCCTGGGGTGCCCGGCAGCAGAGACTGCGCAGCCGCGGCCCCCTCTTTCCCCTGGTGCTAGCTCCTTATTCCCTGGGGTGCCCGGCAGCAGAGACTGCGTAGCCGCGGCCCCCTCTTTCCCCTGGTGCTAGCTCCTTATTCCCTGGGGTGCCCGGCAGCAGAGACTGCGTAGCCGCGACCCCCTCTTCCCCCTGGTGCTAGCTCCTTATCCCCTGGGGTGCCCGGCAGCAGAGATTGCGCAGTGGCGGCCCCCTCTCCCCCCGATGCTAGCTCCTTATTCCCTGGGGTGCCCGGCAGCAGAGATTGCGCAGCCGCGGCCCCCTTCTCCCCCCTCATGCTAGCTCCTTATCCCCTGGGGTGCCCGGCAGCAGAGACTGCGCAGCCGCGGCCCCCTCTCCCCCCTGATGCTAGCTCCTTATCCCCTGGGGTGCCCGGCAGCAGAGATTGCGCAGTCGCGGCCCCCTCTCCCCCCTGATGCTAGCTCCTTATTCCCTGGGGTGCCCGGCAGCAGAGATTGCGCAGTCGCGGCCCCCTCTCCCCCCTGATGCTAGCTCCATATCACCTGGGGTGCCCGGCAGCAGAGATTGCGCAGCCGCGGCCCCCTTCTACCCCTCATGCTAGCTCCTTATTCCCTGGGGTGCCCGGCAGCAGAGACTGCGCAGCCGCGGCCCCCTCTTCCCCCTGGTGCTAGCTCCTTATTCCCTGGGGTGCCCGGCAGCAGAGACTGCGCAGCCGCGGCCCCCTCTTCCCCCTCATGCTAGCTCCTTATTCCCTGGGGTGCCCGGCAGCAGAGACTGCGCAGCCGCGGCCCCCTCTTCCCCCTGATGCTAGCTCCTTATTCCCTGGGGTGCCCGGCAGCAGAGATTGCGCAGCCGCGGCCCCCCTCTACCCCCTGATGCTAGCTCCATATCACCTGGGGTGCCCGGCAGCAGAGATTGCGCAGCCGCGGCCCCCTTCTACCCCTCATGCTAGCTCCTTATCCCCTGGGGTGCCCGGCAGCAGAGATTGCGCAGTCGCGGCCCCCCTCTACCCCCTGATGCTAGCTCCTTATCCCCTGGGGTGCCCGGCAGCAGAGATTGCGCAGTCGCGGCCCCCCTCTACCCCCTGATGCTAGCTCCTTATCCCCTGGGGTGCCCGGTAGCAGAGATTGCGCAGCCACGGCCCCCCTCTCCCCCTGATGCTAGCTCCTTATCCCCTGGGGTGCCCGGCAGCAGAGATTGCGCAGTCGCGGCCCCTTCTACCCCCTGATGCTAGCTCCTTATCCCCTGGGGTGCCCGGCAGCAGAGACTGCGCAGCTGCGGCCCCCTCTTCCCCCTTGTGCTAGCTCCTTATTCCCTGGGGTGCCCGGCAGCAGAGACTGCGCAGCCGCGGCCCCCTCTTCCCCCTCATGCTAGCTCCTTATTCCCTGGGGTGCCCGGCAGCAGAGACTGCGCAGCCGCGGCCCCCTCTTCCCCCTGATGCTAGCTCCTTATTCCCTGGGGTGCCCGGCAGCAGAGATTGCGCAGTCGCGGCCCCCTCTCCCCCCTGATGCTAGCTCCATATCACCTGGGGTGCCCGGCAGCAGAGATTGCGCAGCCGCGGCCCCCTTCTACCCCTCATGCTAGCTCCTTATCCCCTGGGGTGCCCGGCAGCAGAGACTGCGCAGCCGCGGCCCCCTCTTCCCCCTGGTGCTAGCTCCTTATTCCCTGGGGTGCCCGGCAGCAGAGACTGCGCAGCCGCGGCCCCCTCTTCCCCCTCATACTAGCTCCTTATTCCCTGGGGTGCCCGGCAGCAGAGACTGCGCAGCCGCGGCCCCCTCTTCCCCCTGATGCTAGCTCCTTATTCCCTGGGGTGCCCGGCAGCAGAGATTGCGCAGCCGCGGCCCCCCTCTACCCCCTGATGCTAGCTCCATATCACCTGGGGTGCCCGGCAGCAGAGATTGCGCAGCCGCGGCCCCCTTCTACCCCTCATGCTAGCTCCGTATCCCCTGGGGTGCCCGGCAGCAGAGACTGCGCAGCCGCGGCCCCCTCTTCCCCCTGGTGCTAGCTCCTTATTCCCTGGGGTGCCCGGCAGCAGAGATTGCGCAGTTGCGGCTCCCTCTCTCCCCTGATGCTAGCTCCTTATCCCCTGGGGCGCCCGGCAGCAGAGATTGCGCAGCCGCGGCCCCCCTCTCCCCCTGATGCTAGCTCCTTATCCCCTGGGGTGCCCGGCAGCAGAGATTGCGCAGCCGCGGCCCCCTTCTCCCCCCTCATGCTAGCTCCTTATCCCCTGGGGTGCCCGGCAGCAGAGATTGCGCAGTCGCGGCCCCCTCTTTCCCCTGATGCTAGCTCCTTATCCCCTGGGGTGCCCGGCAGCAGAGATTGCGCAGCCACGGCCCCCCTCTCTCCCATGATGCTAGCTCCTTATCCCCTGGGGTGCCCGGCAGCAGAGATTGCGCAGTCGCGGCCCCCCTCTCCCCCCTGATGCTAGCTCCTTATCACCTGGGGTGCCCGGCAGCAGAGATTGCGCAGTCGCGGCCCCCTCTCCCCCCTGATGCTAGCTCCTTATCACCTGGGGTGCCCGGCAGCAGAGACTGCGCAGTCGCGGCCCCCTCTTCCCCCTGGTGCTAGCTCCTTATTCCCTGGGGTGCCCGGCAGCAGAGATTGCGCAGCCGCGGCCCCCTCTTTCCCCTGGTGCTAGCTCCTTATTCCCTGGGGTGCCCGGCAGCAGAGACTGCGCAGCTGCGGCCCCCTCTTTCCCCTGGTGCTAGCTCCTTATCCCCTGGGGTGCCCGGCAGCAGAGACTGCGCAGCTGCGGCCCCCTCTTTCCCCTGGTGCTAGCTCCTTATTCCCTGGGGTGCCCGGCAGCAGAGACTGCGCAGCTGCGGCCCCCTCTTCCCCCTGGTGCTAGCTCCTTATTCCCTGGGGTGCCCGGCAGCAGAGATTGCGCAGTCGCGGCCCCCTCTCCCCCCGATGCTAGCTCCTTATCCCCTGGGGTGCCCGGCAGCAGAGATTGCGCAGTCGCGGCCCCCTCTCCCACCTGATGCTAGCTCCATATCACCTGGGGTGCCCGGCAGCAGAGATTGCGCAGTCGCGGCCCCCTCTCCCCCCTGATGCTAGCTCCTTATCCCCTGGGGTGCCCGGCAGCAGAGATTGCGCAGTCGCGGCCCCCTCTCCCCCCTGATGCTAGCTCCTTATCCCCTGGGGTGCCCGGCAGCAGAGATTGCGCAGTCGCGGCCCCCTCTACCCCTGATGCTAGCTCCTTATCCCCTGGGGTGCCCGGCAGCAGAGATTGCGCAGTCGCGGCCCCCTCTTCCCCCTGGTGCTAGCTCCTTATTCCCTGGGGTGCCCGGCAGCAGAGACTGCGTAGCCGCGACCCCCTCTTCCCCCTGGTGCTAGCTCCTTATCCCCTGGGGTGCCCGGCAGCAGAGATTGCGCAGTGGCGGCCCCCTCTTTCCCCTGGTGCTAGCTCCTTATTCCCTGGGGTGCCCGGCAGCAGAGACTGCGTAGCCGCGGCCCCCTCTTCCCCCTGGTGCTAGCTCCTTATCCCCTGGGGTGCCCGGCAGCAGAGATTGCGCAGTGGCGGCCCCCTCTCCCCCCGATGCTAGCTCCTTATCCCCTGGGGTGCCCGGCAGCAGAGATTGCGCAGCCGCGGCCCCCCTCTCCCCCCTGATGCTAGCTCCTTATCCCCTGGGGTGCCCGGCAGCAGAGATTGCGCAGTCGCGGCCCCCTCTCCCCCCTGATGCTAGCTCCATATCACCTGGGGTGCCCGGCAGCAGAGATTGCGCAGTCGCGGCCCCCTCTCCCCCCTGATGCTAGCTCCTTATTCCCTGGGGTGCCCGGCAGCAGAGATTGCGCAGTCGCGGCCCCCTCTCCCCCCTGATGCTAGCTCCTTATCCCCTGGGGTGCCCGGTAGCAGAGATTGCGCAGTCGCGGCCCCCCTCTACCCCCTGATGCTAGCTCCTTATCCCCTGGGGTGCCCGGCAGCAGAGATTGCGCAGTCGCGGCCCCCTCTTCCCCCTGATGCTAGCTCTTATCACCTGGGGTGCCCGGCAGCAGAGACTGCGCAGCTGCGGCCCCCTGTTCCCCCTGGTGCTAGCTCCTTATTCCCTGGGGTGCCCGGCAGCAGAGACTGCGCAGCCGCGGCCCCCTCTTTCCCCTGGTGCTAGCTCCTTATTCCCTGGGGTGCCCGGCAGCAGAGATTGCGCAGCCGCGGCCCCCTTCTCCCCCCTCATGCTAGCTCCTTATCCCCTGGGGTGCCCGGCAGCAGAGACTGCGCAGCCGCGGCCCCCTCTCCCCCCTGATGCTAGCTCCTTATCCCCTGGGGTGCCCGGCAGCAGAGATTGCGCAGTCGCGGCCCCCTCTCCCCCCTGATGCTAGCTCCTTATTCCCTGGGGTGCCCGGCAGCAGAGATTGCGCAGTCGCGGCCCCCTCTCCCCCCTGATGCTAGCTCCATATCACCTGGGGTGCCCGGCAGCAGAGATTGCGCAGCCGCGGCCCCCTTCTACCCCTCATGCTAGCTCCTTATTCCCTGGGGTGCCCGGCAGCAGAGACTGCGCAGCCGCGGCCCCCTCTTCCCCCTGGTGCTAGCTCCTTATTCCCTGGGGTGCCCGGCAGCAGAGACTGCGCAGCCGCGGCCCCCTCTTCCCCCTCATGCTAGCTCCTTATTCCCTGGGGTGCCCGGCAGCAGAGACTGCGCAGCCGCGGCCCCCTCTTCCCCCTGATGCTAGCTCCTTATTCCCTGGGGTGCCCGGCAGCAGAGATTGCGCAGTCGCGGCCCCCCTCTACCCCCTGATGCTAGCTCCTTATCCCCTGGGGTGCCCGGCAGCAGAGATTGCGCAGTCGCGGCCCCCCTCTACCCCCTGATGCTAGCTCCTTATCCCCTGGGGTGCCCGGTAGCAGAGATTGCGCAGCCACGGCCCCCCTCTCCCCCTGATGCTAGCTCCTTATCCCCTGGGGTGCCCGGCAGCAGAGATTGCGCAGTCGCGGCCCCTTCTACCCCCTGATGCTAGCTCCTTATCCCCTGGGGTGCCCGGCAGCAGAGACTGCGCAGCTGCGGCCCCCTCTTCCCCCTTGTGCTAGCTCCTTATTCCCTGGGGTGCCCGGCAGCAGAGACTGCGCAGCCGCGGCCCCCTCTTCCCCCTGATGCTAGCTCCTTATTCCCTGGGGTGCCCGGCAGCAGAGATTGCGCAGTCGCGGCCCCCTCTCCCCCCTGATGCTAGCTCCATATCACCTGGGGTGCCCGGCAGCAGAGATTGCGCAGCCGCGGCCCCCTTCTACCCCTCATGCTAGCTCCTTATCCCCTGGGGTGCCCGGCAGCAGAGACTGCGCAGCCGCGGCCCCCTCTTCCCCCTGGTGCTAGCTCCTTATCCCCTGGGGTGCCCGGCAGCAGAGATTGCGCAGTTGCGGCTCCCTCTCTCCCCTGATGCTAGCTCCTTATCCCCTGGGGTGCCCGGCAGCAGAGATTGCGCAGTCGCGGCCCCCTCTCCCCCCTGATGCTAGCTCCTTATCCCCTGGGGTGCCTGGCAGCAGAGATTGCGCAGTCGCGGCCCCCCTCTACCCCCTGATGCTAGCTCCATATCACCTGGGGTGCCCGGCAGCAGAGATTGCGCAGTCGCGGCCCCCTCTTCCCCCTGGTGCTAGCTCCATATCCCCTGGGGTGCCTGGCAGCAGAGATTGCGCAGTCGCGGCCCCCTCTTCCCCCTGGTGCTAGCTCCTTATCCCCTGGGGTGCCCGGCAGCAGAGACTGCGCAGCCGCGGCCCCCTCTTCCCCCTGGTGCTAGCTCCTTATTCCCTGGGGTGCCCGGCAGCAGAGATTGCGCAGTTGCGGCTCCCTCTCTCCCCTGATGCTAGCTCCTTATCCCCTGGGGTGCCTGGCAGCAGAGATTGCGCAGTCGCGGCCCCCTCTCCCCCCTGATGCTAGCTCCTTATCCCCTGGGGTGCCCGGCAGCAGAGATTGCGCAGTCGCGGCCCCCTCTCCCCCCTGATGCTAGCTCCTTATCCCCTGGGGTGCCCGGCAGCAGAGATTGCGCAGTCGCGGCCCCCTCTTCCCCCTGGTGCTAGCTCCATATCCCCTGGGGTGCCTGGCAGCAGAGATTGCGCAGTCGCGGCCCCCTCTTCCCCCTGGTGCTAGCTCCTTATTCCCTGGGGTGCCCGGCAGCAGAGATTGCGCAGTCGCGGCCCCCCTCTACCCCCTGATGCTAGCTCCATATCACCTGGGGTGCCCGGCAGCAGAGATTGCGCAGTCGCGGCCCCCTCTTCCCCCTGGTGCTAGCTCCATATCCCCTGGGGTGCCCGGCAGCAGAGATTGCGCAGTCGCGGCCCCCTCTTCCCCCTCACGCTAGCTCCTTATTCCCTGGGGTGCCCGGCAGCAGAGATTGCGCAGTCGCGGCCCCCTCTTCCCCCTGGTGCTAGCTCCTTATTCCCTGGGGTGCCCGGCAGCAGAGATTGCGCAGTCGCGCCCCCCCCCCCTGCCCCCCGCAGCTTGAGAAGGGACTGGGGGGCTGTTCATCATCTCAGGATTGTGAACAGATTCTCAGTCAAACTAAGAATAAAGCTTTTTCAGAGTCTGATGAACGTCACAGTTTCTACGTCCCGCGAGGAGCGCAGCGACTCTCTCTGTATACGGCTGATGACTGTGCCCCAAAATGTATAGTGCAGGCGGGTAATAACTACCACAGGTTGTATATTCCCCCCACATAAGGTGCTGTCAGGCACCGGGGGACTACTTCCGGAGCCGGGGTCCGCGGCTTGCCTATCCCGCTGTAGGTGGTGCTGCGCGGTCGTAGTGAGGCATTGCGGCGGTGCGGCCTGCGAGCCCCAGAAAGATATATCGTCTTACTTCATTCTGCTGTGAGCATCTTTTTGTATGCTGTTTCCCCTGGCAACAGGGAGAGTCCTTCTCAGGGCTTTGAGCAGTAACTACCCGTGCCTCAAGACAGCGATTGCCTTCCATCTTGTGACGCCCAGGAATGCCCTATAGCACCCCTGTTCTCCGGCTGTCCAGGGTACGCCCAGCGCCTCCAAGTACCGCCCTCTGCCAGGATACCATGCTGGCTCTGGTCCAGGTCTACGACCAGTGGGGGACAACTGGCGCCAGGCAGGAGGTGTGGCTAAAACGTGTCAACGCACACACAGCAGCCAGCGGTTATTCAGGTGCCGGCGGTAGGAGCCTGAGCAGACCCGTGGTTCCAGACGCCTGGTGGTGGCAGCAATGTACCTGCCCACTGCGCAGTGGGTGGAGTCAGTCACAGGTGGTTACTGTCAGTAGGCAGGAATCCCCTAATTGTCCAGGTCCCGTGTGACCCAAATCCCTTCTGTGATGGCAGGACGTAGCGAGGGCGAGGAAGCGTCTGCTCATACGCCCCAGGAACGCCCACCTCTCCGCCTCTCCAGCTCTGTCACTTAGGGAAGCGTGCACGGCGCTGCGGTTTCCGGGATACTCTGCGCGTGTTGTAATCGGCATTGCGTGTGATTGGCGTGCTCCTGTCACTGAGCACCGTATCCAACTTACCTACCAGTATATATATGGAGTGTGGGAGGAGGGAGAACATACAAACTCCACACAGATAGGACCAAGCAGGGAATCTAATCCATGACCTCAGCGCTGTGAGGGGTCTATGTACTACGTAGGAGAGAGGTAAAGTACCAGCCAATCAGCTCCTGTCATTTTCCAAACATCCTGTGACATGACAGTGAGGAGCTGATTGGCTGGTACTTTATCTCTCTCCAGGGTTAGTACACGCCCCCCACATCCTGTGACATGACAGTGAGGAGCTGATTGGCTGGCACTTTATCTCTCTCCAGGGTTAGTACACGCCCCCCCCACACACATCCTGTGACATGACAGTGAGGAGCTGATTGGCTGGTACTTTATCTCTCTCCAGGGTTAGTACACGCCCCCCACACACACACATCCTGTGACATGACAGTGAGGAGCTGATTGGCTGGTACTTTATCTCTCTCCAGGGTTAGTACACGGCCCCCCACACATCCTGTGACATGACAGTGAGGAGCTGATTGGCTGGTACTTTATCTCTCTCCAGGGTTAGTACACGGCCCCCCCACACATCCTGTGACATGACAGTAAGGAGCTGATTGGCTGGTACTTTATCTCTCTCCAGGGTTAGGACCCCCCCCCCCCCCCCCCACATCCTGTGACATGACAGTGAGGAGCTGATTGGCTGGTACTTTATCTCTCTCCAGGGTTAGTACACGCCCCACCAAATCCTGTGACATGACAGTGAGGAGCTGATTGGCTGGTACTTTATCTCTCTCCGGGGTTAGTACACGCCCCTCCCCCCCCATCCTGTGACATGACCGTGAGGAGCTGATTGGCTGGGGCAGGGATGAGGACAGAGCAGGATGGTGCACACACAGGACAGGGGCAGTTGCCAGGAGTAGACATGGCGCCCGGTGGTGACCGCATCTCGCTGACGTCACAATAGCAGGGGGCGGGGCTGCTGTCACCTGCGGCTGGGCGGGGAACTTGCGGACTTTATCCGGATTGCGGGGCGCAACCTGCTGCACTTCCGGGATCCGGGGACTAAGGGACAGGCCGGGGTGAGCTCCTGTCCTCCTTCTGTACATAGGCATTATATACCGCCACCTCCCCTCCCCCACCCTGTATATTATATACCCCCTGTGATTTATATATTATATACTGCCCCTTCCTGTGTATTATACATTATATACCCCCTTGTATATTATATACTACTCCCCCCACCCTGTATATTATACGTTATATACCTCCCTGTGTATTATACTTTATATACGGCCCCCCCCTGTATATTATACATTATATACTGCACCCCTCCTCTGTATTATATACTGCACCCCCACCCTGTGTATATACATTATATACCCCCCCTGTATATTATATACTGCTCCCCCCACCCTGTATATTATACTTTATATACCCCCCTGTATATTATATACTGCTCCCCCCACCCTGTACCCCCCTGTATATTATATACTGCTCCCCCCACCCTGTATATTATACTTTATATACCCCCCCTGTATATTATATACTGGTCCCCCCACCCTGTATATTATACATTATATTCCTCCCTGTATATTATATACTGCTCCCCCTACCCTGTATATTATACGTTATATATGCCCCCCCCCACCCTGTAAATTATACTTTATATACCCCCCTGTGTATTATACATTATATACCCCCCTGTATATTATACGTTATATACGGCACCCCCCACCCTGTATATTATACATTATATATACTGCACCCCCTGTATATTATATACCCCCTCCTCTGTATTATATACTGCACCCCCACCCTGTGTATATACATTATATACCCCCCTGTATATTATATACTGTTCCCCCCCCATTCTGTATATTATACATTATATACTGCACCCCCCACCCCGTGTATTATACATTATATACCCCCCTGTATATTATACGTTATATACGGCACTCCTCCCCCCCCCCCCACCCTGTATATTATACATTACATACTGCACCCCCCATCCTGTATATTATACATTATTTAGTGCACCCCCCACCCTGTATATTATACATTATATACCCCATGTGTATTATACATTATATACCCCCCCTGTACATTATATACTGCTCCCCCATTCTGTATATTATACATTATATAATGCACCCCCACCCTGTGTATTATACATTATATACCCTCCTATGCATTATACATTATATACCCCCCTGTATATTATATACAGCCACTCCCCCTTCCCCATGCTGTATATTATACATTATATACTGCACCCCCCACCCTGTATATTATACATTATATACCCCATGTGTATTGTACATTATATACCCCCCTGTATATTATATACTGCTCCCCTATTCTGTATATTATACATTATATACCCCCCATGTGTATTATACATTATATACCCCCCTGTATATTATATACTGCTCCCCCATTCTGTATATTATACATTATATTATGCACCCCCCCACCCTGTGTATTATACATTATATACCCCCCTATGCATTATACATTATATACCCCCTGTATATTATATACCGCCACTCCCCCTTCCCCACGCTGTGTATTATACATTATATACTGCCCCCCCTTCCTGTGTATTATATACTGCTCCCCCACCCTGTGTATTATACATTATATACTGCCCCCTGTATATTATATACTGCTCCACCACCCTGTGGATTATACATTATATACTGCTCCACCACCCTGTGTATTATACATTATATACTGCTCCCCCACCCTGTGTATTATACATTATAAACTGCACCCCCCCTGTATATTATACACTGTGTACTGCCCCCCCCCCCCCGTATATTATATACCTCTGCATCCCCCAACCCCGTGTATTATACATTACATACCGACACCCCCCCTTTCCCCTGGGTATTACATATTATATACCCCCCCACCTGTGTATTATACATTATATACTGCCCCCTGTATATTATATACTGCTCCACCACCCTGTGTATTATACATTATATACTGCTCCCCCACCCTGTGTATTATACATTATAAACTGCACCCCCCTGTATATTATACACTGTGTACTGCCCCCCCACCGTATATTATATACCTCTGCATCCCCCAACCCCGTGTATTATACATTACATACCGACACCCCCCCCTTTCCCCTGTGTATTACATATTATATACCCCTCACCTGTGTATTATACATTATGTACTGCACCCCCCCACCCCATGTATTATATACTACATACTGCCTACCCTGTATATTATACACTGTGTACTGCTCCCATTGTATATTATATACTGCTGCACCCCTCCTTTATATTATATACCACCTCTTGTATATTATATACTATATACCGCCCCCCTGTATAGTATACACTGTGTACTGACCCCCTGTATATTATATACTATATACCGCCCCCCCCCCCTGTATGGTATACACACTGTACTGCCCCCCCCCCCCGTATATTATATACTATATACCGCTGCTCCCTCCCCTGTATATTATATGCTATATACCCCAGTCCTGTGTGTTATATACTATATACCGCTGCTCCCTCCCCTGTATATTATATGCTATATACCCCAGTCCTGTGTGTTATATACTATACACTGCTGCTCCCTCCCCTGTATATTATATGCTATATACCCCAGTCCTGTGTGTTATATACTGTGTACCATTGCACCCCCTCCTGTATATTATATACTATATACCCCCTCCTGTGTATTATATACTGCTACACCCCCCTGTATATTATATACCCCCCTCCTGTGTATTATATACTATATACTGCTGCAACCCCTGTATATTATAAACCCCCCTCCTGTGTATTATATACTATATACCGCTGCTCCCTCCCCTGTATATTATATGCTATATACCCCAGTCCTGTGTGTTATATACTGTATACCATTGCACCCCCTCCTGTATATTATATACTATATACCCCCTCCTGTGTATTATATATTGCTACACCCCCCTGTATATTATATACCCCCTCCTGTGTGTTATATACTATGTACTGCTGCAACCCCTGTATATTATAAACCCCCCTCCTGTGTATTATATACTGCTGCACCCCCCTTGTATATTATATACCCCCTCCTCTATATTATATACTAAATACCCCCTTCCTGTGTATTATATACTATGTGCCGCTGTACCCCCTCCTGTGTATTGTATACTATATACTGCTGCACCCCCCTGTATATTATATACCCCCTCCTGTATATGATATACTATATTACCGCCCTCCTGTATATTATGTACTATATACCCCCCCTGTGGATTATATACTATATACCCCCTCCTGTATATTATATACTATATATCGCTGTACCCCCTCTTGTGTATTGTATACTATATACTGCTGCACCCCCCTGCATATTATATACCCCCCTCCTGTATATTATATACTATATTACCGCCCTCCTGTATATTATGTACTATATACCCCCCCTGTGGATTATATACTATATACCCCCTCCTGTATATTATATACTATATATCGCTGTACCCCCTCCTGTGTATTGTATACTATATACTGCTGCACCCCCCTGCATATTATATACCCCCCTCCTGTATATTATATACTATATTACCGCCCTCCTGTATATTATGTACTATATACCCCCCTGTCGATTATATACTATATACTCTCCTCCTGTGTATTATAAACTGTCGCCTATGTATAATATAGTATTTGCTGCCCTGTATATTATATGCTGTTCTCCTGTATATGAGACTCTCTAGTAACACCATGCACTGCCCTATATAAGTATGATTTACTGCCCTGTATGTTCTTCTCTGTGTAGTATTGGCCTCCTGCACTGTGTGACGGATGTCCTGTATATTATATGCTGATCGTGTACATTATATAGTGATGTATTACATCTCCTGTATACTGTCCTATGTTCTGTTACCATTACTTGTAACCCCCCGTATATACACGTACTGACCTGTGTATTAGGGATACATGTCACGCACTGCGTAGTGTTATATATGAGGGGTAATTCAGACCTGATTGCAGCAGCAAATTTGTTAGTAGTTGGGCAAAACCATGTGCAGTGCAGGTGGGGCAGATGTAACATGTGCAGAGAGTTAGATGTGGGTGGGTTATATTGTTTCTGTGCAGGGTAAATACTGGCTGCTTTATGTTTACACTGCAATTTAGATTTCAGTTGAACACCTCCCACCCAGATCTAACTTTCTCTGCACATGTTACATCTGCGCCCCCCCCCCCCCCCTGCACTGCATATATTACATCTACTCGACCTGGCATTCCCGGCCTCGCTCCTCAGGGCGCAGTACGGCGCAGTGTGTATGCACTATGTCACTGAATTCAGCATGGTCCCCACTATTCCCCACCCCCTGTCGTTGTTTGTCGCAGCCGGCACTTACCGATGCCGGGTCCCTTTGCTGACCACCTGCGTCGTTTGCGATGACGTCTTAGTGTGTACATGGCCTGCCAGTCCAGGTGTTAGTGATATCCAGGCTTGACCACAGGTGACTCTAATAGTTCCTAAGTAATGTAAGTAATGTTGATTTAACCATGGGTGCTGAAGCCTGGATATCACTAACGCATGGCCTGCTGGTGTGCCTTGAGGAATGCCTGGTATACATGTCACTGCATATATACTTACCATCCTCATGTACAGAGTGCAGTGACAGAGGTGTGACTCCTCATACAGACACTGCGTGTGTGCCCGGCTCTATAGCACTGCGGGTGAGAGAGGTGTGACTCCTCATACAGACACTGCGTGTGTGCCCGGCTCTATAGCACTGCGGGTGAGAGAGAGGTGTGACTCCTCATACAGACACTGCGTGTGTGCCGGCTCTATAGCACTGCGGGTGAGAGGTGTGACTCCTCATACAGACACTGCGGGTGTGCCCGGCTCTATAGCAGTGCGGGTGAGAGAGAGAGGTGTGACTCCTCATACAGACACTGCGGGTGTGCCCGGCTCTATAGCACTGCGGGTGAGAGAGAGGTGTGACTCCTCATACAGGCACTGCGGGTGTGCCCGGCTCTATAGCACTGCGGGTGAGAGAGAGGTGTGACTCCTCACACAGACACTGCGTTTGTGCCCGGCTCTATAGCAGTGCGGGTGAGAGAGAGGTGTGACTCCTCATACAGACACTGCGGGTGTGCCCGGCTCTATAGCAGTGCGGGTGAGAGAGAGGTGTGACTCCTCATACATACACTGCGGGTGTGCCTGGCTCTATAGCAGTGCGGGTGAGAGAGGTGTGACTCCTCATACAGACACTGCGGGTGTGCCCGGCTCTATAGCACTGCGGGTGAGAGAGAGGTGTGACTCCTCATACAGACACTGTGTGTGTGTGCCCGGCTCTATAGCAGTGCGGGTGAGAGAGGTGTGACTCCTCATACAGACACTGCGTGTGTGCCCGGCTCTATAGCAGTGCGGGTGAGAGAGGTGTGTGCCTGGCTCTATAGCAGTGCGGTTGAGAGAGGTGTGACCCCTCATACAGACACTGTGTGTGTGCCAGGCTCTATAGCAGTGTGGGTGAGAGAGGTGTGCCCGGCTCTATAGCAGTGCGGGTGAGAGAGGTGTGACCCCTCATACAGACACTGCGTGTGCCCGGCTCTATAGCAGTGCGGGTGAGAGAGGTGTGACCCCTCATACAGACACTGCGTGTGTGCCCTGCTCTCTAGCAGTGCGGGTGAGAGACGTCGCCCTCCTTTACCTGCTGCTGGGTATAAAGTGCATTCTCCTGACACGCTGGAATGTGTCTGATAAGCTGATTACACAGATCTGAGAGTCCGCTCTGCTGCAGCGTGAGCCGATTACAGAGCAGCCATACCTACCTGATCCCTGTACAATGCATACTGTCCTATTATATATAATGTACTATGTAACCATACACCTGCCTGCCTCAGATAGGAGGTGGGAGCGTCACTGTGCCGGATAGGAGGGGTCGCTGTGCCAGATAGGAGGCGGGAGGGTCACTGTGCCGGACAGGAAGGGTCTGTGGCCAGAGACCCTGGTGGCCACATGGACAATGGCGGCCACGGCACTTACGGCACTTAACCCTTAAGTGCCCGGCGCCATATTGAGGGACAGTTGGCGCTTGGAGCCACTTTTTGAATGTGTACTGGCGCTAGGCGCCAGCTTTAAAATGTGCAGTTGCTAGGCGCTTGTGGCCGGAGAGACTCCCAGCCCACGTGGACAATGGCCGCCAGGTGTTTAAAATGCTTTTAAAACTGTATTTTAAAGGTGTGCCATGGTTCCGGACCTCTCCGGCGACCGCGGCAGTGAGGGCAGCCCCCGGCGCGCTGAGCAGTGTGTGCGCGCCGGGGAAGAGGGGAACCGCTGCAGCCGGGAGATCAGCTCCCGCTGCAGCCATCAGGCGTGCGCCGCCGTAGTCCGGGAGCTCCGCTCCCGGCAGCGGTGAGCACAGCCCCCGGCGCACTGAGCTGTGTGTGCGCCGGGGGAGAAGGGTGAGCCGCTGCGGGTGGGAGCTCAGCTCCCGCTGCAGCGTGCTCTGAGCTCCCGGGGCCTCAGCCCATCGGAGGTGGCCAGCCGCAGCAGTCGGGACGAACGTCCCGGCCTGCTGGGCGGCAAGAGGGGGGTGCGCCGCAGCCCGGCTCCCCGCCGGACGTTGCGGCGAGGGCACCGGATTCAGCGCCGCACACAGGGGACCGGGCTAGCCGGCTCCCTGCGCGGCGAGGCCACCAAGTTAGTGCCGCACTGGGGGGACAGGGACAGCCAGCTCCCTGGACCCCAGTGGCATGCATTATAGGCAGGCTGGAGGATGGGGGAAGCCCGCCCCATACCTCCAGCACTGGGAGAGCCCTGGCAGCCAGGCTGCAGGGCTAGGGGAGCCCAGCGCTGAGCGCTGGACACATTAAAACAAAAACAATGGGTTTTAAATGTTCAAATATACCGTGTGTTGTAAGGCACTGCAGTGCCTAGGTATGTGGAGCCTGTGCAGGGCACAGGCTCAGAGTATATTTAAAGGGAAACACATGTATTTAACTGAAATGTATTTAAAGGTAAATTGCACTTACTTGGTTGTGTGTCCCAGGAGGGGGGAATCCATGGCTGTGCAGGCTGATGGATTCTCCCAGACCTTTTCCCCAAAAACTGAATACTTTCCGTTCCAGCCTCACACTTGAAAGGGGCATTGGGAGAGAGAGGAGAAGCTCAGCTTTGAAACAAGCTGAGTGGTTTTCTGGAGCTCCATGGAGATCACCCGTAGTGGCCAGGAAACCCTGACCGGGGATCTAGGCTGCCCAGCTCTGGAGCCCAAATCCAGGCTGCAGGCAGTGGGCTGGGTCCCGGGCAGGTTTCTGGAAGTCAGTTTAGGCGGGAAAACTTCCCCCAGCCTAGACTGAACGGCATCGGGGCGTATCCTGATCCTCCAGGATGGGACAGGCAAAGGAGAACGACCACTCCCCACTGTCCATAGGGAACAATGTTAGCTGTGCATGTGACCAAGGCATGCACAGCTCATGGGTAAACATTGATTGGTTGTACACCACAGGGCGGGCTTACCCCCTGTGGTAATGTGTATTGGAGTAGGATAAAAGGAGGGCTGCTGCCCCATTGTATGGTATTGTATTTATACCATCTTCATTCTGCTGGAACATCTTGCTGTATGCTGTTGCCCCTAGCAATAGGGATGAGTCTTTTTTTTTAAGGCTATTATTGAGCAAATAAACATCATCTGCCTCAAGAAAATTGCTTCATCTTGTGACTTACAGGGTTATGCCAAACATAGCCCCATCCTCCGGCTGTCCAGGGAAGCACCTAACATCTCCAAGTTCCGCCTTCCGCCAGCTACCGGTAGCGGTCTAGTCAGGTGACTAGTGGGGATTCGTCAACACCGCACAGGTGTGGTAACGCAGTGTGTCGGCACATACAGAGCAGAACCGTGGTTCCAAACGCCACAGCAGGTTAGGAGTTTGGTGGTGGCAGCATAAACCCGCCCACAGCGCATTGGGTGGAGTCAGTAACAAGCGGTTACTGACGGTAAGCTGGAATCCCCTATGTGGTCAGGTCCCGTGTGACCTAAACCTTCCATTCTGTGCACTGGGAACGGGACGCGGAAGCGGTGAGTGCTTTCGTACGGAACCGTCCTGTCACAGCGCTGATTGTTGAAAAATCTTTAAAAAGGTGTACAGATGGTTGCGCCGCAGTCCCGGACCTCTCCGGCAACTGCGGCAGTGTGGGTAGCCCCCGGCGCGCTGAGCTGTGTGGTGTGTGTGCACCGAGGGAGAAGGGAGCCAATGCAGCGCTCAGAGTGTGCTGCTGCTGGGGGCTGGGAGCTCTGCTCCTAGCGCTTCAGCACTGTGGAGGTGGCCAGCCGCAGCAGCCGACACGAGGGTCCCAGGCTGCTGGGGTGCGCCGCTTACGGGGGTCCGGGTAGCAGGCTCCCTATGCTGCAGAAGCATGTGTAGGGCACTGGACGTTGAGGACCGGGCGCTCCACTCCCGGCGCCTCAGCATTTCAGAAAGACACAGAGCCGCGGCAGCCGGGATGAGCATCCTGAACTGCCGTATTTCAGAAGGGGGGTGCGCCACAGCCTCGGATCAGGGGGCTGCGGCGAGGCAGCAATTCCTGCCACACTGGGTGGCGGGGGAGGGGGGGTGGCAGCAGCGGGGCAGATGAGTTAGTCCCTGCTGCAGCCAGCTCACCCCCCCCCTTCAGTGCACCCTGCTGACCATGGGGAGACCCCGGCAGTCCTATAGGCTGCAAGGCTAAGGGAGCCCAGCACTCACCGTAAAAGCACAATAGCAATGTTTTAAAATGTAATTAATATATTGTGTGCTGTGAGGCACTGCAGTGCCTGGGTACAGGCTCCGTGTATATTAACAGAAGTGTATGTGAAGTGTATTCCAGACCTTTTCCCACAAAATGGAATGCCTTCCCCTCTAGCCTCCCACATGAAAGTACCATGGGGGGGGAGGGAGGAGCAGCTCAGCTTCCCAACAAGCTGACTGGTTTTCTGGAGCTCCATAGTTGCAAGCGGGTCAGTGTGCCGGATAGGAGGTGGGAGGGTCTCTGTGCCCGGTAGGGGGGGGGGGGGAGGAGGAGGGTCGCTGTGCCGGGTAGGAGGGGGGTGAGGACCGCTGTGCCGGGTAGGAGGGAGGCGAGGGTCGCTGTGCTGGGTAGGAGGGGGGGGGGGTCGCTGTGCAGGGCAAGGAGCTGGGGTCGCTGTGCCGGGCAGGAGGGGGGTGGGGAGGGTCGCTGTGCCGGGCAGGAGGGGGGGGGGGGGTCGCTGTGCCGGGCAGGAGGGGGGGGGGAGAGGGTTGCTGTGCCGGGCAGGAGGGGGGGGGAGGGTCGCTGTGCCGGGCAGGAAGGGGGGGGGGTCGCTGTGCCGGGCAGGAGGGGGGAGAGGGTTGCTGTACCAGCGGAGAGGGTCGCTGTGCCAGGTAGGAGGGGGGAGAGGGTTGCTGTGCCAGGGGGGAGGGTCGCTGTGCCGGGCAGGAGGGGGGGGGGTCGCTGTGCCGGGCAGGAGGGGGGGGGAGGGTCGCTTTGCCGGGCAGGAGGGGCGGGGGGGTCGCTGTGCCGAGAAGGAGGGGGTGAGGCGGGAGGATCGCTGTGCCGGGTAGGAGGGGTCGCTGTGCCGGGCAGGAGGGGGGAGAGGGTCGCTGTGCCGGATAGGAGGGAGGAGAGGGTTGCTGTGCCAGGGGGGAGGGTTGCTGTGCCGGATGGGGGGGTTCGCTGTGCTGGATAGGAGGGTCGCTGTGCCGGATAGGAGGTGTGTGCGTCGCTGTGCCGGATAGGAGGGTCGCTGTGCCGGATAGGAGGGTCGCTGTGCCGGATAGGAGGGTCGCTGTGCCGGATAGGAGGTGTGTGCGTCGCTGTGCCGGATAGGAGGTGTGTGCGTCGCTGTGCCGGATAGGAGGGTCATTGTGCCGGATAGGAGGTGTGTGCGTCGCTGTGCCGGATAGGAGGGTCGCTGTGCCGGATAGGAGGGTCGCTGTGCCGGATAGGAGGGTCGCTGTGCCGGATAGGAGGGTCGCTGTGCCGGATAGGAGGGTCGCTGTGCCGGATAGGAGGTGTGTGCGTCGCTGTGCCGGATAGGAGGTGTGTGCGTCGCTGTGCCGGATAGGAGGTGTGTGCGTCGCTGTGCCGGATAGGAGGTGTGTGCGTCGCTGTGCCTTTTAGGAGGGTCGCTGTGCCGGATAGGAGGGTCGCTGTGCCGGATAGGAGGTGTGTGCGTCGCTGTGCCGGATAGGAGGTGTGTGCGTCGCTGTGCCGGATAGGAGGTGTGTGCGTCGCTGTGCCGGATAGGAGGTGTGTGCGTCGCTGTGCCTTTTAGGAGGGTCGCTGTGCCGGATAGGAGGGTCGCTGTGCCGGATAGGAGGTGTGTGTGCGTCGCTGTGCCGGATAGGAGGTGTGTGCGTCGCTGTGCCGGATAGGAGGGTCGCTGTGCCGGATAGGAGGGTCGCTGTGCCGGATAGGAGGGTCGCTGTGCCGGATAGGAGGTGTGTGCGTCGCTGTGCCGGATAGGAGGTGTGTGCGTCGCTGTGCCGGATAGGAGGTGTGTGCGTCGCTGTGCCGGATAGGAGGTGTGTGCGTCGCTGTGCCGGATAGGAGGGTCGCTGTGCCGGATAGGAGGGTCGCTGTGCCGGATAGGAGGTGTGTGCGTCGCTGTGCCGGATAGGAGGTGTGTGCGTCGCTGTGCCGGATAGGAGGGTCGCTGTGCCGGACAGGAGGTGTGTGCGTCGCTGTGCCGGACAGGAGGTGTGTGCGTCGCTGTGCCGGACAGGAGGTGTGTGCGTCGCTGTGCCGGATAGGAGGGTCGCTGTGCCGGATAGGAGGGTCGCTGTGCCGGATAGGAGGGTCGCTGTGCCGGATAGGAGGGTCGCTGTGCCGGATAGGAGGTGTGTGCGTCGCTGTGCCGGATAGGAGGGTCGCTGTGCCGGATAGGAGGTGTGTGCGTCGCTGTGCCGGATAGGAGGTGTGTGCGTCGCTGTGCCGGATAGGAGGGTCGCTGTGCCGGATAGGAGGGTCGCTGTGCCGGATAGGAGGGTCGCTGTGCCGGACAGGAGGTGTGTGCGTCGCTGTGCCGGATAGGAGTTGTGTGCGTCGCTGTGCCGGATAGGAGGGCCGCTGTGCCGGACAGGAGGTGTGTGCGTCGCTGTGCCGGATAGGAGGTGTAATTGGCAACATGCTAATGAATGCACTTTATTGCCAGGTGATTACAGGGGGTGGGGAGGTGGGGCTGTCTGTATAATGATTACATGTATACATAATGTGGATTTTGTCCTGTAATGTTATCCTGTGTTAGAATGCGGATATACTGGGTAATTGCAGCAGAGCTGAGGCATATTACTGCGTTCTAGAGGAAATCCCCCATATGGCGTGCTGAGGAGCAGGAACACTCGGTAAAAGGGGCGCTGTGGGTATGTGGGGGGGACAGATACCGGGCACCATTCCTGTGGTTATTGTGGGATGGTAACGGAATTAATGGCCTGTCTCCTGGCAGTGTAATACATGTGACATCTGTACCAACCTTCTCACATTCATATCATGATGTCTTTATATCCACTTCTCCCAGCCCCCACTGTCACAGGATGTCCCAGTGTCCCTCCGAGAACATGGTGGCAGATGTATTAAGCTTGGAGAAGAGAGAGAGCAGTGATAGGTGCAAGGTGATAACGCACCAGCCAATCAGCTCCTACCTGTCAATTTACATATTGGAGCTGATTGGCTGGGGCGTTATCACTTTGCACTTATCACTGCTCTATCACTTCTCCAGGCTTAGTAGATGTGCCCAATGGTCTTACAGCTGTCTTATCCCAAGGTCCCTTATGGGGGGCATGACCTTACTGCTGTCCCTTCTCCAGGTCCTTCATGTGGTATAATCTTACCCCTGTCCCATCTCCAGGTCCATTGTGGGGAGCATGACCTTGCTACTGTTCAATCTCCCCTTCATGGGGTTTGATCCGGTCTGTCTCTCCGGTGGTGTGGTCTTCCCACTGTCCCATCTCCTGGTTTCTTGTGAGGGTCATGACCTTAACTACTGCTCCATCTCCTTATAGGGAGTGTCACAGCACCCTATTCCAGCCTGCGCTCAGATACGCCAACCTGGCGGTCGTGACATGGGTTTTTGCTTCAGTCATCGCCAGATATGTAAATCACAGTTATTACCTACATATAGCATGGGCCATTCCGGGAGCGTGAATTGGTAAGAGGCACAGAGAGACGTTAATAGGACCTGGTTAAAAGTTCTGGTATTTTGGGGAATGAGGCATTCAGCTTTCTTCTTCAGGGTCCATGGGGTTCCACAGGGGAGGCAATGGGGTGTAGGTGGTGGTGTAGTAGGCACCATACAGTTAAGCTTTCTGGTGATTCCGGTGGGGCACCTTGGAACACTGCTAGCGCGGCTCCCTGGGGGACCCCATACTGCAGCTGGAGCAGTGGTGGACATGTAAGGTGGGCTCCTGGTGGCGGGAACCCGCGTCTGTGTGCAGTCCTACCGCCGGTCTTTGGGGACAGACCTAAGGTGCTGTTGCACACCCCGGTTAGTCCAGACGCCACTAGACCACCAGAGCCAACAATACTGGCGCAGGGAAGTTTATTGAGGCCAGGGAACCTGGTGGTTGATGTCAGCATAGGGGAGGGCAGCCCTCTCCCAGTGGCCCCTCCCCCAGCTCAGGGCGCCATTCCACTACAGTCTTCCCGCCGCTGAGCTGCTCCACCCCCTCAGAGACCCACAGCAGCTATTTTCTTCAAGGCAGCTACAGGTCTCCGGGAACGCTGGGTCCAGTCTCCATGTATACCTCTCCTAGGAGCCAGGTTATACAGCGCAATATCCTACCAGCCACTGTGGCCCATACCAGTTATAAAGATGTGTCCCCTTAATCCTTGCTGCAGCCGCGCTAAACAGACCTTCAAGTCGGGCCATGCCGTGGCGGGACTCGTTAGCGCTGAGCATCTTTTTTTTTTGGGGGGGGGGGGGGGGGGGGCGGATTTTGAGGCAAACGTGTCTAAGATGCACAGGAAAGTAATATGACGCACGAGCAGCTTCTACTGAGTAAAATATGTGGCATGCCTATATTCTGTGTGTGGCTGCATCTGCATCCACAATGGAACGTTACATTGTTTTACAGGAATACACTGTAGCATAGCATTTTGTAAGCCAAGCTATATTTTATCAGTCCCATAAATGTAACCATATTATATTATGTATGTGAGAAGTATTATCTCTTGTTTGCATTGTGAAGACTGGAAACCTTGGCACAAGATCAGTATAGATCCAGAGATTGAGAATGTGGCACCCTCCCGTCCGAATTATGGGGTCGTCACTACTGTAAATCATTTGAACAGAGATATACAGTGACATCTTCTAATACTCTTTCCATATTCTTATGTTTTCTATCATCGATGAGGATGACTTGGTATTTCTCTCATTGGTACACAACCGCCAAAATCAGAGAAAAAAGGGTGCCGGAATCTTTGCTATTACTTTTATTCCTCAGGACTGGCACTACTAAGACTCTCTCATCTTCCATTCACTGTCTAGGCAGATGAGAGACAGTGTAGAATTCCGAAGATGCTTTGGTAGTCCTGTCTATCTTTTTCACATTGTCTACAGAATTCTATGAACATATATATTGGTAGATGCTCAATTAGCTTAGTGATATCATTCAGGTGCTCGAAAGGGAGGGGTATTTCTCAGCAAGAAAAAAAGGCATTTGTTTCCCCCAGCACCCTGAATGATAACCGTAACCAGATATAAATTCCACATGATAATAGAATTCAGAGATCTTCGTTACACATATTTACGCAAATGTGTGAATAAGCCCCAAAGCCGCATCAAGGCGTCTCTGTATATTTGGGGTCCCTAGCGCTATATCTAGGTGCAGGGTGTGGCACCCTAAAACACCAGCATAAGCCAGAAAGCCCAGCGTAGCATAGCAGTGAAAAAACTATAGTGTTAATAAATTAGTATTTAGGAAGCCGAAGCTATAGAGAAAGTGATACGTAAATGAGATACAATTGAAATAGAGAAATAGTGTTAAAAAATTAATAAGTGAAAAGTGTTAATAGAATGTAAAGGTATGCCACACTAAAGCCATCCAGCTCAGCCAGTCCAGAGGCACCACACCTCACACCTCCATTACCCCAATCTGGGTCTAAGATTAACCAGCAAGGAGCCACATGATAATGGCTCCTTACTACAATATGTCTAAGCTAAGAGCTACCTACCTTGGAGCAACCCCATAATGCTCCATGTGGCATGTCAGGGCCTGCACCTCCTAATGCAGGAACCTCTCTGCCTCCCACAACAAACATATATATTGGTAGATGCTCAATTAGCTTAGTGATATCATTCAGGTGCTCGAAAGGGAGGGGTATTTCTCAGCAAGAAAAAAAGGCATTTGTTTCCCCCAGCACCCTGAATGATAACCGTAACCAGATATAAATTCCACATGATAATAGAATTCAGAGATCTTCGTTACACATATTTACGCAAATGTGTGAATAAGCCCCAAAGCCGCATCAAGGCGTCTCTGTATATTTGGGGTCCCTAGCGCTATATCTAGGTGCAGGGTGTGGCACCCCAAAACACCAGCATAAGCCAGAAAGCCCAGCGTAGCATAGCAGTGAAAAAACTATAGTGTTAATAAATTAGTATTTAGGAAGCCGAAGCTATAGAGAAAGTGATACGTAAATGAGATACAATTGAAATAGAGAAATAGTGTTAAAAAATTAATAAGTGAAAAGTGTTAATAGAATGTATTGGTATTTCTCTCATTGGTACACAACCGCCAAAAGCAGAGAAAAAAGTGTGCCGGAATCTTTGCTATTACTTTTATTCCTCAGGACTGGCACTAGTAAGACTCTCATCTTCCATTCACTGTCTAGGCAGATGAGAGACAGTAGAATTCCGAAGATGCTTTGGTAGTCCTGTCTATCTTTTTCACATTGTCTACAGAATTCTATGAACACCAAAACTGTACGAAGTGTAATATAGAATTGATTCAGCATAACGATACTCGTAAATACCAGGGAACTTGTGTGCTTTGTAATGTAGTCCCATTTTATCTATGTGTTATTTTTAGCCTACATATGGAACTTTGAATCCCCTTGTATGTGATTTACATTCATGCCTCTTCAAGGTTTTTATAATTTTAATAAACATTAAAAGTTAAATTGATCCCCATACTACCACAAGAGTGCTCTACCACCCTAGAGTCCTTTTACTACTCTCTATTGAGTGCTTCTTTCTCCTCCACTGTCCTATCTCCCTGTCCCTTGTGGGGACATGACCTTCCCACTGTCCCACCTCCCAGTCCTTGATTGGACAGTGGTAAGATCATACCCAATCAAGCACTGGGAGATGGGATAGTGGTAAGGTCATGCCCCCACAAGGAACCTGGAGTATGGACAGTGATAAGATCATACCCAATCTCCAGGTTCTTAGTGAAGGCATGACATTACCACTGTCCCATCTCCTGGTTCCTTGTGGGGGCATGGCCTTACCACTGGTCCATCTCCCAGTTCTTGATTAGACAGTGGTAAGATCATACCCAATGAAGGACTAGGAAATGGGACAGTGATAACGTCATGCCCCCACAAGGAACCTTGAGAATGGGTATGATCTTATCACTCTCCAATCTCCTGGTTCCTAGTTAATGCATGACATTACCACTGTCCCATCTCCCGGTTCCTTGTGGGGGCATAACCTTACCACTGGGCCATCTCCCAGTCCTTGATTGGGTATGATCTTGCCACTGTCCCATCTCCTGGTATTTTGTGGGGCCATGACGTTACCACTGTCCCATCTCCCAGTTCTTGATTGGTCAGTGGTAAGATCATACCCAATCAAGGACTGGGAAATGGGACAGTGGTAAGGTCATGCACCCACAAGGAACCTGGCGATGGGACAGTGCTAAGGTCATGCCCCCACAAGGAACCTGGAGATGGGATAGTGGTAAGGTCATGCCCCCACAAGGAACCAGGAGATGGGACAGTGGTAAGGTCATGCCCCCACAAGGAACCTGGCGATGGGACAGTGGTAAGGTCATGCCCCCACAAGGAACCTGGAGATTGGGTATGATCTTACCCCACTGTCTAAACTCCAGGTTCCTAGTGAATGCGTGACATTACCATTGTCCCATCTCCCGGTTCCTTGTGGGGTTATGACCTTACCGCTGGGCCTGCCTCTTTGTCCCTCTGGACATACAGTATGACTGCATATTAATTTGGGATGTATTGAATACTTTCCTCCATAGCTGTTATTACACGGTAGTAAGAGACAGAAGATAGGTAGGATGGCCGGCTACAGGACTCTGCTAGAATGTATTAGTAATGCGCATAGTTATTACACACCTCACAGGAGCCTTTTATTCTCTGCGCTCACATTACTGACCATCTTCCGGCCTCTTCTCAGGACACAATGGCGGAGCCCACCAGACCTCAGAGAAAGATGTCCCGGACAGGAACCTCTCTGTACCAGGTTCTGGGACTGGAGAAAGGGGCCTCGCAGGATGACATAAAGAAAGCCTATCGGTAATTACAGGGTCCCGTCGCTTCTCTCTGTAATGGGGAGATATATCGGGAAGGGGCTCTGCTGGGGGAATTATTACTGACAGCGGAAGTGCCCAAACTTGGTTATTTAAAATGGGAAATCCCTATAAATAATCCCACACAAGATTAATTTAATGGCATTGGCCTTTCTCCCTGTCCCCAGGTGGTGGGCACTGTTGAGGGTCGTGGGGGAGCCACATTTCTAAGAAGCTCTGTTATGTCTGCTCATTGTCTCTCCGCTGTCTCCGCAGGAAGTTGGCCCTTCGGTATCACCCGGACAAAAACCCGGACAACCCGGAGGCCGCTGAGAAGTTCAAGGAGATAAACAATGCAAACACGACCCTGAGCGATGAGAACAAGCGCAAGATCTACGACGAGTACGGCTCTATGGGCCTGTACGTCGCCGAGCAGTTCGGGGAGGAGAGCGTCAAATATTACTTCCTCATGTCCAAGTGCTGGTTCAAGGTAAGGCGCGTAGGCTTGTGACCTCGCCAGAGACGTTACCCGGCCCTTAGGGCGCAGACAGACTGCGCTGCCCTTTCCATACGCCCTCTTATTCGGGGGAGATGTATCAAGCCTTGGAGAGAGCACCTCCAGCACCTTCTGGGCACAATAGCCGATGACTACAGCTGCTTCCCCCGACTGCCTACTTTATGTCAGAACTGCAGGGTATTATCCACCACAGGACAGCGGGGGAATGGATTAGAGTGTTAGCTCTTCAGGTCACAAGAATACAAAAAAGAGGCATCATTCGGAGTCTTATAAGCAGACTGATCATAAATATCCCTGGTAATGGTAATTATACAACACTCTGTGGTACTGATTGTGAGGATACCGGGTGATACAACCCTAGTTCTCTACGTGGGCCAAGGGTTCAGCGATCACACAGGTAAGGAGGTGAGAAATGTACAGCAGCGTGAGAAGTTGTATACCCAGCTCAGCCATCAGTGCCACCTAACCGCTTACCACCTGAAAGAAAGAAGGCCCACAGCTACTCTGAGGGCAATTTCTTATCTTGAAGGAGGCTGGATGCAAAGCTCTGTTCCTTTAGTGCTGCAAGAGCCACGTGGTGTCTCCTAGTTGGTGTAACTAGACCACTGCTGTGGCGCTGCCAGAGGACACCTTCAGATAATTTCCAGTAACTTCCCAGCCTGTCTGCTGGCATCTGTTGGCACAGCTATATAACCGGCTGAGATACATCTTGTTGGTCTCCTGTAACTGCACCCAGGGATGTATGGAGTGTTTCTGGTCACTGTGTCTTGGCAGCAGGCCCCACATGCGCCTTTCTGCCCATGGCTCTGTCCCTATAGAGAGCATCCGCAGCAGACGGGGACCGGGCCGGACCTGAATCCTCGCTTGTCACTAAGGCTGACATAGTATGTGTCCTTCTGGCAGCTTTGTCCTGAAGTTCTCCTCCAAGGACCTGCAGTCATTCAGGAGGAACTCCTTGGCTTTTCTCTCAGTCTGTGACACATCTGTGATGACGTAGAAGCGTTGCCAGATTGTTTGGCTCTTACCACTTAATGTTCTCCCGTTATATGTTTAACTGCCTCTATGAAGAGCTGAGTGTGCGTCTTTTCAAACAAGCAATCTGCTTATACCGTATACTTCTTGGGTGCTCGCAATCACTTGCACCTCTCAGCACAGAAAAGGGGCTTTTTGCACTGAGCTGACTGCATCTTTTGTCCACCAAAAAAAATAATCATTGCAATCGGTGACATCACTATGTCTAGCGGTAGTGTCACCGCATAGAATACCCATGACCCCAGGTTCTATTCCCGAACATGGCGGATGTTTATCTTGTAAAACAATTTTGAATTATTATTATTATCTTTTATTTATATGGCGCCACAAGGGTTCCGCAGCACCCAATTACACAGTACATAATCAAATTCTCAAAATGGGAAAACAGCGACTTACCGTTGAAGACAATATAGGACAAGTACAGGGTAAATAAACATAGCTACATCAGCAGATGACACTGGAATAAGTGTCAAGTGGCAGAAGACTGCTGGATTTGGTGCAGTTGAAGATTACTAAAGAAAGAAAAAGGATGAGGGAAGAGGGCCCTGCTCGTGAGAGCTGACAGACATTGGTGACACGGACAGGGTACATAGAGAGCGTGGGACAGAGGGTTAGGGTGAGAGTTGGCTGGGTTTGGGGAAGAAGTGGGTCTTGAGAGCCTGTTTGAAGTTCTGTAGAGAGGTGGAGAGTCTGAGGGGGAGAGGTAGGGAATTCCAGAGAAAGGGAGCAGCACATGAGAAATCTTGGAGGTAGGAGTGGGAGGAGGTAATCAGTAGGCAGGAGAGGCGGCGTGCAGTAGCAGAGTGAAGAAGATGGGTGGGAGTGTAAGGGAGATAAGGTCAGAGATGTAGATGGGAGAGGAGTGGGTGAGGGCTTTGTAAGTGAGTGTGAGAAGCTTGAAATGGATTCTGGAAGGGAAGCCAGTGAGGGGCTTGTAGGAGAGGAGAGGTGGACGTAGTGCGTTTGGTGAGGAAGATGAGCCGGGCTGCAGCATTGAGGATAGAGTGGAGAGAGGTATGTGTCAGGGAGGCCAGTCAGAAGCAGATTACAGTAGTCCAGTCTGGAGATGACCAGTGAGTGGATGAGGGTCTTGGTAGCATCCTGGGTGAGAAAGGGTCTGATCCTGGAGATATTTTTTAGATGGAAACGGCAGGTTTGTGAGTGGTGCTGAATGTCTGGTTTGAAGGAGAGGGAGGAGTCAAGGATTACTCCAAGACAGCGCACTTGGGGGCTAGAGGAGACAGTAGTGCCATCAATGGATAATGAGAGTGTGGGAGGTGAGGTTGTGCTGCAGAGAGGGAAGATGATCAGCTCAGTCTTAGACATGTGGAGTTTAAGAAAGTGCTGGGACATCCAGGAAGAGGTAGCAGAGAGACAGTCGGAGGTACGAGTGAGGTGAGCCTGAGAGAGATCAGGGGAGGAAAGAGAGATTTGAGTGTCATCAGCATAGAGGTGATATTGGAAGTTAAAAGAACTAATGAGTTCTCCTAAAGAGGACGTGTAGAGAGAGAAAAGGAGAGGACCAAGAACAGAATCTTGGGGGGGGGGGGGGTATAGTTAGTGGAAGTGGGGGGGAGGAGGTAGCGTCATGAGAGAGACAGAGAAGGGAAGGAACGATCAGAGTGGTAGGAGGACAGCCAAGAGAGGGCAGTATCACGCAGACCAAGGGAGTGAAGGATTTGCAGTAGGAGAGGGTGGTCCACAGTGTCAAAAGCAGAAGAGAGGTCAAGAAGAATAAGTAGAGAGTAGTGGCCCTTAGATTTTGCAGCATGGAGGTCGTTGCAGACCTTTGTGAGAGCAGTTTCAGTGGAGTGGAGAGGATAGAAGCCAGACTGGAATGGGTCAATTAGTGAGTTGGAGGAAGTAAGAGGCAGTAAGGCGGTTGTAGACAATACGCTCAAGGAGTTTGTAGGCAAAAGGGAGGAGAGAGATGGGTCGATAGTTGGTGAGAGTGTTTGGATCAAGGGTAGGGTTTTTTTTTAAAGAATAGGGAAGACACGAGCATGCTTGAAAGCAGAGGGGACAGTGCCTGATGAGAGGGAGAGATTGAGAAGGTGGTAAAGATGGGAGCAGGTAGAAGGAGAGAGGTAGCAGAGGAGTCAGGAGGGGATAGGGTTAAGTGGGGAGGTAGTGGGATAGAGGAATGGATGAGGGCCATGACTTCCTCACCAGATACATGGGAGAAAGATGTCAGAGTTGGTGAGAGGGATGTGGAGGGGTGGTAAGGGATGGGAGGAGGCTGGTTGCTGATGGTCTGATGTGATGTGATGTCCTGACGTATGGAGTCAATTTTGGATGTAAAATAAGTGGCAAAGTCAAGAGCAGACAATGAGGATGGGAGAGGAGGTGGTGGTGGGCAGAGTTGGGAGTTGAGAGTGGCAGAGAGGTGCCGAGGGTTGGAAGACTGGGAGGAGATGAGAATTTTGAAGTATGATTGTTTAGAGAGGGAAAGGGCAGCACTGATGGATGAGAGCATAAGTGTGAAATGGAGGAAGTCTGCCTTAGAGCGTGATTTCCTCCACTGTCGTCGGCAGTACGTGAGAATATACAGAATTCTGCTGTTATCAGTATTACAGTGGATATACTGTATTTTTTAAGGCTCATAATATTACCCACAGAAAAAGGTCTGTCTGCTCCTATGAAGAACTGATTGTGCGTCTTAGGACGTACTCCCAGATACTGTACACCGCTCCAGGGGGACCGCTCACCACCAACAATAAACTACGTACTGTACAGTGTAACAGCAAAGAGAAACGTCCCATTGCTTCTTACTGCTTAAAGTGCTGTCTGCCCCCCCCTCCCCCAAACCAAAGCCAGCACGAGTCATTCATAACAAATCTCAGAGGGGTGAGGGTGGAGAGGCTGCCTGCCATGCCATATGAACGTGTTACACACTGCGATTTATGCTGCGCTCACAGCTCTTGCAATGAAATGCAGTGATACTGTAGCGTGTCTTCCAAATAAACCGTGGCTTCCAGGAGCGTTGCTTGAAATTACCACTTTGTGGTCAAGAACCGAAAAAAGTACTTGATGTTTGCATTGAGCTGACTGCGTCTTTTTCCCATCCTAGAAAAAAATATATAATTATTCGGGTGTGCAAGAGTTGACTGCATGCCTTCTTTGGTCTAGCGCTAGCGTGACTGCCTATCACACTTGGGTTATATTCCCGCAAATGGCAGATGCCTATTTTTTCTTATAAAAAATGTTTTCTTTTCTTTTCTGTGCTGTGACTGTGTACGGTAGTTGTTCACTGTTATTTTCTGTTGGGCAACAGACGCACAGTCAGCTCAATGCAAAAATACCTTTTTCTGTGTCGATATTGGGAAAACACCAGCCATATAGTGTGTAAGTAATAGTACCCGCTTGTTTGCGTCAGAAGACCTGCACTCAGCTCTTCATAGAAGCAGTCGTGACATAAAGTGATTATATCATAGAGCTCCCCTGAAGCCCATCGTTCGTTTATAAGGCATATGATGGAAATAAAGCATCTAGAAACTTAAACAAAATGAAAAAAAAAGTAGTTGTTAAACTGCAAGCATCATTTGACATTACATTGGAGACTTCACGTATGCGCAGTGGTGACTTTTAAAAGTGACACCTGGTGGCTGAACATGAGTATTGCACTCACCAGATACTCAGTTCTTTACACTGCGACTGCATAAGCCACCCTGTTACTGATAACGCCACCCTGTGGCCAGGACATGTAATGCGACTAGTCTTTCATACTGCACGTCATACGGAGGATAGATGAGAGTTCCTACATCTGTATAAACGGACTGGTGAGGAATACTGTATATTACAGGGACTGGAGTGTTATTATATTATGCCCCATGTCGCTGTATTACAGGGCCTGGTGATCTGCTGCAGTCTGGTAACCTGCTGCTGCTGCTGTTGTTGCTGCGGGTTTTGCTGCGGCCGCTGTAAACCTCCGGAGGAGGATGAATCTTATAAGTGTGTGAATCCTGAAGACCTGGAAGCTCAGATAAGAGCAGAAGATAGTAAGTGTTACTTTTACTTTCCATCTGCTCTCTTCTCCCCAGTATTATAATCTACTCTGTTACTGAAACTCTGCTCCCCAGTATTATAATCTACTCTGTTACTGTGACTCTGCTCCCCAGTATTATAATCTACTCTGTTACTGGAACTCTGCTCCCCAGTATTATAATTTACTCTGTTACTGTGACTCTGCTCCCCGGTATTATAATCTACTCTGTTACTGTGACTCTGCTCCCCAGTATTATAATCTACTCTGTTACTGTGACTCTGCTCCCCAGTATTATAATCTACTCTGTTACTGGAACTCTGCTCCCCAGTATTATAATTTACTCTGTTACTGTGACTCTGCTCCCCGGTATTATAATCTACTCTGTTACTGTGACTCTGCTCCCCAGTATTATAATCTACTCTGTTACTGTGACTCTGCTCCCCAGTATTATAATCTACTCTGTTACTGTGACTCTGCTCCCCAGTATTATAATTTACTCTGTTACTGTGACTCTGCTCCCCAGTATTATAATCTACTCTGTTACTGTGACTCTGCTCCCCAGTATTATAATCTACTCTGTTACTGTGACTCTGCTCCCCAGTATTATAATCTACTCTGTTACTGTGACTCTGCTCCCCAGTATTATAATCTACTCTGTTACTGTGACTCTGCTCCCCAGTATTATAATCTACTCTGTTACTGTGACTCTGCTCCCCAGTATTATAATCTACTCTGTTACTGTGACTCTGCTCCCCAGTATTATAATTTACTCTGTTACTGTGACTCTGCTCCCCGGGGTTATCCTTTACTCTGTTACTGGAACTCTGCTCCCCGGTGTTATCCTTTACTCTGTTACTGGAACTCTGCTCCCCAGTATTATAATCTACTCTGTTACTGTTACTCTGCTCCCCGGCGTTATCCTTTACTCTGTTACTGTGACTCTGCTCCCCGGGGTTATCCTTTACTCTGTTACTGGAACTCTGCTCCCCAGTATTATAATCTACTCTGTTACTGTTACTCTGCTCCCCGGCGTTATCCTTTACTCTGTTACTGTGACTCTGCTCCCCGGGGTTATCCTTTACTCTGTTACTGGAACTCTGCTCCCCGGTGTTATCCTTTACTCTGTTACTGGAACTCTGCTCCCCAGTATTATAATTTACTCTGTTACTGGAACTCTGCTCCCCGGTGTTATCCTTTACTCTGTTACTGGAACTCTGCTCCCTGGGGTTATCCTTTACTCTGTTACTGGAACTCTGCTCCCCGGTGTTATCCTTTACTCTGTTACTGGAACTCTGCTCCCTGGGGTTATCCTTTACTCTGTTACTGGAACTCTGCTCCCCGGTGTTATCCTTTACTCTGTTACTGGAACTCTGCTCCCCGGTGTTATCCTTTACTCTGTTACTGGAACTCTGCTCCCCGGTGTTATCCTTTACTCTGTTACTGGAACTCTGCTCCCCAGTGTTATCCTTTACTCTGTTACTCTGCTCCCCGGTGTTATCCTTTACTCTGTTACTCTGCTCCCCGGTGTTATCCTTTACTCTGTTACTCTGCTCCCCGGTGTTATCCTTTACTCTGTTACTGGAACTCTGCTCCCCGGTGTTATCCTTTACTCTGTTACTGGAACTCTGCTCCCCGGGGTTATCCTTTACTCTGTTACTGGAACTCTGCTCCCCAGTATTATAATTTACTCTGTTACTGGAACTCTGCTCCCCGGTGTTATCCTTTACTCTGTTACTGGAACTCTGCTCCCTGGGGTTATCCTTTACTCTGTTACTGGAACTCTGCTCCCCGGTGTTATCCTTTACTCTGTTACTGGAACTCTGCTCCCCGGGGTTATCCTTTACTCTGTTACTGGAACTCTGCTCCCCGGTGTTATCCTTTACTCTGTTACTGGAACTCTGCTCCCCGGTGTTATCCTTTACTCTGTTACTGGAACTCTGCTCCCCGGGGTTATCCTTTACTCTGTTACTGGAACTCTGCTCCCCGGGGTTATCCTTTACTCTGTTACTGGAACTCTGCTCCCCGGTGTTATCCTTTACTCTGTTACTGGAACTCTGCTCCCCGGTGTTATCCTTTACTCTGTTACTGGAACTCTGCTCCCCAGTATTATAATTTACTCTGTTACTGGAACTCTGCTCCCCGGTGTTATCCTTTACTCTGTTACTGGAACTCTGCTCCCTGGGGTTATCCTTTACTCTGTTACTGGAACTCTGCTCCCCGGTGTTATCCTTTACTCTGTTACTGGAACTCTGCTCCCCGGGGTTATCCTTTACTCTGTTACTGGAACTCTGCTCCCCGGTGTTATCCTTTACTCTGTTACTGGAACTCTGCTCCCCGGTGTTATCCTTTACTCTGTTACTGGAACTCTGCTCCCCGGGGTTATCCTTTACTCTGTTACTGTGACTCTGCTCCCCGGTGTTATCCTTTACTCTGTTACTGTGACTCTGCTCCCCGGTGTTATCCTTTACTCTGTTACTGTGACTCTGCTCCCCGGTGTTATCCTTTACTCTGTTACTGGAACTCTGCTCCCCGGTGTTATCCTTTACTCTGTTACTGTGACTCTGCTCCCCGGTGTTATCCTTTACTCTGTTACTGGAACTCTGCTCCCCGGGGTTATCCTTTACTCTGTTACTGGAACTCTGCTCCCCGGGGTTATCCTTTACTCTGTTACTGGAACTCTGCTCCCCGGGGTTATCCTTTACTCTGTTACTGGAACTCTGCTCCCCGGGGTTATCCTTTACTCTGTTACTGTGCCCCGGTGTTATCCTTTACTCTGTTACTGGAACTCTGCTCCCCGGTGTTATCCTTTACTCTGTTACTGTGACTCTGCTCCCCGGGGTTATCCTTTACTCTGTTACTGGAACTCTGCTCCCTGGGGTTATCCTTTACTCTGTTACTGGAACTCTGCTCCCCGGTGTTATCCTTTACTCTGTTACTGGAACTCTGCTCCCCGGTGTTATCCTTTACTCTGTTACTGTGCCCCGGTGTTATCCTTTACTCTGTTACTGGAACTCTGCTCCCCGGTGTTATCCTTTACTCTGTTACTGTGACTCTGCTCCCCGGGGTTATCCTTTACTCTGTTACTGGAACTCTGCTCCCCGGGGTTATCCTTTACTCTGTTACTGGAACTCTGCTCCCCGGGGTTATCCTTTACTCTGTTACTGGAACTCTGCTCCCCGGTGTTATCCTTTACTCTGTTACTGGAACTCTGCTCCCCGGTGTTATCCTTTACTCTGTTACTGGAACTCTGCTCCCCGGTGTTATCCTTTACTCTGTTACTGGAACTCTGCTCCCTGGTGTTATCCTTTACTCTGTTACTGGAACTCTGCTCCCCGGTGTTATCCTTTACTCTGTTACTGTGCCCCGGTGTTATCCTTTACTCTGTTACTAGAACTCTGCTCCCCGGTGTTATCCTTTACTCTGTTACTGTGACTCTGCTCCCCGGTGTTATCCTTTACTCTGTTACTGGAACTCTGCTCCCCGGTGTTATCCTTTACTCTTACTGTGCCCCGGTGTTATCCTTTACTCTGTTACTGGAACTCTGCTCCCCGGTGTTATCCTTTACTCTGTTACTGTGACTCTGCTCCCCGGTGTTATCCTTTACTCTGTTACTGTGACTCTGCTCCCCGGTGTTATCCTTTACTCTGTTACTGGAACTCTGCTCCCCGGTGTTATCCTTTACTCTGTTACTGTGACTCTGCTCCCCGGGGTTATCCTTTACTCTGTTACTGGAACTCTGCTCCCCGGTGTTATCCTTTACTCTGTTACTGGAACTCTGCTCCCCGGTGTTATCCTTTACTCTGTTACTGTGACTCTGCTCCCCGGTGTTATCCTTTACTCTGTTACTGTGACTCTGCTCCCCGGTGTTATCCTTTACTCTGTTACTGTGACTCTGCTCCCTGGGGTTATCCTTTACTCTGTTACTGTGACTCTGCTCCCCGGTGTTATCCTTTACTCTGCTCCCCGGTGTTATCCTTTACTCTGTTACTGTGCCCCGGTGTTATCCTTTACTCTGTTACTGGAACTCTGCTCCCCGGTGTTATCCTTTACTCTGTTACTGTGACTCTGCTCCCGGGGTTATCCTTTACTCTGTTACTGGAACTCTGCTCCCCGGGGTTATCCTTTACTCTGTTACTGGAACTCTGCTCCCCGGTGTTATCCTTTACTCTGTTACTGGAACTCTGCTCCCCGGTGTTATCCTTTACTCTGTTACTGGAACTCTGCTCCCTGGTGTTATCCTTTACTCTGTTACTGGAACTCTGCTCCCCGGTGTTATCCTTTACTCTGTTACTGTGCCCCGGTGTTATCCTTTACTCTGTTACTAGAACTCTGCTCCCCGGTGTTATCCTTTACTCTGTTACTGGAACTCTGCTCCCCGGTGTTATCCTTTACTCTGTTACTGTGACTCTGCTCCCCGGTGTTATCCTTTACTCTGTTACTGTGCCCCGGTGTTATCCTTTACTCTGTTACTGGAACTCTGCTCCCCGGGGTTATCCTTTACTCTGTTACTGGAACTCTGCTCCCCGGGGTTATCCTTTACTCTGTTACTGTGCCCCGGTGTTATCCTTTACTCTGTTACTGGAACTCTGCTCCCCGGTGTTATCCTTTACTCTGTTACTGGAACTCTGCTCCCCGGTGTTATCCTTTACTCTGTTACTGTGACTCTGCTCCCCGGGGTTATCCTTTACTCTGTTACTGTGCCCCGGTGTTATCCTTTACTCTGTTACTGTAACTCTGCTCCCCGGTGTTATCCTTTACTCTGTTACTGTGACTCTGCTCCCCGGGGTTATCCTTTACTCTGTTACTGTGCCCCGGTGTTATCCTTTACTCTGTTACTGGAACTCTGCTCCCCGGTGTTATCCTTTACTCTGTTACTGTGCCCCGGTGTTATCCTTTACTCTGTTACTGGAACTCTGCTACCCGGTGTTATCCTTTACTCTGTTACTGTGACTCTGCTCCCTGGGGTTATCCTTTACTCTGTTACTGTGACTCTGCTCCCCGGTGTTATCCTTTACTCTGTTACTGGAACTCTGCTCCCCGGTGTTATCCTTTACTCTGTTACTGGAACTCTGCTCCCCGGTGTTATCCTTTACTCTGTTACTGTGACTCTGCTCCCCGGTGTTATCCTTTACTCTGTTACTGTGCCCCGGTGTTATCCTTTACTCTGTTACTGTGACTCTGCTCCCCGGTGTTATCCTTTACTCTGTTACTGTGACTCTGCTCCCTGGGGTTATCCTTTACTCTGTTACTGTGACTCTGCTCCCTGGGGTTATCCTTTACTCTGTTACTGGAACTCTGCTCCCCGGTGTTATCCTTTACTCTGTTACTGGAACTCTGCTCCCCGGTGTTATCCTTTACTCTGTTACTGGAACTCTGCTCCCCGGTGTTATCCTTTACTCTGTTACTGGAACTCTGCTCCCCGGTGTTATCCTTTACTCTGTTACTCTGCTCCCCGGTGTTATCCTTTACTCTGTTACTCTGCTCCCCGGTGTTATCCTTTACTCTGTTACTCTGCTCCCCGGTGTTATCCTTTACTCTGTTACTCTGCTCCCCGGTGTTATCCTTTACTCTGTTACTCTGCTCCCCGGTGTTATCCTTTACTCTGTTACTGGAACTCTGCTCCCCGGTGTTATCCTTTACTCTGTTACTCTGCTCCCCGGTGTTATCCTTTACTCTGTTACTCTGCTCCCCGGTGTTATCCTTTACTCTGTTACTCTGCTCCCCGGTGTTATCCTTTACTCTGTTACTGGAACTCTGCTCCCCGGGGTTATCCTTTACTCTGTTACTGGAACTCTGCTCCTCTGTGTTATCCTTTACTCTGTTACTGGAACTCTGCTCCCCGGTGTTATCCTTTACTCTGTTACTGGAACTCTGCTCCCCGGGGTTATCCTTTACTCTGTTACTGGAACTCTGCTACCCGGTGTTATCCTTTACTCTGTTACTGTGACTCTGCTCCCTGGGGTTATCCTTTACTCTGTTACTGTGACTCTGCTCCCCGGTGTTATCCTTTACTCTGTTACTGGAACTCTGCTCCCCGGTGTTATCCTTTACTCTGTTACTGGAACTCTGCTCCCCGGTGTTATCCTTTACTCTGTTACTGGAACTCTGCTCCCCGGTGTTATCCTTTACTCTGTTACTGGAACTCTGCTCCCCGGTGTTATCCTTTACTCTGTTACTGTGCCCCGGTGTTATCCTTTACTCTGTTACTGTGACTCTGCTCCCCGGTGTTATCCTTTACTCTGTTACTGTGACTCTGCTCCCTGGGGTTATCCTTTACTCTGTTACTGTGACTCTGCTCCCCGGTGTTATCCTTTACTCTGTTACTGTGACTCTGCTCCCTGGGGTTATCCTTTACTCTGTTACTGTGACTCTGCTCCCTGGGGTTATCCTTTACTCTGTTACTGGAACTCTGCTCCCCGGTGTTATCCTTTACTCTGTTACTGGAACTCTGCTCCCCGGTGTTATCCTTTACTCTGTTACTGTTACTCTGCTCCCCGGTGTTATCCTTTACTCTGTTACTGGAACTCTGCTCCCCGGTGTTATCCTTTACTCTGTTACTCTGCTCCCCGGTGTTATCCTTTACTCTGTTACTCTGCTCCCCGGTGTTATCCTTTACTCTGTTACTCTGCTCCCCGGTGTTATCCTTTACTCTGTTACTGGAACTCTGCTCCCCGGGGTTATCCTTTACTCTGTTACTGGAACTCTGCTCCTCTGTGTTATCCTTTACTCTGTTACTGGAACTCTGCTCCCCGGTGTTATCCTTTACTCTGTTACTGGAACTCTGCTCCCCGGGGTTATCCTTTACTCTGTTACTGGAACTCTGCTACCCGGTGTTATCCTTTACTCTGTTACTGTGACTCTGCTCCCTGGGGTTATCCTTTACTCTGTTACTGTGACTCTGCTCCCCGGTGTTATCCTTTACTCTGTTACTGGAACTCTGCTCCCCGGTGTTATCCTTTACTCTGTTACTGGAACTCTGCTCCCCGGTGTTATCCTTTACTCTGTTACTGGAACTCTGCTCCCCGGTGTTATCCTTTACTCTGTTACTGGAACTCTGCTCCCTGGGGTTATCCTTTACTCTGTTACTGGAACTCTGCTCCCTGGGGTTATCCTTTACTCTGTTACTGTGCCCCGGTGTTATCCTTTACTCTGTTACTGGAACTCTGCTCCCCGGGGTTATCCTTTACTCTGTTACTGGAACTCTGCTCCCCGGGGTTATCCTTTACTCTGTTACTGTGCCCCGGTGTTATCCTTTACTCTGTTACTGGAACTCTGCTCCCCGGTGTTATCCTTTACTCTGTTACTGTGCCCCGGTGTTATCCTTTACTCTGTTACTGGAACTCTGCTACCCGGTGTTATCCTTTACTCTGTTACTGTGACTCTGCTCCCTGGGGTTATCCTTTACTCTGTTACTGTGACTCTGCTCCCCGGTGTTATCCTTTACTCTGTTACTGGAACTCTGCTCCCCGGTGTTATCCTTTACTCTGTTACTGGAACTCTGCTCCCCGGTGTTATCCTTTACTCTGTTACTGTGACTCTGCTCCCCGGTGTTATCCTTTACTCTGTTACTGTGCCCCGGTGTTATCCTTTACTCTGTTACTGTGACTCTGCTCCCCGGTGTTATCCTTTACTCTGTTACTGTGACTCTGCTCCCTGGGGTTATCCTTTACTCTGTTACTGTGACTCTGCTCCCCGGTGTTATCCTTTACTCTGTTATTGTGCCTCAGTGTTATCCTTTACTCTGTTACTGGAACTCTGCTCCTCTGTGTTATCCTTTACTCTGTTACTGTTACTCTGCTCCCCGGTGTTATCCTTTACTCTGTTACTGTTACTCTGCTCCCCGGTGTTATCCTTTACTCTGTTACTGGAACTCTGCTCCCCGGGGTTATCCTTTACTCTGTTACTGGAACTCTGCTCCTCGGTGTTATCCTTTACTCTGTTACTGGAACTCTGCTCCCCGGTGTTATCCTTTACTCTGTTACTGGAACTCTGCTCCCCGGGGTTATCCTTTACTCTGTTACTGTGCCCCGGTGTTATCCTTTACTCTGTTACTGGAACTCTGCTCCCCGGTGTTATCCTTTACTCTGTTACTGGAACTCTGCTCCGCGGTGTTATCCTTTATTCTGTTACTGTGCCCCGGTGTTATCCTTTACTCTGTTACTGGAACTCTGCTACCCAGTGTTATCCTTTACTCTGTTACTGTGACTCTGCTCCCTGGGGTTATCCTTTACTCTGTTACTGTGACTCTGCTCCCCGGTGTTATCCTTTACTCTGTTACTGGAACTCTGCTCCCCGGTGTTATCCTTTACTCTGTTACTGGAACTCTGCTCCCCGGTGTTATTCTTTACTCTGTTACTGGAACTCTGCTCCCCGGTGTTATCCTTTACTCTGTTACTGTGACTCTGCTCCCTGGGGTTATCCTTTACTCTGTTACTGTTACTCTGCTCCCCGGTGTTATCCTTTACTCTGTTACTGTGACTCTGCTCCCCGGTGTTATCCTTTACTCTGTTACTGTGCCCCGGTGTTATCCTTTACTCTGTTACTGTGACTCTGCTCCCCGGTGTTATCCTTTACTCTGTTACTGTGACTCTGCTCCCTGGGGTTATCCTTTACTCTGTTACTGTGACTCTGCTCCCCGGTGTTATCCTTTACTCTGTTATTGTGCCCCGGTGTTATCCTTTACTCTGTTACTGGAACTCTGCTCCTCTGTGTTATCCTTTACTCTGTTACTGTGACTCTGCTCCCTGGGGTTATCCTTTACTCTGTTACTGTGACTCTGCTCCCTGGGGTTATCCTTTACTCTGTTACTGGAACTCTGCTCCCCGGTGTTATCCTTTACTCTGTTACTGGAACTCTGCTCCCCGGTGTTATCCTTTACTCTGTTACTGGAACTCTGCTCCCCGGTGTTATCCTTTACTCTGTTACTGGAACTCTGCTCCCCGGTGTTATCCTTTACTCTGTTACTCTGCTCCCCGGTGTTATCCTTTACTCTGTTACTCTGCTCCCCGGTGTTATCCTTTACTCTGTTACTCTGCTCCCCGGTGTTATCCTTTACTCTGTTACTCTGCTCCCCGGTGTTATCCTTTACTCTGTTACTCTGCTCCCCGGTGTTATCCTTTACTCTGTTACTCTGCTCCCCGGTGTTATCCTTTACTCTGTTACTCTGCTCCCCGGTGTTATCCTTTACTCTGTTACTCTGCTCCCCGGTGTTATCCTTTACTCTGTTACTGGAACTCTGCTCCCCGGGGTTATCCTTTACTCTGTTACTGGAACTCTGCTCCTCTGTGTTATCCTTTACTCTGTTACTGGAACTCTGCTCCCCGGTGTTATCCTTTACTCTGTTACTGGAACTCTGCTCCCCGGTGTTATCCTTTACTCTGTTACTGTGACACTGCTCCCTGGGGTTATCCTTTACTCTGTTACTGTGACTCTGCTCCCCGGTGTTATCCTTTACTCTGTTACTGGAATTCTGCTCCCCGGTGTTATCCTTTACTCTGTTACTGGAACTCTGCTCCCCGGTGTTATCCTTTACTCTGTTACTGGAACTCTGCTCCCCGGTGTTATCCTTTACTCTGTTACTGGAACTCTGCTCCCCGGTGTTATCCTTTACTCTGTTACTGGAACTCTGCTCCCCGGTGTTATCCTTTACTCTGTTACTGTGCCCCGGTGTTATCCTTTACTCTGTTACTGTGACTCTGCTCCCCGGTGTTATCCTTTACTCTGTTACTGTGACTCTGCTCCTTGGGGTTATCCTTTACTCTGTTACTGTGACTCTGCTCCCTGGGGTTATCCTTTACTCTGTTACTGGAACTCTGCTCCCCGGTGTTATCCTTTACTCTGTTACTGGAACTCTGCTCCCCGGTGTTATCCTTTACTCTGTTACTGGAACTCTGCTCCCCGGTGTTATCCTTTACTCTGTTACTCTGCTCCCCGGTGTTATCCTTTACTCTGTTACTCTGCTCCCCGGTGTTATCCTTTACTCTGTTACTGTGACTCTGCTCCCCGGTGTTATCCTTTACTCTGTTACTGTGCCCCGGTGTTATCCTTTACTCTGTTACTGTGACTCTGCTCCCCGGTGTTATCCTTTACTCTGTTACTGTGACTCTGCTCCCTGGGGTTATCCTTTACTCTGTTACTGTGACTCTGCTCCCCGGTGTTATCCTTTACTCTGTTACTGTGACTCTGCTCCCTGGGGTTATCCTTTACTCTGTTACTGGAACTCTGCTCCCTGGGGTTATCCTTTACTCTGTTACTGTGCCCCGGTGTTATCCTTTACTCTGTTACTGGAACTCTGCTCCCCGGGGTTATCCTTTACTCTGTTACTGGAACTCTGCTCCCCGGGGTTATCCTTTACTCTGTTACTCTGCTCCCCGGTGTTATCCTTTACTCTGTTACTGGAACTCTGCTCCCCGGGGTTATACTTTACTCTGTTACTGTGACTCTGCTCCCCGGTGTTATCCTTTACTCTGTTATTGTGCCTCAGTGTTATCCTTTACTCTGTTACTGGAACTCTGCTCCTCTGTGTTATCCTTTACTCTGTTACTGTTACTCTGCTCCCCGGTGTTATCCTTTACTCTGTTACTGTTACTCTGCTCCCCGGTGTTATCCTTTACTCTGTTACTGGAACTCTGCTCCCCGGGGTTATCCTTTACTCTGTTACTGTGCCCCGGTGTTATCCTTTACTCTGTTACTGGAACTCTGCTCCCCGGTGTTATCCTTTACTCTGTTACTGGAACTCTGCTCCGCGGTGTTATCCTTTATTCTGTTACTGTGCCCCGGTGTTATCCTTTACTCTGTTACTGGAACTCTGCTACCCAGTGTTATCCTTTACTCTGTTACTGTGACTCTGCTCCCTGGGGTTATCCTTTACTCTGTTACTGTGACTCTGCTCCCCGGTGTTATCCTTTACTCTGTTACTGGAACTCTGCTCCCCGGTGTTATCCTTTACTCTGTTACTGGAACTCTGCTCCCCGGTGTTATCCTTTACTCTGTTACTGGAACTCTGCTCCCCGGTGTTATCCTTTACTCTGTTACTGTGACTCTGCTCCCTGGGGTTATCCTTTACTCTGTTACTGTTACTCTGCTCCCCGGTGTTATCCTTTACTCTGTTACTGTGACTCTGCTCCCCGGTGTTATCCTTTACTCTGTTACTGGAACTCTGCTCCCCGGTGTTATCCTTTACTCTGTTACTGGAACTCTGCTCCCCGGTGTTATCCTTTACTCTGTTACTGTGACTCTGCTCCCCGGTGTTATCCTTTACTCTGTTACTGTGCCCCGGTGTTATCCTTTACTCTGTTACTGTGACTCTGCTCCCCGGTGTTATCCTTTACTCTGTTACTGTGACTCTGCTCCCTGGGGTTATCCTTTACTCTGTTACTGTGACTCTGCTCCCCGGTGTTATCCTTTACTCTGTTACTGTGACTCTGCTCCCTGGGGTTATCCTTTACTCTGTTACTGTGACTCTGCTCCCTGGGGTTATCCTTTACTCTGTTACTGTGACTCTGCTCCCTGGGGTTATCCTTTACTCTGTTACTGGAACTCTGCTCCCCGGTGTTATCCTTTACTCTGTTACTGGAACTCTGCTCCCCGGGGTTATCCTTTACTCTGTTACTGGAACTCTGCTCCCCGGTGTTATCCTTTACTCTGTTACTCTGCTCCCCGGTGTTATCCTTTACTCTGTTACTCTGCTCCCCGGTGTTATCCTTTACTCTGTTACTCTGCTCCCCGGTGTTATCCTTTACTCTGTTACTCTGCTCCCCGGTGTTATCCTTTACTCTGTTACTCTGCTCCCCGGTGTTATCCTTTACTCTGTTACTGGAACTCTGCTCCCCGGTGTTATCCTTTACTCTGTTACTCTGCTCCCCGGTGTTATCCTTTACTCTGTTACTCTGCTCCCCGATGTTATCCTTTACTCTGTTACTCTGCTCCCCGGTGTTATCCTTTACTCTGTTACTGGAACTCTGCTCCCCGGGGTTATACTTTACTCTGTTACTGTGACTCTGCTCCCCGGTGTTATCCTTTACTCTGTTATTGTGCCCCGGTGTTATCCTTTACTCTGTTACTGGAACTCTGCTCCTCTGTGTTATCCTTTACTCTGTTACTGGAACTCTGCTCCCCGGTGTTATCCTTTACTCTGTTACTGTGACTCTGCTCCCCGGGGTTATCCTTTACTCTGTTACTGGAACTCTGCTCCCCGGGGTTATCCTTTACTCTGTTACTGGAACTCTGCTCCCCGGTGTTATCCTTTACTCTGTTACTGGAACTCTGCTCCCCGGTGTTATCCTTTACTTTGTTACTGGAACTCTGCTCCCCGGTGTTATCCTTTACTCTGTTACTGGAACTCTGCTCCCCGGTGTTATCCTTTACTCTGTTACTGAAACTCTGCTCCCCGGTGTTATCCTTTACTCTGTTACTGAAACTCTGCTCCCCGGTGTTATCCTTTACTCTGTTACTGGAACTTTGCTCCCCGGTGTTATCCTTTACTCTGTTACTGTTACTCTGCTCCCCGGTGTTATCCTTTTCTCTGTTACTGTGACTCTGCTCCCCGGTGTTATCCTTTTCTCTGTTACTGTGACTCTGCTCCCCGGTGTTATCCTTTACTCTGTTACTGTGACTCTGCTCCCCGGGGTTATCCTTTACTCTGTTACTGTGACTCTGCTCCCCGGGGTTATCCTTTACTCTGTTACTGGAACTCTGCTCCCCGGGGTTATCCTTTACTCTGTTACTGGAACTCTGCTCCCCGGGGTTATCCTTTACTCTGTTACTGGAACTCTGCTCCCCGGTGTTATCCTTTACTCTGTTACTGGAACTCTGCTCCCCGGTGTTATCCTTTACTCTGTTACTGGAACTCTGCTCCCCGGTGTTATCCTTTACTCTGTTACTGTGCCCCGGTGTTATCCTTTACTCTGTTACTGGAACTCTGCTCCCCGGGGTTATCCTTTACTCTGTTACTGTGACTCTGCTCCCCGGTGTTATCCTTTACTCTGTTACTGTGACTCTGCTCCCCGGGGTTATCCTTTACTCTTACTGTGACTCTGCTCCCCGGGGTTATCCTTTACTCTGTTACTGTGCCCCGGTGTTATCCTTTACTCTGTTACTGGAACTCTGCTCCCTGGTGTTATCCTTTACTCTTACTGGAACTCTGCTCCCCGGTGTTATCCTTTACTCTGTTACTGTGACTCTGCTCCCTGGGGTTATCCTTTACTCTGTTACTGGAACTCTGCTCCCCGGTGTTATCCTTTACTCTGTTACTGGAACTCTGCTCCCCGGTGTTATCCTTTACTCTGTTACTGGAACTCTGCTCCCCGGTGTTATCCTTTTCTCTGTTACTGTGACTCTGCTCCCCGGTGTTATCCTTTACTCTGTTACTGGAACTCTGCTCCCCGGTGTTATCCTTTACTCTGTTACTGTGCCCCGGTGTTATCCTTTACTCTGTTACTGTGACTCTGCTCCCCGGGGTTATCCTTTACTCTGTTACTGGAACTCTGCTCCCCGGGGTTATCCTTTACTCTGTTACTGGAACTCTGCTCCCCGGTGTTATCCTTTACTCTGTTACTGGAACTCTGCTCCCCGGTGTTATCCTTTACTCTGTTACTGGAACTCTGCTCCCCGGTGTTATCCTTTACTCTGTTACTGGAACTCTGCTCCCCGGTGTTATCCTTTACTCTGTTACTGTGACTCTGCTCCCTGGGGTTATCCTTTACTCTGTTACTGGAACTCTGCTCCCTGGGGTTATCCTTTACTCTGTTACTGGAACTCTGCTCCCCGGTGTTATCCTTTACTCTGTTACTGGAACTCTGCTCCCCGGTGTTATCCTTTACTCTGTTACTGTGCCCCGGTGTTATCCTTTACTCTGTTACTGGAACTCTGCTCCCCGGGGTTATCCTTTACTCTGTTACTGTGACTCTGCTCCCCGGTGTTATCCTTTACTCTGTTACTGTGACTCTGCTCCCCGGGGTTATCCTTTACTCTTACTGTGACTCTGCTCCCCGGGGTTATCCTTTACTCTGTTACTGTGCCCCGGTGTTATCCTTTACTCTGTTACTGGAACTCTGCTCCCTGGTGTTATCCTTTACTCTTACTGGAACTCTGCTCCCCGGTGTTATCCTTTACTCTGTTACTGTGACTCTGCTCCCTGGGGTTATCCTTTACTCTGTTACTGGAACTCTGCTCCCCGGTGTTATCCTTTACTCTGTTACTGGAACTCTGCTCCCCGGTGTTATCCTTTACTCTGTTACTGGAACTCTGCTCCCCGGTGTTATCCTTTACTCTGTTACTGGAACTCTGCTCCCCGGTGTTATCCTTTACTCTGTTACTGGAACTCTGCTCCCCGGTGTTAGCCTTTACTCTGTTACTGGAACTCTGCTCCCTGGGGTTATCCTTTACTCTGTTACTGGAACTCTGCTCCCTGGGGTTATCCTTTACTCTGTTACTTGAACTCTGCTCCCCGGTGTTATCCTTTACTCTGTTACTGTGACTCTGCTCCCTGGGGTTATCCTTTACTCTGTTACTGGAACTCTGCTCCCCGGTGTTATCCTTTACTCTGTTACTGGAACTCTGCTCCCCGGTGTTATCCTTTTACTCTGTTACTGTGCCCCGGTGTTATCCTTTACTCTGTTACTGGAACTCTGCTCCCCGGTGTTATCCTTTACTCTGTTACTGTGCCCTGGTGTTATCCTTTACTCTGTTACTGGAACTCTGCTCCCCGGTGTTATCCTTTACTCTGTTACTGGAACTCTGCTCCCCGGTTTTATCCTTTACTCTGTTACTGTGACTCTGCTCCCCGGGGTTATCCTTTACTCTTACTGTGACTCTGCTCCCCGGGGTTATCCTTTACTCTGTTACTGTGCCCCGGTGTTATCCTTTACTCTGTTACTGGAACTCTGCTCCCTGGTGTTATCCTTTACTCTTACTGGAACTCTGCTCCCCGGTGTTATCCTTTACTCTGTTACTGTGACTCTGCTCCCTGGGGTTATCCTTTACTCTGTTACTGGAACTCTGCTCCCTGGTGTTATCCTTTACTCTGTTACTGGAACTCTGCTCCCCAGTGTTATCCTTTACTCTGTTACTGTGACTCTGCTCCCCGGTGTTATCCTTTACTCTGTTACTGTGACTCTGCTCCCCGGTGTTATCCTTTACTCTGTTACTGGAACTCTGCTCCCCGGTGTTATCCTTTACTCTGTTACTGGAACTCTGCTCCCTGGGGTTATCCTTTACTCTGTTACTGGAACTCTGCTCCCCGGTGTTATCCTTTACTCTGTTACTGGAACTCTGCTCCTCGGTGTTATCCTTTACTCTGCTCCCCGGTGTTATCCTTTACTCTGTTACTGGAACTCTGCTCCCCGGTGTTATCCTTTACTCTGCTCCCCGGTGTTATCCTTTACTCTGTTATTGGAACTCTGCTCCCCGTTGTTATCCTTTACTCTGTTACTGGAACTCTGCTCCCCGGTGTTATCCTTTACTCTGCTCCCCGGTGTTATCCTTTACTCTGTTATTGGAACTCTGCTCCCCGTTGTTATCCTTTACTCTGTTACTGGAACTATGCTCCCCGGTGTTATCCTTTACTCTGTTACTGTGACTCTGCTCCCTGGGGTTATCCTTTACTCTGTTACTGGAACTCTGCTCCCCGGTGTTATCCTTTACTCTGTTACTGGAACTCTGCTCCCCGGTGTTATCCTTTACTCTGTTACTGGAACTCTGCTCCCCGGTGTTATCCTTTACTCTGTTACTGTGACTCTGCTCCCTGGGGTTATCCTTTACTCTGTTACTGGAACTCTGCTCCCCGGTGTTATCCTTTACTCTGTTACTGGAACTCTGCTCCCCGGTCTTATCCTTTACTCTGTTACTGTGACTCTGCTCCCTGGGGTTATCCTTTACTCTGTTACTGGAACTCTGCTCCCCGGTGTAATCCTTTACTCTGTTACTGGAACTCTGCTCCCCGGTGTTATCCTTTACTCTCTTACTGGAACTCTGCTCCCCGGTGTTATCCTTTACTCTCTTACTGGAACTCTGCTCCCCGGTGTTATCCTTTACTCTCTTACTGTGACTCTGCTCCCTGGGGTTATCCTTTACTCTGTTACTGGAACTCTGCTCCCCGGTGTTATCCTTTACTCTGTTACTGGAACTCTGCTCCCCGGTGTTATCCTTTACTCTGTTACTGTGACTCTGCTCCCCGGTGTTATCCTTTACTCTGTTACTGGAACTCTGCTCCCCGGGTTTATCCTTTACTCTGTTACTGTGACTCTGCTCCCCGGTGTTATCCTTTACTCTGTTACTGGAACTCTGCTCCCTGGGGTTATCCTTTACTCTGTTACTGTGACTCTGCTCCCCGGTGTTATCCTTTACTCTGTTACTGGAACTCTGCTCCCCGGTGTTATCCTTTACTCTGTTACTCTGCTCCCCGGTGTTATCCTTTTCTCTCTTACTGTGACTCTGCTCCCTGGGGTTATCCTTTACTCTGTTACTGTGACTCTGCTCCCCGGGGTTATCCTTTACTCTGTTACTGGAACTCTGCTCCCTGGGGTTATCCTTTACTCTGTTACTGGAACTCTGCTCCCCGGTGTTATCCTTTACTCTGTTACTGGAACTCTGCTCCCTGGGGTTATCCTTTACTCTGTTACTCTGCTCCCCGGTGTTATCCTTTTCTCTCTTACTGTGACTCTGCTCCCTGGGGTTATCCTTTACTCTGTTACTGTGACTCTGCTCCCCGGTGTTATCCTTTACTCTGTTACTGGAACTCTGCTCCCCGGGGTTATCCTTTACTCTGTTACTGGAACTCTGCTCCCTGGGGTTATCCTTTACTCTGTTACTCTGCTCCCCGGTGTTATCCTTTTCTCTCTTACTGTGACTCTGCTCCCTGGGGTTATCCTTTACTCTGTTACTGGAACTCTGCTCCCCGGTGTTATCCTTTACTCTGTTACTGGAACTCTGCTCCCCGGTGTTATCCTTTACTCTGTTACTGTGACTCTGCTCCCCGGTGTTATCCTTTACTCTGTTACTGGAACTCTGCTCCCCGGGTTTATCCTTTACTCTGTTACTGTGACTCTGCTCCCCGGTGTTATCCTTTACTCTGTTACTGGAACTCTGCTCCCTGGGGTTATCCTTTACTCTGTTACTGTGACTCTGCTCCCCGGTGTTATCCTTTACTCTGTTACTGGAACTCTGCTCCCCGGTGTTATCCTTTACTCTGTTACTCTGCTCCCCGGTGTTATCCTTTTCTCTCTTACTGTGACTCTGCTCCCTGGGGTTATCCTTTACTCTGTTACTGGAACTCTGCTCCCCGGTGTTATCCTTTACTCTGTTACTGGAACTCTGCTCCCCGGTGTTATCCTTTACTCTGCTCCCCGGTGTTATCCTTTACTCTGTTATTGGAACTCTGCTCCCCGTTGTTATCCTTTACTCTGTTACTGGAACTCTGCTCCCCGGTGTTATCCTTTACTCTGTTACTGGAACTCTGCTCCCCGGTGTTATCCTTTACTCTGTTACTGGAACTCTGCTCCCCGGTGTTATCCTTTACTCTGTTACTGTGACTCTGCTCCCTGGGGTTATCCTTTACTCTGTTACTGGAACTCTGCTCCCCGGTGTTATCCTTTACTCTGTTACTGGAACTCTGCTCCCCGGTGTTATCCTTTACTCTGTTACTGTGACTCTGCTCCCTGGGGTTATCCTTTACTCTGTTACTGGAACTCTGCTCCCCGGTGTTATCCTTTACTCTGTTACTGGAACTCTGCTCCCCGGTGTTATCCTTTACTCTGTTACTGGAACTCTGCTCCCCGGTGTAATCCTTTACTCTGTTACTGGAACTCTGCTCCCCGGTGTTATCCTTTACTCTCTTACTGGAACTCTGCTCCCCGGTGTTATCCTTTACTCTGTTACTGGAACTCTGCTCCCCGGTGTTATCCTTTACTCTGTTACTGGAACTCTGCTCCCCGGTGTTATCCTTTACTCTGTTACTGTGACTCTGCTCCCCGGTGTTATCCTTTACTCTGTTATTGTGCCCCGGTGTTATCCTTTACTCTGTTACTGGAACTCTGCTCCCCGGTGTTATCCTTTACTCTGTTACTGGAACTCTGCTCCCCGGTGTTATCCTTTACTCTGTTACTGGAACTCTGCTCCCCGGTGTTATCCTTTACTCTGTTACTGGAACTCTGCTCCCCGGTGTTAGCCTTTACTCTGTTACTGGAACTCTGCTCCCTGGGGTTATCCTTTACTCTGTTACTGGAACTCTGCTCCCTGGGGTTATCCTTTACTCTGTTACTTGAACTCTGCTCCCCGGTGTTATCCTTTACTCTGTTACTGTGACTCTGCTCCCTGGGGTTATCCTTTACTCTGTTACTGGAACTCTGCTCCCCGGTGTTATCCTTTACTCTGTTACTGGAACTCTGCTCCCCGGTGTTATCCTTTTACTCTGTTACTGTGCCCCGGTGTTATCCTTTACTCTGTTACTGGAACTCTGCTCCCCGGTGTTATCCTTTACTCTGTTACTGTGCCCTGGTGTTATCCTTTACTCTGTTACTGGAACTCTGCTCCCCGGTGTTATCCTTTACTCTGTTACTGTGACTCTGCTCCCCGGGGTTATCCTTTACTCTTACTGTGACTCTGCTCCCCGGGGTTATCCTTTACTCTGTTACTGTGCCCCGGTGTTATCCTTTACTCTGTTACTGGAACTCTGCTCCCTGGTGTTATCCTTTACTCTTACTGGAACTCTGCTCCCCGGTGTTATCCTTTACTCTGTTACTGTGACTCTGCTCCCTGGGGTTATCCTTTACTCTGTTACTGGAACTCTGCTCCCTGGTGTTATCCTTTACTCTGTTACTGGAACTCTGCTCCCCAGTGTTATCCTTTACTCTGTTACTGTGACTCTGCTCCCCGGTGTTATCCTTTACTCTGTTACTGTGACTCTGCTCCCCGGTGTTATCCTTTACTCTGTTACTGGAACTCTG